>NC_048894.1:80966282-81231282 GCF_011077185.1 Oxyura jamaicensis
TTTTTTTTTTTTTTTTTTTTTTTTTTTTTTTTTTTTTTTAATGTGATGCCAACTTTACTCTTTGTGGAGGATAGACAAGCAAGCTCTCTTTCTGAATTGGGTATTAGCAGAAAACCACTCAGTCACCAGCAACAACTTTGGAGGTAATTAGAGAAAAGAGTGGCACCAAAGGCTCTCATTGTTCCCCAGGCAGATGCCGTGTGATGCTTTAAAGAAGCTAGAGAAAAGAGTCAGAAATGAGCTGTTTATTCATGTACTGAGATATTACAGCCTACTAATATAACTTGGGCAGCTCTCACTTCTGGAAAAAAAAGTGAGGGAAATGACATTTCTTTGCCATAATGCTTTTTATGGTGCTCAAGTTCTTTGAGGTTTTATGAAAGATAATTTATTTTCCCACTAATGTCCCACTTTAGGTCTGGTTTGGCAAAACTGAGCAACTGATTCTCCCTTCTGTTTTCTCTCTCATTAGTTTTCCTCTGCTTTCCATTAAGATTTCATCTGCGCTTGGCTTTCGCAACCGAACTCCAAACAATCCCAGCAGAAAGGGAAAAAGGACATCTCCTGGCTCTTTCCAAATGGAAGAAGAGTCCCTGTTCAGAGGTGCCTTAGGTAGACAGCTGGTTCGGTAAGATGCGTTCTGACAATTTTGGTGGGAAACCAGGACCGATTTGCATGACTGAGCTGTGGCTGCACTGCCCAGCCGCCCGCCCACCATCTCCTGTGGCAGCTGTGTCCTGTTTCTGTCCAGCTCTGCGGCGGTGCCGGAAAGCCGCTGCCCAGGGGGTCGGGCTGCTGGGGAGAGAAACTTCCCCAAGAAAACGACTTTCACAGGTTTCCCCCCTCCACTTCTGAGGAAAATTTGGTCTCTTTTTTTTTTTTTTTTTTTTTGTATTGATGTCGCCCCACACCCCACAGTGAGCCTGCTAGGCTAGGAAGCCTCATGGGGCTGCCCAGCCCAGGCCATGCAGCATTTTAGGGGCTGAGCAGCACTAACCCTGGGCACCGTGAGCCCCAGCCCACCCGAGGGGCGGCAGGGGACAGTCCTGCAGGGTCCCAGCTGCAGGTGTGTTTTACCCCACACATCTAACAGCGGTTTCCAAAGGGGAGCACGTAAACAACCTCGAGCCCTCTGCACTGGGGCCATGGACTTGGCGTGTCAACGCTTTGCGGGCACCACCGCGGCCGTCCCCTGCATCTCAGGATGCAGCCTGGGCTCCTGGCCAGAATCTGGGGGGACCGGCTGCCTGCCCCCTGCACAGGCCTTCTCCCCCTCCTTCCACGCGCAGCCCGCCATCTCCGGACAGAGGCCGCCATGTTGCAGGTGCCGGCGGTGGTTCCTGCCCTACACACACGCACTGGGAGAAAGCACGTAGCCTTTCAGTTTTATTACTGTTTATTGATTATAGTTTGGCCTATTAACATTTATTGATCGTTCTCATGTACTGATGCTGCTGTCACCGCTCCCAGGGAGCTCCTTTAAGGGGGCGGGCTCCCCTCGATCTCTCCGCGCTCCATCGATTCCCTCGGGCCGCGGCTGCCGCTGCCTGCGAGCGCCGGGCGCGGAGGCGCTGCTGGGAGCGGAGCTGCCCCAGGTGCCGGCTACAAAGGCGGCGGCGGCGGCGACGGTGGCCGGTGAGTGACACGGCGCGGCCTCGCGCTCCGCTCCGCGCTGCGCGGGGCCGGCTCCCGGCGGGGCAGCCCCGGCTTCCCACCCCCCCTTCCCCCGCCATCTTAGGCCTCTCCGGGCCCGACGGGGCTTCGTCTCGCTGTAGGGCAGGAAGGCCCGTGCCCCTGGGCTGGGTCGCCCAGCGCCTTCTCCCCTTGCCTCTCCAGTACCGTAACTGGGAGCCTGGGAAGGAGCTTTGGGCCAGGGGCGTCCCGACACGGGACGGCCCCGTTCCGGCGGGGACCCTGCTGTCCTGCCCTGTTTTATTGCTTTCCAAAATAGCTTTTGTTCTAAAGTACCATTTTTTTCCTCCGCTTAGCTTGTTTCCTCTTTGTTGTATTAGCAGCTTCCAGCCTTGCGCTCAGAAGCGTTGAGTCGAAAACCAGTGAAGTATTAAGCCATGTAGCGCTGGCAGAACATCAGATGAAACCTAAACTATTAATACCCCTTCTTTAACCTTAGTTCAAAATCGTCATCTCGCTTTTACTTCTCATCATTCTCTTTCTGATCATCCGCAGGATCAGGCGCCTTCTTTTCTCCTTTAACGATTTGTATGCGTTTTGCCACCTCAAACTTCCGAAAGCAATAAATAAAGTTGTCAAACCAGTAAAAGAGCTTATAGGACTCTTTTTTTTTTTCTTTCTTTCTTTCTTATTTATTTATTCATTTATTTTCTGTCGTCTCTGAACGAACACGCTTGTCGCTTAAACCGGGTCTGTCGCAGCTCGTGCTGCCCCAGCAAGAAGCAGCAGAAGGCAGGCCCCCGCGCTGCTTGCCTTCCCCGGGGTAGCTGAGTGTACGCTTCTTGTGATTCAACGCCCACCCTCAGGCAACAGTGGTTTTACTTAGATGGGGTTCCTGGTGCCTTAAACGCCATTTTAAACAGGATGCAGTGATTTTCATCATACTGGTGTGATTTATCTCCCTGAAAATACCTTTGATATACGTCTTAGTGGTAAGGCTTTTTTCCATGTGAAAGCCTAACTTTCTGTAGTATGTGTCAGAGGTGAAACTATTTAATTATTTAACCATTTAAAAGCATGTTACCGATCAAACTTTTTTTTTTTTTTCTTAAAGTTTTCTTGTGTTTTCAGGGCCCTGGTTCAACAAACCACAGGTTTTTTTAGGCTCAATAATTCTGTTAATGCTGTATTTGCTTTATCAGAAATTAGTGCTGAATAACAGTCTTAAGTTAGTGAACATTTATAGAACTCAGTGGAAGTCCCATCAGTTGTAGACGGGAACTTCGGGGGAAAAAAACACTCAAATTCCTTTTTAATAAAAATATTCAATACCTTGCCTTTTAAGCAGTGGGTGGTGTTGTATGGAGGAGATATTTTATCTTTAGTAAAAAAGGTAATCCTCACCGAGTATCTTTGGATTGTGCAGTATTTGAACATTACTGTGTTGAGTTGCAGGTTTTCCTGTGAATACAAGCTGCATTTTTTCTGCTAGCTATTGGGAGCATTAGAGGCAAAAACAGGTAATAAAGATGTTAAAATATATAATTCACTGGTAGTTTTCCCAGGGTCCTGTTACAAAGGAACTGTATCCACTGATACTGTCAGTTCATTTTTACACTGCTCCTCACAGGGGAGCCGCACTGAAGAGAAATAAGTGGGGCAACTAGAAAAGCAGAGGCTGCTGACCTCTCTGTTAGCCATGAACACTGGAGGTATGTTACATTAGACCATACTTAATCAATTTCTGTCAATATACTGATACGGTTAGCTGTAAATCCAGTAGGTCTCGAGCTCTGCCTGAAAGGAATCATCAGCTGTGAGTTACTTTAATTCTGTTCTTCTGGGCATTTCTACTTCACCCACCTGAGGGAGGGGGGGAAGCAGGGTGGGGAATGATACCCCGGTAGGATGGCCGCAGAAGGCTGAAAGTATTTTACAAACAAGGTGTTTGTGAAAGCGTGGGTTCTGACAGCTACTGAAAGAAGACATGATATAAAACACAGTTTAATACTCCAGGAGGAAATGGGCCTCTGAAGCACGGATGGGCTCTACCTGTGTGTATTCTGAATAGCTGTGCATTGCTTTAATTATGCAGACAAAGGCAAACATTTTCAACGAAAGAAATCAATAGTTCTTCAGTTCAAATTGAAGGACATGAAAACAGTGCTCCCAAGACTGTACGTGCTACAGTGAATTTAGCCTCTGTGGGAGCTTTTCAGTATGAGTGGAATCTGCTGCTGTACTTAGAAGTAGGCTGAAGGTTTGAAATCTGAAAATAGCTGAATGAATATCTTTTAGCAGAAGTCAGACACTAGTGCTTCAGCTTAACCTTTTGTCTTAGACCACCGACTTTCTGTAAATTTGTATTACGCAGAATTGTCTTTCAGATTACTTTTCCCAAGGGAGGGAAATGGTGCTTGGTAACGGGGAAATTTTGTTTGTAAAGGTGCTTATAGGACGAGGGGTGATTAGGTAGGGCAGTCACCTCAGACGGGTGTTTCATCTTTTGCACAGAACACAAACATTAAAGTCTATGTTTACAGCTTGCAAAGGATCAATTTAGACATAAAGCTGATAAAGGAATATTTTGTACCTTAACCTGAAAATTATTTTCAAGTGGCAGAGTTCTGGTCAGTATTTCATTTCAAAAGCTGTTGGACTGATGCTTATCCTCCCAGTGTCACAAGTTGGGAGGGTGGGGGAAGAACCTGATTTTTGTGATCTTCTGAAAAAAACAAACCCGAGGCAGTTTTCCCAAAAAAGAAGTAGTGAGATAAATGCCTGAAAATGAGGATTAATTGTGTGATTGGTACGTTGCATTTTTTCATTAGGGAAAGGTAAGCTAAGTATTCAATATTTAAAACAAAACTAAATCAAATGCATCCTCTCCCCTCATGTTCTGTGTATATGAAGATACTCTTTTTATGTTATTTCAGAAGCATTTAGTGCTTTTTCTTCAAGAGGAAATTGATGTGTAGCCCTATTTTTTTGACAGCAGACGGTATGTTCAGTATTTTCAGTAGCAAATACTCTGATTGCACTCCGTGGTGGGTGTGAAAGCCTGTGTTTCCTTTCTATATTTATTTGCTTTATTTTTAAGGAAAACAATTCGGAGACACCAAGCCCTTCAAGGTCTGTTGTTCCCTTGACCATAAGGCAACAACAGACTGCTAAATTTTCAGTCGAATTTTCAAAGGCACACCTTCGGCTATATTGCGCAGAAGCCAGTGGAAACTCTGTCCGTGTAAAAGTGCCTGTGGATTAGATGACAAGATAAATCAGTGATTTTTAGGTTATGTTCTGTATTTTGTCTTTTACTTTGTGAGTATGCCAAAGGTACTCTGTATTCAGGAGTTCCCATAAGGCATCCAAAAGTCTTCAGGAGTTGGAGGGGTAGGATTATGCTGAGCAAAAGTGCCCTTTTAATGCCAATGCTTTTTATCAGAGTCAAACTGAATTTTTAAGCTAATCCTAAAATCTCTCAATTAAAAAAGAGATGACTTTAAATTTTGTGATTTCAGATTCTGAGAGCACTGTGGCACTTTGAGCATCACTGTGTTTTTGACGTGTATACATTGCTTCTTTCTGGGAAACTGAACATTACTATTTTGGCAAAGAGTTAAGGGGTTACATCGGAAGATGATGTGTTTTTCTCCTGTTTCCTTTTCATCAGCATGGAAGGCAGCAGAGCTCCTGTTTCCCACAAAATAACTTCACTGCTCCGAGAGCATTCTAGTGCCACACAGGAGATGAGATTTTAGGTGGAGGAGTGGAAATTGAGATTGAGAGCATGTGAGGTAGAGGCAGGCTAAAATATGTAAGAAAAATACCTGTGCATGCAGGCTCTCAGACAGGTACATGTGTTTCACCATGTGAATAGAGAAAGATGCTGTTCAGCAGATGGCTTGAGTACTTCCCTGAGCAGGGACAGAGTGGCATGTTTGGGAGACAACATGAAAAATACGGGAACCTCAGAAACAGAAGCGCACGTCTCATCATCTTGTAAATATTTTTTGAAGCAAAAGAAACTGCCACGGCAAACGTCAAATTTACTGTAGCAGTCCTAACTACAAGAGCACAAGCTAAATCTTCAGTGATGTGAACTGTGTAATTATAGTGGTTATATAGTGTTTTTATAAAGAATATTGTGTATAGTTACAGGGCTTAGGAAAAATCTGTGGTGTCTTGTTTCTTTTCTCTATTAAAAAAAATAAATCCCATCCCATTGGGATTTATTTAGTTTATTTTTTTGAACTTCTGAATCGTTTTGAATGCATTTGAGTAAACATATTTGAAAATTTGCGATGCTTGCAGTATTGATTTCTAATTTCTGACTATGAATAACATAAGATAGATGATGAAGGTATTCAGATTCTTTACCATTCTTCTGATAACCAAAATAATGCACAGAAAATTACAAATAACTTTAGAAGCTCAGAAGAAAAGAGGGATGAATGGTTTAGCTGGAAGACAGTGAGGGGAATGATGAAGCAAACTTACTGGATTTTGGAGGCAGAAGCAGATGTAGGGAAACATGTGCTTTGAGAATTTAGAAATGAATGGGAGATTTATGGCCATCTGTGATATGGTTTTGTGTAAAGCTGAGTTGACTTTTTTCTCTATATATGTTTATATATATATATGTTTAAGGCTTTTCTTCACAACGTTGCTAGATTATAGTGATGTGTCACATAATAAATACAGAAGCTTTTAACAAGTAGATGTCTTAAATTCTGGGGAGTTGTATTGCAATTTATAATGAAAAGAGCGGAAATTTGGGGGAGAAACATCTGTGTTCAGGCTTTCTGGAATTACATTTTCCTCTAAGCTACTGCTCTTCTCTAGCCAACATATCGTGACCGGAAGAACAGACATTCAGAAAATTTAAATTGGTTTGACTTGAGACGTGGTAATGCATAGGTGCTGTAACTGACTGTAGCAGCAGCAGTATTCATTCATTCCAGAACTGGCATGAAACAGCATGGAAACCTACTTAATAAATCGGAGGGATAATTTATTGTCAGTGTGAGATTAAAGAACTGTAAAGCTAACTTTTTTTTTGAAAATGTATTTCACAAGGTGACATTCTGAGGATTTTTTTTCTTAAAGGTTTTCTGCAATGAAAACATCCTAATCCAAGTTAATAGGGCTAGTATTGACATTCGGATTATTGTAGTATCGATGATTTTATTTAATAGTGGCACATGGAGATTGTTGTCATTTAAGTAAATAGATTTTTTTGGGAAGAGGTGAAAATGTGGCTGTGGTTCTGAGCTGTTAGAATATGTAAGTGGATTAAATTAAGTACGTGTGGTGGTGAGTTTTGTGGATTAGATACGTGCGTTTGTGGTGGCAGAGTAAAGGGAAGGGAAACATTTCCTCTTTAAAGAGTAGACTGTAACTAAAATAGCATTCATATGGCTAATTTAGCTTTTTCTGTTTCAACAGCCAATATAAATGACCAATGAAATGATTTTCTGAACTAAAAGGAAAAGGGGAATCCCCTCCCCAAGCCTGCTGTTTTAGAAGCCTCTGTTCGTCGTACTATAGGTTAATCTTTTAAATCTATTTTTGGAATTCAATATTGTTCCCTCTCGCCAGTGGATCACAAGCTCAGTGTTACATGTAGGCTCATTCATTTCATTCAGGTTGTTTATGGGATAGGATCCTAATGAACAAAACTTCATTTTGAGATGTCTGTGGAAAAATTCTGCATTTTGACATGGTAACCTCTTGTGTATTGTTAGGTGTTCCTTGTGGGGAGTCCCTCCCCTCCCCGAATAAATAACCTGTCACAATTCCTGAATTAAAAATACATCAATGTATAGGTGTGCTGTGTGTCGTAACTGATAACGATGCTGTCATTTAATGGGTGCAGTGGAATGGATTTATGCAGGTCTCGATTTTTTTTTTTTTTTTGACACGTGATAGATAGAAGGTTAATTGATGTTAAATGGATGCTTTGTTAGACCTTCATCAGCTCCTAAACCAGTACAGGAGGAGTGCAAATCATTACTACAAAAGGCCAAGACCAGTGTGTTTTCTTAGTGAGCTTTATAGGTCTTTTTTTTTTTTTTTTTTTATCCCTCCCTTCTTTCCCTCCTTCCCAGCCGCACAAAACATAACCAGCTGTAATGATAGGAGGAGAGAGCAAGCAGCTTTTCTAAACACACACACACACACACACACAGACACAGACACACTCTCTTGCACTCCTGCCCCCTCTTTTTCCTCCCCATACCTCAGCAGAGTGACAGCTTCTAGATGTTGCGTGCGAGTGAGTTCAGCTGGTGCTGTGTGGTCTGGGTGTGTGGTCTCCGGCTCAACCGAGAGGCTGCTAACAGGGTGGATGAGAGAGAGCAACACTGTTTACTTTAATTTATTTCGGATGCCGGAACTGTGCCCGGAGTTTCTCCTGAGCTTGATTCCACAGTTAGCGGTGTCAATCCCTCGCAGCTGCGGCCCGGTCTGAAATATGCGCTGAGCTCCTCCACCGAGCGCCCTCCCAGCATCTGCCGCGGGTCCGGCCTTTTAATCCCCCGGGACTCAGAAACGTTAATGGCATCGCTGAGCGCTCTGATTAGTTTGCTTTCGCTGTGGCAAGACGCGTAGCTCGGAAGATGTGCCTTGCTGGGTTAAGTAAAGCAGGACCTGGGGATGAAACAAAAGCGATTGCGCTGAGTGCTTGGCTATCTCCAAACTAAAATCTCCAGCACGGACTTGGTGACTGACTGGAATATTCAGTAGCCCTTCTAAATAGAGAAGGGTATCACATTATGTCATTTAATACTCTAAATCTTTTCTTTTTCGGAGCTTGCCCTCTCCGTCTCAAAACACGCACGTCTTCCCAAGTGGGGATTGATTTTGGCATGGAGCGCTGTCCTGTAGGTTAACATGTTTGTCAGTGTTAATATTGGCTTGAATCAACATGCCGGATGGGACAGACCAAGACAAACGAGGCTTTGTTATTTTCTGTGTGATGGTGAAGTTACCCCCCTTTTTTGTGTTTGTTCATCTTTTCATTATAAGTAGCTTAGTGGAGTTTTGAAGAGTTCCCCCCCCCAAATGTAAGATTTGCGAGCACTTCTTGTTTAAATTGACAAGTCTTCTTTTATTATTTAAATAAACACGCATAGATTCTTAATATCACTTGGAATTTCAGCATTGTTTAGCTTATTCACTTCCCAGTCTTTCCTGGCAGGCTTGCAGGAATGGACTTTGTATTATTAATGCAGTGTTGAAGGCTGTGGAAATTCTAGGGCACTGAAGATCTCCAGAGGGGTTAATAAATGTCAGTTATTTTCACAGTGCCGCTTTTTGAATGCTTTTAAATCTTAGTTTATGGAGATTGTCTGTCTGAATTTATACTGTTGGGAAGATAAAGCGCAGAAAAGGTTGCAATGGTGTTTTTCATCATTTCGTAATGGTTTTGAATGCAAACATGTAGGAAACTTGTTGCTTTGTTGTCCTTCTTAGGGTCATTTGCCATATTCTTTCATTCGTGCTGTTTAGCGTGTTGTACTCGGTGGACTCTTTGGGTTTTCTAGTGAAAACAAATTACTAGATTTATTTAATAGAAGCACAAGTTCGTGTACTTCAAAGTTAAAGGGCCATCACCTAAGTTCTGGAAGCAGAGCATTTATTGTTTGTTTAAAAATGGGTGTTTCATAAATCTGTTCATTCAGAGCGCATTTAATGCTGCGATGTTAGTGTGATAAGAGTTCCAAAACATACTGGTTTGTTTGCCTTTTTTTTTTTTTTTTTTTAAGTAAGCAACAACATCTCAGTCACACTGTGATTTGAGCATGGAAGATGCTTTGGTCATTCCAGCTGTATCTGCGTCAGAACTTTTCAAAGGATATTCAGTCACCTTTATCACATACGGTCGAGAACAAAGAAACATTTGGTACCTGAAGACTTTCATTCTATGTGTATCTCATTTTAAGCTTGCGTGCAGCTTAGACTTTCTCAGAGATCACAAATAGGCTTTTTCTTTCTTCCCTTCTTGACAACTTAGATTCCCTTTGCTAGATGACCATGGCACTTGCATTGACCTTGATGCTGTCTTCCTTCCAAAGAGTCTTTTAAGTTCAGTGTCTGTGACAAAGTACTGCTGAAGCCTTTACTCAACTGAATTTTCAGTCACGGGAACCAACTTGCTTTCTTCCTTTAGAAGTCAGAAACGCCTTTTTAAAACGTCTCAACTGCTGCTTTTTTTTATTATTTATTTATTTTTATTGGTGAAATTTATAAGGTGCATCTGGTTGTCACTCATCTTCTGAAGTTGCACGCCTTCATTGTGTTTGTAGTTTTGCTTTGCGATATGAACATGCTGGCCAGTTTAGTATCCCTAAATCCTGAGCTTTTGTCGTTCACTTATTTTGTATTTTGGTATTTCTTCCAGAGCAGTGAGCAGCACTCTACACTATAGAACAGTTACAGTAGGCATTGGTGATTTCCTTTTTCACTATTTGTTTTTAAAATGGCTTTAGAGAGTGAAGATGTCCCATCTTTAGCAAGCTTGCAATGTTCAGAACAGGCTGATTTTTTTTCCGAACCAGACCTTTGTGAGAGGACAGTTTATTTGAGCAGCTCATGTAAAGATGAAGATTATGTTTACGAAAGGCATTTTTTAAGATGGCTTTGTAGTAGGTGGTCTTTGCAGAGGCTTTCTAACTCCTTGCACTTCATAACAAGAATTATGACAGAATAATAGAGGGAATAATATGGGCAAGATCATGGGAGCAGTCAAACAGATGTCATCCATGTTAAAATGTTGAGGAGCTATTGTGAGGAAATGAAGTTTAAAAAGAAATGGGCACAGGGCGGGAGGGGGGAGACCTCCGTAAGTGTAGTGTAAAAGAACATTGTCCATAGCAAAAAAAGTAGTCTTGCTAACACTTGTTCAGTAAGTCTTGCTACTCAGAAGAAATGCCTTATGTAGAAAACTGTCGTTGTGCAGTCTCCCCTACTCTGTATGAGAATTAGTCTTTCAGTAGGAAGGAAGGTTGATTTTTTTTTTCTTTTTATAATTTTATATAGAATACATAAGTCTTCTTTAGGGCAATTACAGAACTGCAATAATAGTTCTTGATTAGACTACTTAACGTATGATTTCATGAAACTAAAATGCTTTTTTTTTTTTTTTTTCAGCTTTGCCTTAAAGATTTTTTCAAAAAATGAGAAGCTTGCTTTTGGGTCATAGGAGTATGCAGTCTCTGCTTCCCAATAAGCAGTTCAGTCATTTTGACTATTGACACGTGAGTCAAAAGAAGGAAGGAAAATATTCTCAATGATCCCAAGGATTTGTTTGATCTCTGTAGCAAGGACAGATTCCATAGTGTCCCACCATTTACTCTTTGAAAGAAATGAAACCAATTGCTATTAAAAAAAAAAAAAAGAAATAATAGAACATCTCAGTACTGTAGTGCTTTGTAATGTGTTGAGATTTACTGTGGTCTTCTCATCCAGTGAGGTATTTTAAAACAATTCTGCAATAAGTATGGAAATAATTTAGAAGAAATATTAGACTTCAGGAGGCTCAGCATCTTTATTGCATTTATTCAGCTCATCATGAAGAGAGATATAATGCCAATTTCTGAAATCCGGAAAAATACATTGTAATATTACTTTTGCGTTTTGGTGTTGATACAAGCCAATTACCTGTATGCCTGGGTATTTTGAACAAAACAATAGCTGCAACGCAAGCGAATCATGACACTAGGGGGAGGAGGGAAATCAGCCAAATAATACCAAAATAGCTTCAATTTTACTTGTTTTCCTCAAGATTTTTCTCTCTGTATTACCACTGAGTTCTGGAAGGTGGCCTTTTTTTTACATCTGTGTTACTGATTAATCTTCTGTATTTCTCATTTAAAGATACTGCTCAAAAGTAAAAGAGGTGTTTTACATTGTGTCACTGATTCCCAGACGTATGCTGCTTCCTACGGAAGGAGACTAAGTGTGTATATGGGGACGTAGCCCCACTCTTTCTTTGTAGCTGTTGCATATCTTTGACCTCTGTTCAGGGTGTGTGAAGGAAGCTGCAAAGTCTATGTAGATAAGATCATGAGGGATACATGCGGTTTATTCTTGTTCTGGATAAAATTATGCACCTGATTCTTTTCTAATGCCCTCTTTGCACATGACCCCAGAGGAAACCTGATATACTGGAAGGCTGGAGCTTCTGTGCCTAGGCACCTTCTAATCGTGTAGGAACAAACAAGACTTTCCCTACATTTTCACTTTCTGATTGCTCCAGGTAGGATTAGGGTTAGAAACGGGATCTGGGAAGCTTGTTTCTATTGTGCTGCCCGTTGTTTTGTTGGGTGATGCCTTGGTGATGTAGCAAAGAAAGCCTTGCATCCAGTACAGGTGGGCCAAGAGCTAGGCAAGCAGTGCAGCTCCAGGAGCAGGAGTCTCGGCAGCAGATCAGGACTATCGTTTTCACCCCTGGGAAAAAAGTGCTTCAGCAGTAGTTCAGGTGAGCTATCTGGACAAGAAGGATGGGGGTAAGGAGCAGGAGGTAAGGAAGAGGAGTTATCAGGGTGTCAGGATTTGAACAGAACATTGGGGTATTGGCCTTGTGGACCTAGGGGAGCAGGGGAGAAGGGCTCTGCCTGATGGAACACAGCCTTCTCTTTTCGTATCTGGAGATTACTGTCAGCAGACTTCTTTGTAGTCTGCTCAGACTGTCCTCCTGTCCTTCAGTGACATTCCAGCCACCAGGTTATAGACCACATTCTTTTACTTCCGTAAGTAGCTCCATATTGGATATGAAAGGTTCCAGCATTTTACATACCAACTTATAAGAAGATCCATGACACTGCATTGTTGAATTCCTTTTTCATCAGTTTGCTGCTTGCAAAAACTTACGAAATTAATGTTATATTAAAAACATAATGTAATTTTTAGTGTCGTGAAGTCAACCGCTCAAACTTTCAGAGGTTTGTTGGTTAAAACAAAACAAAACACCTTGGTTCCAGATGCAGATTTTCTGTGTTAATCCTGGACACTTACCAGGCATCCTTCATGTACTGGGCATGGCGCACGTGCTGCAACTTTCAAAGTTTTTGCTTGTTCAGCAGAAATCTCAGTTGCTTATTAATTGCACACTCTTCTTCAATGGTAGTCTCAAAAATTTCTCTAAAAATATTAATTTTGTGGTGTTCATAGTATCTGTGTGGTGGTAGAGATCTGAGATGATTTTTTAGGTCTCGAATATTTTGGAGCGTTGTGTAGCATTTCTTATGGTCAGTTTCCCACTGATTTCAGATGTGGCCGTGGGCTCTGAAGCTGAGAAACTGAGAAGAAAAAAATATTACTGTAAAGTTTTATTATAAGTGATTTGCTGTGCCTCTGCAGTATAGATAGAGACAGGATCCTGTTCCAGGGGCACTAGTACTTTATTAGTACTTTAACCGTGGGAGCTTCCTCCTGATTTCTGCCTTTCTGATTTCTGTCTTCATTTTTAGTGTCCATTGCACCTTCAGAAAACAAAGAAAAAGTTCTGCTAGAGGAGGCTTTTCTTCCTCATGGAAGATCTATCCAGTAACACTGAAAAGCTTGGTGAAGTTCCGTAGAAGCATACTCTATGATCGTACAACAAATGTAACTTGTATATGCAGAGGCAGCTGAGATCAAGATAACTGTCTTCATTCTGGTATTTCTTAATTGCTTAGAAACTGCAAGTGCATTGTAGCTTATTGTTAAGGATGATTTACAGAGTTTCTGGATTTCATGACTATTACAGTTAAAAATAGGAGATTTATTATTTTAATTTTATTTTTTCGCTTGCTCTGTTAAGGATGCTGTTGTCTCAGTAGAAGAATTCAGAAGTGATGACATGGAATAGGTGACGCAAAGTTAACATGGAAGTCCTCAAATGTTTTGCCTGTCTTAGGACTTCTGTAGGACCTGTATACCTATGGGGAGGCTAGGCTGTATGCATAGGTTGTAAATGTGGAAGAAGTTGGGAACTAAGGTGCTTCTGGTTATACTTACCTGCTTCTTATAGTTGCAGAGCTGCTCAAGGGGAAGTGCTAATAAGCCATAGGAATTCACGATCAGTCTGATAGTAATCTGAATGTTGGCTGCATGACATGGGCACCATACCAATGTTTCTGATGCACTTGTATACTCTTACGGAAAAGCTTTTTTGATAATTCTGTGTGCATTTGTTTATCTGTTGGGATATTATGTGTTTTATTGATGTTCTCTACTAGTGTAATGTCTGTAGTAATGTTTTAACTTTCTCAGATTGTCTAAATGTTGATGCTTAATACAAATTAGTGCTGGGGATTCCTCCCTGTGAGAGTGTCTGTGCAAGTCAGTCAACTTTTGATGGGGAAGAAGCACTGCAAATGTGTAACCATAATCCATTACTTAGCTTAGCAATTCTAAACTTTCAAGGGAGTGCAGTAATAGCTTTCTAATGGAAGACCAAAGAATTCAGATCTAAGTGATTTGGAGTCTATTAAGCATTTTGAGGGTTTATGATTTTTATGAATTTATTTTTCCTTTTCAATTCAGAACTAGGGCTACACCTACTACAAAAAAATCTAAGTGTAAAGTAGGTGTAGCTATTCCTTATTGTTTGATAACTATGTGGCAAAAAAAGGCCCTGAGAGTGGTGTTTCACATGTATGTTCATATTTTTTCTCTGTCATATCAGAAGAAAAACTTACAGGTTTTAAAATATTTTTTGCATGATATAATATTTTTAAAAAATCATTGTTTTTTTCTGAACAGATAGATACAAGTAACTCAGTTTCCAGTAAATAAGTCAACATCATGTCTCGAGCCCGGCAGCCCCCACTTGTAACTGGCATCTCTCCCAACGAGGGCATCTCATGGACAAAAGTGACAATTCGAGGAGAAAATTTGGGAACTGGGCCTACAGATCTCATAGGTAAGTTGAAAAGAAAACTTACTACTTTTGCGAGTGTAGGACATCACATTTATAGAATGTCACATTTAGGATATGATTAGGGATGTGTTTTCTTTGCAAATAACATGGTAAAGTCTATGTTGCATGTTATGAGAAATTACCTTTTTCACAACTGTGCACCTGAATCCCCAAATCCTCACCTCATGACCATACTCTGTTAGACAGCCTGTTAGCCTGACTCAGCATCCTGTGCCAAGCACTGGCTAGGAATGAATGCCTGTGGGAGTGTACGAGAAGAGAGTAGATGTAATGCAACTCTCTCCTTTGCTACTTTCCCAGGCATTGAGGTTTTACAGCTTGGGGACTATTCTATGAGAAGTGTCCTCAGTGTATTGAGAAAGTCATTGAGCATTACTATTCCTTGAATTAGTGTAAAAGTCTATTAGTGCACCTGTAACAGTCTATGATAAAATGGATTCAACAATTTAGATACACGTTGCATGAAGAACTCTCACCTTCACTGTTTTGATTTTAACATGTTAGCTGCATTGGAAGTTACTGTCATAGTTCTTGCATCGGAAGAGGGAACAAGCAGTTTTCTTTGTGATTCCTCTGACTGCAGAGATCTTGATCACCATTGCTTTCAGTTGCTTCTTTTTCAGGCTAAGAAGTCCTAATATATTTAATTTCTCTGCCTGTATTTTTGACCCTTCTTCTTCTGCTTCAACATATCTTTTCCAGTTTTATTACTGATGTCTTGAGTTGGGTGAACAACATTTTGGATACATGCAGTGTTCAGGATATGAATGCACTGTGGCATAATACTTCACTCTTGTTTGTGTTTGGTGTTTCTTTCATAGGCTTCTGTTTTCCATATAACTAATGCTAAGCACCCAGCTGATTTTTTTTCATTTATTTGCCTACTGTAGTCCCATGATTTAAAGCTTGAGAGTTTGTAGTCAGTTCAGGGCCTGTCATCTGTGAATTTAAGATGGATTTTGCATGTGTGCATCATCTCTTTGTTCACTGAATTTCAGCTGCTGTTTTATAGCACCACTCAGTTTCATCAGGTCTGTTCTGTATTTTGTTCTAGCTTTTACTGTTTTATGTTCTGAATATATTCATATCATCAGCAAACTTTGTAACCTCCTCATCTTGTCATTTACAAATATAGTGAACCATCACATGCCCAGTGGAAATTTTCCTCAGTGAAGACACACCATTTGCTGTAGCCCTGTTTCTGTCTTTTAGCAAGCCATTTATCCATTTGAGAATCATATCCTATGAATGCTTAATATTCTTAAGCCTTTTGAGAAGGACTTCATGAAATCTTTTCGAAATCCAAGCTAACTATAATGACTGGAATTTCCCATATTCCTTCTCTAAGTTAAGCATATGTGTACTTCAGCGTTCATGCTAGAAACAATCTGTCTAATTTGTTGTGGAATCATGACTCCTCTGAAGTCCACTGGAATTTTGTTTGGCTCTGCTAGAAGCAATACTTCACTTCATGGCTCTAAACCAAGATTCCCAAATTCCATTCTTGGCCACCACAATGAACTTTATGGCCAAGCGTAAGCTACTACAATTTTCCCCTTCATTTCAATTTGCTGCCTCTTTTAGAGAGGAAGTAGTATTTTGCTGAGCTGCTAGACAAGGTTGCGGTATGATAAAGAATCTTTATTGAGAAATACTCAAAAACTTATAGTGTTATAGGTAAGTATATTTTTGTGTATTTGTATGGTTCATGGATCTCAATAACCTCATTAATTCATTGGTATAATCTCTTCGTAAGTGATCGGTGCAAGGTTCTTGGAAGGAGGACATCTCCTGAACTGTCTCAGTATTACAGCTGATTGACTGCTAAGGTTTTTGGCTTCTGTTTTTCTCAGAGTAACTCTTATAACATATAGCTGCTAATAGTCTTATGTTTTGAGGTTAAAAAAAATGGTTTGCTGTACTTTTTTTCGCCTTAGCTCATTTGATTATCAGCTTTTTCCAGTAAGTGACTAAGGCCCCGGACACGTAAAGATTTCTTTCATGGTTAAATTAGGCATGTAAATAGTCCCTGTGACTTGAATGGAAATACTTGCAAAAGTGAGTCTTTGTAGGCATGCGATTTAAGCAAGTTTGAGTGAGGGTTTTATAAAGTTTATAATCTGCTACTTGAGATGCATTAAAGTAAAATGAAAAGCAATAAACTATTTTTTTATATAAACGGAATATCACATAATAGGAGAATATGCCTTTTGGTCTCATTTAAAAGAGAGCCTTCTTGTAATCTAATTGTATCTTTGAAACTAAATAAACTTTTTATTTGTAACTCTATAGCTCACGGTACAAAAAGTCAAATCCAGGAGATGCACGCAACATTTCTGCTCTCAAGGTTTAGTTTGTCTTCTAGGACATTTGCAGCTGTATTTTTGTAGGCATTGTAAAATTGTCGATTTATAAGCTTAACCAAAATTGGAAAGTCTCATGAGAATTACTTGTGCCTATTTATTGAAATAAGCAGTGGACTGGACTCTCCAAAATACCCTATAAAAACTAGACCCCCAGTATGACATTCTCAAAGATCCTCGTACTGTGCGGCAGATTAAAATTAAGTTTTATTTAAGGGGAGGTTATTTAATTTTTGGAGAAATATATATATATATATTTACTATCAAAAGATCTCCCTGAACATTATTTTCCTTTTTTCTTTTTTTTTCTTCTTTTTTTTTTCTCCAGAAATTGTCTTGTGCCATTACTGTACTTAGTGAGGTATATAGAATGTTAATCAAGACTTGCATTTTTAAGATACAGATAAAGGTAGTTTCCCTGCATTTAAAAAGTGTTGGATCGTGTGATCAAGTTCTTTTGCTAGCTTTAGGAATGTCCAATGAGTAAAAAATAATGGATAAAAGGATCATCAAAATAGTTATTGAAAAATTTCTACCCTACTAAATTGCTCAAGCTCAGGTCTTGATTTTAAAGTATTAATTTAAGTATGAATTCAGACCTTTTAAACTCTGGGGTGAAAACCTTTCCTTGTGAATGATTTGGACAAATGCTATCAGTCTTATTTTGTGCTGTAATCTTTTTCTCCATCAGAGAGATGTCTAGCATAAAAACAGAAAAGACCTAGCATAGTCTAAGGTTAAAACACATGCATCATAAATGTGTGGGCTCTTTCCCCTTCTGAAAAATAAAAACTCAGGCCTGGTTAAAATGTTGAAAATATATATATATATATATAATACTTTTATTTGGTTTTTGGTTTTGCCCCCTCTCCTCCTTCAGGCATTTTAAAGAAACTTATCTACTGTCATTTCTCAAGTAAAATTACCTTCAGTTGTAATAGATTCAAGGCCTTTCTGGTTTTTATATTTTGGTTTTTGTTTTCAAAATAGGTTTTGGCAGGGAGTAAGGTATTTTTATGTCTGACAAAACCATGAAAACTGCCAAATTTGTCTGCTGTGTAATGTCAGAGGTTTAAATCGTGAGAAAAAGTAAGTGTGAAGCTTTGGTGCTGAGCCACATACGCTGACCCTTTTCTGTCTGTAAGTATTTGTTAAATTGGTCAGAGCTTTTTAGAAATTCAAAACAAAAGACAAGCCAACAGGGGAAGAACTGCTATGCCTGACTAACTTATATTCCAGTACAGCCAACAGAATAGTACGGTCTTTTCAGTTTGAACATAAGGTAAATAATTTCTAGGTAACTAATAGGAGGAAACGAATTTCTTTAGTTAAGAGGAAACTAATGAAGTTGCTCTTACAGATGAAATCTTCTAGGGACTTTCCTGTATTGATACTGTAGAAATTAGGATCTTGCTAGGTCTTCATGACAAGAAAACTCAGACTGGGAATATAGGAATTGTTCCAGATCTGATAAAACAATCCATCTGTTCCAGCATCCAGAGTCCTTATCTGACCAGATTTATTGGTCAGTTGGTCCAATTAGTCTGACTGCAGGAGATATATGAAGCCCCAGGAAGCCTGACCTCATATTAAGGTGTAACTTGACTCGGAAGTGCTAAGAGGTGTTCTTAAATGCTAAACACCAAACTAAATGCTAACACTAAATTAAACTCTAACACTAAAGCTGAAGGAACATCTGAAAAATATATTTGTGACTCTTGCTGTAGTTGCCAACACAGGACTGGAGAAGCATCATGAGAGAGTGTGTGTAAAATATATGAAGCATTATAAATGTATTTACCCTAAAGAGTTTCAGAAGATAATTTTATTCATAGTAGGTTGTTTTGTTTTGTTGTGTTTTGTTTTCCCCAGGTTTAACAATATGTGGGCACAACTGTCTGCTAACTGCCGAATGGATGTCTGCCAGTAAAATCGTGTGTCGAGTCGGACAGGCTAAAAATGACAAGGGAGATATTATTGTCACTACAAAGTCTGGTGGCAAAGGAACTTCAACTGTTTCCTTCAAACTGCTGAAACCTGAAAAAATAGGTATTGTTCAAACTCACAACTATTTTATTTGCCAAACAAACGTATGACTGAGTGACTGTTTAAATAAAATGTATGTTTAAAATGGATCCACCTCAGGACCAGCTTCAGTTGTCTAGAAAAAGCATACTATAAACAATAAAATGTGCAAATATATACATGTATACATTCGTGGTGATTTGTGAAATTAATCCTGCTTTCTCGATATCCTGAATAAAGGCCTCAATGACTAATAAAGTGTCCCTTTTTATTTATAAGCAGGAGCACCAACATTCTAAAATTTTCAAAAAGTTCATAACATCCAGTAATTATTCATATTGCTTTGAAGCTTACTAGGTAACTTCAGCATATAAACCAGTTTGTGAGCTTTACACCTAAATCCTGAGCTAACAGTTGATCTTTAAATGAAAGCTGAGTCCTCGATGCCATTTCTTATTTGTAATTCAAACCATCCTGCAAGATGGAAAGTATGAAGTATTTTTGATGTGACGTTTAACCATTAAAATGACGTTGTCAAGCAGTCTAGGAACTCTGCTTTATCTGGAATCTAGTCTAAATACAACATGGATTTAAAATGTTTCTTTCAAACACCTCATTGATGAAGCTGGATAGTTATCTTTTAAAACATAGGGGTTCACACAAGAGCAACTGTTTTAGGCTTCTGCTCTCTGCAGTTCACTGACAGCTAAATAAAGCCTAATTTCTTTCAGGCTGTGCTAAGATGTTACCAATAGAAAGAGGAAACATGAGCAAGTGGTAATGGCAAAGCTTATGGTGGTGGAAAGAAAAATCAGTATTCAAAAAAAAAAAAAAAAAAGCAAAAAACACCAAAGTTTGGGGACTGGGTAAATTCTGGTGTTGAGTATCTGATGGGTATGTTAAAGAAGAGAATGATGAAAAATATGCCTGGCTGGATTTTCGACCAGGGCCCAAGAACCGTTGTTTTTTTGACCTTTTTCTGTTGTATGTGCTATAAAGCTTTGGAAACAAGGCCAGACCTGTGTTCACTGAGATCTTAAGTCATCCATTTTGTCATGTGGCCAAAGTAGACTTACTTTTTCGTTAATGAGATGCACAGAAAAGGAATCTTTCCTAAATGATGCAAATAAGAAGTCATCCAGGTTAATGCTTCTTTTGAAAGCTGTAGATGACAAGGCATGGACAGATAGCAAAGTACAAAAGGAATAAAAAATACTAATACACTGTTACCAGGAAAATTTATGTGGACCTCTCCATACTGTAAGAGCTAATGTTTGATTTCCAGTCATTAATAATTTTTCAGTAGCTATAAGAAAATAAAAGCATAATTGTATCCAGGTTGTTTTACCATGTATCTTCCAATATATTACCTAGGCATGCATTTTACATTTATCAGGATTTTTCAAATTAATTCAGTATGTTAGAATTTGGTAGTGCTGGACAGCCATTGTTGTTTTAAGGATATGTGCTTTGTTTTCTCTAGGTATCTTGGATCAGTCTGCTGTCTGGGTGGATGAAATGAACTATTATGACATGCGCACTGATAGGAATAAAGGGATTCCCCCCTTGTCTCTACGTCCAGCTAATCCGCTTGGTATTGAGATAGACAAGTGAGTACCAAATGCCTTTAATACACTTTTTTTTGGGGGGGGGGGGGGCATTTTTCTCTACATATGCCTCCATAAATTCCAGAAAAGTTTTAATGGTTTATGAGACGGGGAAAGATTTAAAAAAAACATGTGTGTATTAGCTGGTGGTATATTTGGGACTCAGAAGGGTTGTCGATGAGCAACAATGTCCTGGTTCATAATCCTTATTTTGGATCATCAATTAAAACTGTAGATAATCTAAAAGCCTGATACATTGAACTCCAGTGATGTTTAGTTACAAGGATTGGTAAATAACCTAAGGCATTGGATTTATACATTGTAGTTATGGAATACTTACTGTTGCATCTGAGTTTCATGGGGCTTTTAGGGATGCTTAGATTGCTATCTGTTGCTAAAATTGCACTGTAAAATGTGATTTATTATACCACAGCAACTGGTTTATTTTATTGAAATATTAATAGTGTTTTCCAACCCACAGACTCCTTTACTTTTGTTCATAAGTATGGTGAACTTTATGACTATTTTTTTCTGAAACAGAAACTTTCTAATAAGTGGTAAACAGAATCAGAGGGCTCTAAAAAAGATACTGTTAGGGCTCCAAACCTGACCAGTTCATAGTTCTTCATGTGAAAAGATTCATAGAACTGAAGGCTAGGGAAGTTGTTAAAATATTCGATCCAAAGTCTTCCCAGCCCAGTCTTTTTTAAACTTCAGTTATTTTTGCTCAATCCAATGATCTGTGATTGTTTTACTGCTTTCTCAGAAGATAATGCAGTCTGGATTTGAGGGCATCACATTGAAGAATATCCATTGTCCATTGTTACGTTGTTCTGATGGGAAACTGTACTTTTCTCAAAATCTGTATGGGATTTGTAGTGAATCTGTCATCAGCTTCCAGACTCTGGTTATGCATTTCTTTCCTACTTAAAATATATGTTTTTCTTTTCAAAGTGCTAACTCATTTTTTTTTTCCTAATAAGCTGAAGATGTTGTCTGTTGTCTTTCTCAACAGCCTCTTGGCGTAGCTTCTTACAGACTCTTCTTTCATCTCCTCCTGTTTTACAGCCTTGTTAAAATGGGGACTCTAGAACTGGAGACTATTCCAGAGTCTTACGGGAAGACTTCCTGTGTCTGCCCGCACCCTCTGTCCCCTGTTTGTAAATCCAAGAAATAAAATAATCCTTGTTTTACACAGTGCTACATGGGGAACTAGCAAGGAAGTATTTGTTAGCTAATTCTCTAAAGTTGCTACTTTTGCTACTGTCATGGCCACTCATTATTGTGTAGCCATGATCTGGATTCTTTTATCTTAGCTGTATCTTTTTACATTTGACACTGTTCCATTTGTTGCTTCCTAGACAAGTTAGTCTTCTCAATCCAGATGACAGTCTTTCTTTATTTAACATTTCGACCAACTATTAATAAAAAAATGTTGGTGGTAAAGTTAGCAAAGGATGCAAATACAAATGAAAAAGCAGTGTGGGCTATAGTAGAACTTCACCTGTGGATTTTCTCAGGTTTGCTTCTCCACGGGTTGATTTGCTTCCCGATGTTACTGTTTGTTTTTTGTTTTGTAATTAGCTAGTTCTTTAATCCATGTGATATATTCTGGTGGCATTGCCAAACACTAACGTGTCACATCTCATATTTTTCAGTGAAGCACTTAATCTTAAAGCCTGTATGATATGTTTTCAAATATTGTATGAAACATTTGTGACTGACATTAAAACTATTTTTCTCTGCTTTAATTTTCTGTTTGTTGAATACCCTTTTCTATTATTTTATCTGGAATTTAAGTCAAGATAACTTTAAGTTGGTTCTGTTGCATCAGTTCTCTACCTATTTGTTTCTCACAAGAATTCTCTCTGTAAATGCATTGGATATGACAAGTTCTGCTTATTTTAAGAAAACTTTTATTGTAGTACTCAACTACATAACCAAAATTAACAGTTCTTACAGTCATGACAGCATGAATGACAGCATTAATTTGATAAATTTATCAAGAATTATCTCCCAGAAACCTGAAGAGAATCAGTTTAGGATTAGTTTAACTCAATTTCTTTAGTTTGGATGTTTGTTAAACAGGAGAAGAAAAATACCATGTTTTAAAAGTTTTATCTGGAAGCATTAGGGAATAGGCATGTTAATGAAACCTCAGATTTTGCATGAAAAAGAAAAAAGAAAAGGAAGTCAGAAGTATGTAAATACAGGCAGAAAATAAGAACTCTGGAGTGGCGTTAGGGTTGAGTGGGATAAAGAAATACTTGGGGAAGCATTACATCAAGCCCAGTTCCTTGTTTATTCACCTCCAAGTTCACTGGAGGTGAAACATGAAGATTATGGCAAGCACTGCTGTTGCAAATGACCAGTTTGAAAGAAACACTAGTCAATATTACGAATAGTTGAGGAGAGGGAATGAGAATTAGATCATGGAGATGGGAAAGAGATGGGGAAAGACATGAAAAGCCTGGGCTGCTCACGTACTGCGGGTAACAGCATAGTGTTAATAGTTAAGACTATATGTAGATGGAACATCTGTGTATAACTTTAAGTGTCTCCCCAATTGATTTTTTTCATAATTTTTTGAAAAATTGAAGCAATACAGTGTTTACTTTCATAAAATAATCTTTAATCCCATGTTGTTTAGTTAAACATGTTTGCAAGTACTTGAAGTAGAGGATGGGTGAGGAGGGAGAAATATTTTACAAGGTAGTGAAAAAAATGCAATTATAAATCAGGGAAGTTTATAAGTAGGCTATTAGCATTAACCATTACTAGGCATGGGAATAGTTTATCACTAGGAGTGATAAAAACTGTTGGAATCTTGGGATGTTTTAAAATAAAAACCTAATATGATAAAGAACAGTTGTATATAAAAGGAGATTGGACTCCAAAGTATAGCTGATTTCTCCTTTGTTAATACCTTTGGCTGCTTTAAAGTATTTTTTTAATGTGTGCAAATTGGGATGTACTTCCCTTCTGAAGCTGAAGTGTTTAGCATTGGGCAGACTTGGTGGGGTTTCCAACGCCCTGCCTTGCAGCCTGATGGGTGATAAGAAAAGGAAAGGAGTGCCATGTATTGGTCATACAAACGTGGTAAACAAAAGAAGCACTTAAAGAAAGGATCAGCACTTAAAGAAAGGATCAGAGAGAAAAGCAGAGTGAACAACAGTTGTAAGAAACTGGGATAGGAAAAAGCTAGAGGGGAGCACACTGAGGAGCAGGCAGGAAGTGGGTAGCCTACAAGTAGAGAGAAAGATGTCCTTCCAGAAAGTGGTTGTCAGTCATCAGCAAATGATACAGAAAAGACATCCTGGAAAGAATTAGATCACCTGTCCTGTGAGGTTAATTTTATTTTTAATATAGCTTATGCTCAGTTCTAAAAGTTGCGTTTGTGGGCTTTTAAAACATTTATGGTACTTAGTCCAATTTAAAAATTAATCATAGTGTGTGAATTACGCAGCTGAGTACTTACTTTCAAGGTGTTGCAGTTGGGACAATGAAATACTATAAAAAAAGGTCCCATAACAGAAGTGCTTCAGTACAACATTTCATTAAACTGCTGGGTGTTCATGGGGACAAAAACTTTATTCAGTAGGCGTAAGGTTGGAGTTTAATTGTGAATGACTGGAATTTGATGCATACACAGCATCATCTTTTAGCTTGCGAGCTTAACAAGTACTAAGTAGTAATAATTTCTACCTGATAAGCCCTTTGTGTTTTCCAAGACCTAATTCCTGTTGTTGTGCCACAAAAACAACTTCAAAAAAAAAAAAAAAAAAAAAAGAAGGGGAAGAAAAAGAATATCAGTTGCTAAATAATGAAATGGATCATATAGTAATAAAGCTACATCTTGCTGGTTGCAAATCACTATTGAAACATAATCAAGTCACAAATGTGTTAATAGAAGAGTGTTTGCACACATTGTTGTCCTGTACACTTTGTCCATGGTTGTATAATTCATAGCCTAGAACAAAGAACTGATCCAATTCGATGAGGTTTTGTTGCACTGCTATCAGTTAGTGCACATTGTGTGCATGCTGTGAAGTACTTCCTTCACAAAAGAAAACAGATATTTAAAATATTTAATCTTTGAGTTCTAGTTTATTAATTTTCAGGATGTATTAAGGACTTAGAGCCTTGGTTTTCTATCGCCATCTGGCTTTAAGTGCAAAGCAGGTCTGTGCCACCCTCCATCCCAAGGAATATTCCTGGCTGTGGCATTAGGGAGACGTAGCCAGAAATCTTTACAGGAGACTTAAATAGCTTGCAGCAAGAAAAATTGTGTACCGAGTAGTGACCTCAATCTGAGAAGTGTGGAAAGTTGGCATGAAAATACTAACAGTAACAGCTATGTTCAAGTGCTTGGGTTGGTGTTCACAGCTTGGGATGGTTACAGGACTGTGTTGGTAGGCCATGTCCTGACGAGGATTTTGAGCAGATCAGGGAGACAATACGTGAGACCTGTTTCATAAGAGCACTGGGTGAAATCAGTTGGTGGAACATTAAGAACTGTGTAAGATTTGTGAATGAACTGCTTGCTCAGATGTGTTGCATATGTTTTTACCCTCTTGCACAACAAGTCCTTGCTTATGTGAAAGGTTCCCTGCTTCCCCTACCTACTCTGTCACACTAAGTAACTGCAGGCAGACCTGGTGGTAGTTTGAAAAATTTTGAGTATTGTTTGTTGTTTTGCATGTAGCAGAGGTCATTATGGTGGATCCATCTCGTACATGAAAGCAAACGCTGACATGCTAAGTACATTCCACATACTTCTATATCCACCCACTCAATACAGATGCTTCCCTCTTCCCACGCCAGCTTCCAAAACAGTTCGTCTGGCAGGAGGAAGAGATGGTCTTACGCTGCCACCTAACGGCAAGCATCAGCGTCCTGCCGTGAGATGGGAAAAGACTTTCTGGAGGCTAGGATAACGTATTTATTTTTAAATGGAGCATACGGAAACTCAGCAATGTCATCCCTGAATATAAGGGGCTCGTGGAAACTTTTATCATGGTGACACCAGAGGAAAAAAATGTGGAAACTAGGAGAGAGATGCAGGATATGTGTCACTGTTATGACGCTAAAAGTATAGTAACACTTACTGCTTATAAGGCTGATGCATCAATTTCAGCTACCTACTTATTAATTTCTTCGTAGATTTTTCTCATCACATTGTGCCCTTACTCAGATACGCTTGTCATTTTGTTGTCATATGTCTGATAAACCCAGCGCTGCTAGAGAGTCATTGCCAGTGCGCATCCTTGTCTTTTTGCTGTCGGAGAGACCCTTGTTAACACCTTTTGATTCATCGTGTTTAGTCTACTCCAGTGTCCTCTGTGCTGGCCTTCTTGCACGTATGATTAACGCAGCACAGCTGGTCCTTAGCCTGCTTCTAGGAGTCTGGCTGGTACCAGACAGAGGGGGAGTGCACAACAGCCCTACTTTGAGCTTGTTTATGCTGGTTGGTATTCAGAATCTGTGTTTATTTAAAGTTGCTCCTTTTGACCTATAAACTCCTGTGGAATTGAGGTTCAAGTTACCTTTTTGTGGCTGTATCCTGTTCTTGGACCTGCCTTTAATCTGTATATGTTGCCACGCATGCTGGAAAACATACTGTGAGACCCTGGGAGCAAATAATCTTTACAGAAAACTTACAGTTTGCTAAGTTGCATTCATCGTCAAGCTCTGTTCGTTTGTATCCATTTACTCAAGAATTCTGCTGTTAAATTGTGACTGGTCGGGGCTGTGATTTATCTACTGAGATCACAGCTGATCTTAAACCCCTGGAGAATATAAACGCTCTGTGTATGTACAACTTCTGTAATAAAATTTGTAAGACCTGATATATGCTGTGATGTTGAATTACCGAGCACCAGGCTATACAGAACCTAAGTTTGGGGTCATGGAGGGAGGGACTTGTACTGTTGGGTAGGTGTGACAGAAGGGAACTGGTTGTGCTCTGTGCAGTTTGAATCCAGACTAGATGTGCGTGCCCTTTATGTGGAAGCAAGGACCGTTTTGGGGTACTGCATGACAGTATTAGGTATAGTCAAAATAAGTTTGAGGAATGTGAAAGTACACAGTGGCTTGAAACCATTTTTTTTAATATTACAATTATCTCATGAATATCAATGTAAAATTGTAATTTCTTTTGTATTTTAAATTGTTTCCTAATAGTTTTGATGGATAAGTAAGACTACTTTAAAATGTTAGCCAGACCTTTATTACCAGATCTGGTTTTGCTTTAAATAAAATAGTCTGCCTAGCTGAAAGTATATAAATCCATTATGTTTACCCTTGCTGAAACTCTAAAGGTAGGGAAATGCATAGAGTCTTCAAAGATGGTAAACTTACCTCTTCTTTTTTTTTTTTTCTGGGTTTATTTTCTGGTTGTAATTCCTTTTATAGTTAATGCTTTTTAATCAATGATAGAATATTAAGAGTTGCTTCCTGAATTGACTTCTGTAGAACTAGCAAATCCACCGAAAATGATAAACAATTTCTTTGCGTGCTAGCATGAACTCAGCTTTTGCTACTAGTTCATGTTCACCCCATGATGTTGAAATGAGTAAAACAGAAATACTTTTCCAAGTCACATATGTGCTTGTTTATAAGTAAATGGTAAGCAAATTTTCATGAGAACAACTTCCAAGGACTTATTTATTTAATTTGCTAATGGAAGTTAATGAAACAAACTTGTGTGTGTATGGAGTCAGTCTCTTTTCAGATGCATCTGGCCAGACATTGTAGAAATACAGTCGCTTTCAGTTTGAACTTCTTAGTGAGCAGCTTGTTGTGAAGACAGCTGTAGCAAGTCATTTCAAGCTACCCATATCTGTTAGTGGAAAAACTACTGGTAAAATTTATGATTGAAAATAAGGGTAACACACTATGGAGTATAACGTATTGTTAACGTACCACACACATTCATGTTCATGTTTCTACTCTGTTGTGACTATGTCTAAAATATGTCCAGGCAGATAAAAGCACCCATAAATGCATTGCTAATTTATGGTTCTACACAAATACATCTGCTGGAAAAAAAGCTCCCGATAACTTTTCAATGCAGTCAAACATCAAACTGAAAAAAAAACTTTCTCTCAGACATTCTGTGGGCAAAATTCAATTGCAGGAATTTATTTAATCCCTAGCTAAATAAGTGATCTCTATCTCAACTTACTTATTTTTGTTGTTGTTGTTGTTGTTTTTCTTTCCCAGGAATTATATAGCTTATGTTTAAGCTTAAACTGTCATGCATATGTCTTGCAATCTTGTAGTAATAAGTAGCATTTGGTAACAATATATTTGAGTGGCTGTGCTTTTTGTATTATATCTATTTCTGTTGGTTTCTGAGGAAATATATTGAAGTTCTGAAAAATAGAGCAAAATTCTGTTTCTATATCGTGTACGTGCATTTATGTGGTACTTGCAGCAGAGTTCTGAGTCTCAAGGCAACAAAGTGTTTTTTTGTTGTTCCTGATTTTGTTTTTAGCATTTTAAAAATGTACCACATATGGATTTGATATAAAGGATTTTTTGGGCAGCCATGGGATATATCACATGTGAAATATTGTACTGTAAATTCTTGTGCCTGGTAGCACTTTCGAGTACTTTAAAAAATAAGATATTGTCTTAAAATGTATTTCAGAGAGGAATAAATTAAAGTTTTCTCCTAGTGAGCATTTTCTGCTCACTAACTGGTTTTAATGAAAGTCAAGATCATTGATAATCTTTAATCTCACTGCTTGTGCTTATAATTTTATATTGCATTATTGCTTTTTTTCATTGAGCTTAGAGAAATATTGGGACCTTCATTTTTAGCTGGTGCATTTGTTTCTCACAGTTTTCCCTGTCTCCCTAATTCTCATATCTGTCATCGCTTATCGTTGCATCTCATTTGACTTTTTTTCCTCACATTAAAAAAAAAAAGTTTCATGCCCTTGCTGTAATCAGGTGCTAGTGATGAATGATTTCTGTGCCATGCCCTTATGCATGTGGTCCTTTGTACCTGCTTGTGTTAATGGCCATTTGGATATGAATAGAAACTTAGAGAAAACAACTTTTATTTCTGTGTAATTGTACTTTTTAATGTGCCTGCCTTTAGATTTTCTTCATTTAATTTGCTCTTTGCTTTTTGTCATAAAAACAGCTTTAGCCATCCTGAAATATGTCTAGATTACAGAAAAACGAAATGTCTTTCTAACAAATCATCACTTAGATGTCCATTCAAATGGCTTTTCATACATTTTAAATGAATTTCCAAAAGCTAATCCCATTTGCCAAGTTTGGTCCTAAATGCAAGGTATCACAAGTTTGCATTTGTGTGTAATATTCTTTGTATAGCAGAGTTCACCAAGCTGGTGAACCTCAGAGAGGGATTTTATTGACTTTTGAGTTTAACTTTGTGATCTCCAAATTAAATAATGCATTTTTAAACTACTTTGGCACGATTCGTTTCTGAAAATGGAATGCAGCTGGTGGTAAAGAGCAGTGGTGAGTGTACCTGGTGACGTATTAGGACTCCCTGGTGGAATAAATATGGGACAAGGGTTAAACGTGTGTCTGGACTGCGAGAAGAATATTGTCATGTTTTCATCAAAAGTGATTTAACTTTTTTATTATTATTATTATTATTATTATTTATTGCACTGACTTGGAATGAATGGAATACATTTTCTGTATGAGTATCTTAGAAACTACCAGTAGTTTCAAAAATGCCATTGCAGAGAATCTGCCTTCACAAGGAATTGGCTCACATGCTTTCTCTACGCAGCATAAGACCGAATAAAAATAAACAGAACATGCTATTTCTCACTTGACACATGCCCACTTCTCCTTCGTGTTTTGTATACTATCAACAGACAGAGCAGTGTATTCTGTTTTGCAAGAGGATAATTTTAACTAAGGATTTTTATGTGCTGGAAGTATGCTGTGTCATCCTTCACATGTCCATTGGACTTCTGCTGCAAGTGGGCCTATAGACAGAGATGGTGCAAGATCACTTACAAGCTGTCAGCCTGGTGGTGGCCTGTGGTTTTAAAGTTAGACAGACATTAGGGTCTCTATTTCGTGGATTATTGAAAATATTCTCTACTCTGCTTGATGCAGTGATTTCCCCTTTTAAAGGATAGAGTTAACTTAGAATAGGTTCAGCATTAGTGGTCCTGTGTTTGAATATTAGTAGCATTATAGAGAGCCTGTCCCATTTTCTCAAGGTAGCAGTTCTCTTTCTTTAGAAACATTTTGTATAGACAGCACTTTCTTACATATGCACAGTGGTGAAATCAAAATGGTAAAACTAATTTTACTTAGATTAGATTTGAATCTTTTCTTCCCCGGTCACATTATGTCCGTAATACCAGATCTATTTTCACAATGAGTTGCAAATTTATATTTACATTTTGCTGGAACATGAGCTGTTGTTTTATATGACTTTTTAAATTGTAAGCTGTTTACCAGAACAAGTCTCACTGAAGAAATAAATATTCATTTTTCAGAGGCAGATTTCCTCAAAAAGATTTAGAGGCACTGTTCCCTGGGATGAGTGCTGATTTCACAAGTGAAAACTTCTCTGCTGCCTGGTACCTGATTGAGAATCATTCAACAACAAGGTTTGCTGCTATTATATAAATCATTGTTTTATTAACATCAAGTAGATTTGCATTTAAATTGTAAAGTAGCTGTGTCATTGATGATTGACATTGAAGTAATAGGCCTGTAGTCTCTACTGCCTGTGGTATTTCTGCTTCGGTAGGGACTTGAATCAACAAAGCCAATTCTCTCAGTGTGGACAGGAGAACTTCAGTTTTAACCAGAGTTAATTTGTGGCTTAATTTTTTTCTGTGCAAGATGGCAGTTATCTTGCTTCAGGCTAAATCTCTTTATGAGCCAGGAAGTCAAGAAGCATGGACTTAAGTGGAAACTCCAGGTGTTAACTTAAGTCACGACTATGACTAGAGGGTCAGGATGAAGGCACTGAACAGATTAAAACTCTTAGTGTTATCAGTTAACTTTCAGTCAACTCCTATAAAAAATTCTAGTGCAGAAAGAAGATGGACAAGTGAGTAGATCTTTGGGGAAAGTCTTAAAATCTAAATGATTTTTGGCTTTTATATCTAATTCATAATAATGTGTGCATACATGGATAGCTTACAAATGCATATTTTTGCCTGTATGAGTTCTAAAATTTGTCTGATGGTGTTCAGATAAAATTTGAAGCCATTTTTACTGCAGAGGGTAAGTTCTGCTTTCTGCTGGTTATTCTGATTAGTGTTTTGAAGGGAAATAACACTGCAAATGTATTTAATATTTTCTCATAATCTAATGTTTTGTTTTTGTTTTTGTTTTTTCTGGAGGGGGAGAGATTTTTGCTTTAAGAGCTCAGAAATATATTCATTAATATGCCCGGGAAATAATTTGCTCTCCAAGCAATAAATAGTGGAGCCAAAACAGCAGTAAGAGACCATTATTAATGAATACGCACACAATGATAGCATCTTTTGAAATCAGCTAAGTAAAAGAAGGATGACTGAAAATTAACTGTATTTATCACAGCCTGGTAACTTCAGCAACCATTAGTTTTCTTAAAAAGCTTGGGAGACAAAGTAAGAAAGAACAGACAACTTTTGATGTAATTGTGTTTAAGAAGCTTGCCTGAAGCTTGGCCCTTTTGGTGCCTATTCATGTGGGCACCGGTGACACTGCCTAGAGAGATGTAGGACAGATCAAGAGTGATTACAAAGTTCTGGGTACAAAGGTGAAGAACATGGGAACCCAGGTATTTTCTTTCAATTATAGATGAAATTGAAAGGTTCAGGTAGTAGTGGATGCATACGGTAGGTTCACAGCTGGTTGTAGGACTGGTTTCAGAGGCAGCATGTTTTGCTTTGATAGGCATGGATCTTTCTTTAAAGAATAAAAGCTGTCAGTGAGAAATGGGATTCAATTGAGAAAGTGGAGTGGGAATGTTTTTGCCAGCAGGCTTGCAACTTGGTGACAAGGACTTCCACTCAGGTATATTAGGGGACTGTGGTAATATCTTGCAGTCAACTGAAGGTACAGAGTGCTATGTGTGTGTGTCTCCTTGGAGATTTTAACATCCCTAGTATTTGCTGGAAGGTTAATGTTGCAGGATTCAAGCAATCCAGGAAGCTTGTGGAGAGTTCTTGGAACCCTGGGTTAGGCAACGGCAGCACAGACAAGGATCTGGTGTTTGTGACATGCCATAAATCCCAGTTGGCGGTCCCAGTACGCCCCATCTTCTGTGGTGTATCAGCAAGGCATGGTTATGTAAGGTATGGGGATAATTATTCTGCTTGGCATTATTTTAGCAGCAGTTGAAGTATTCTGCCCAGTTTTGGCCACTGCTTTAAGAAAGGTGGTAGCTGATCACAAAAATAAAAGTATATAAATGTCTGTGGGTATATAGTTTGAATCAATCTAGTGCTGGTAGAAAATTAATGCAGAATGCATGTTCTGAAAGATGTAGTGAGCAGTTCAAGAGTAGACATCAATTGTTATTGGTTTACTAAGAATAGAACAGCTGACTCTGTTCGCAGCAAGGGAGATCTAGGTTAGATAAAGATTAAAAATTAGATTAGATTGCATAAGATCTGGAAGCAAATAACTTGGAAAGCTGCAGAATCGCTGTCACTAGAGGCTGTTGAGATTTGCTTTGATGGATGCCTGTCATAGGTGACTAAGGAACCTTTAAGGATGTCTTGGATCCAAAAAGTGGATTAAATGTTTTTTTAGAATTGATTAAATGACTCTTATTACCATGGAATATGAACAAAAGCATAATGTGATGGTTATATCTCTAATTTGACAAGATGTCAGCAAAAAAGGCCAATTCTTTCTGGTCATCGGTACATGAACTGATACATTAGCCTGTATGGCCCCTTTTTACCTTGTACTATGACAGTGGTTCAGTGCCTCAAAATCTGTTCTCATGTAAATGTGAGGCTTCCTGTTAAGAAATATTTTTAATATATATATATTTTTTCCAGTATCAGTTTAAGTTCTTAATCTTTCTGGGCAAAGGAAATTCTTTGAATATCAACAGCTTCAAGTCATGTTCCCCTTGTTCTAGTGGAATAAAAAGGTTGACAATGATTTAGAAAATTTAAATTTAAGTCTTCGTGTTGAAGGTCCAAAAGCTGTGAAAAACTGTCAACAGAAAGAATGACTCAGAGGGTAGGATGAATCTAATCATGCACTGAATCTAATTATAATTTTATTTTAAGAAGCAAAATTGTTTTTTTACCACTTCAGAATGTCTAGTTTTAGATATATTCTAGTCTGTTGCTATTAATTGTTGAATTATCTTGCCCGTATGATTTGTGCCGTTGTTCCAGAAATACACAGCAATAGTTTAGTTCTCGTCCTCTGTGTAACCTCAGGTATTAGGAGTGCTAAATGTGTGCTGTGCTGATGTTTTGGTTAGCTTATGTATGTTTTTTCCTTGAAGGAAATTCTTTTTTAAGCAATCAAAATAACATCTTTTTTTTTCCCCTCCCTGGCAACAGCCTGACAAATAAAAATAAACTATTTAGACATACTATTAGATCATCAGATAACATGAAATAGTGCTTAAAAAGAGGACTATTGCAGATTTTTGTTACTTTGAAAATGCTGCTGGGAAGTACTTCTTGTATGCCCAAGTGGACCAATCCAGCTGTTGGGTAATGTGATTTCTGACCAGCAGATGGAAACAGGAAGTAAAGTAAAATGATGTGACGCTATTGGTATGAAAAGTAAGATGCCTGTAAGTGCACCAGTGTTTCTGTCTCCCAGCAGGTGGTGATAGCCTTCTTACTGCCTGATCTAAAGCTTGTTTTGTTCTTGCAATATGTATCTTTTTCTACCACAGCTTAAAACAGACAAAACCAGTGCAATTGCTTTATATCGTTATTTCTTTACTTCATTGTTTTTTTCTCTACACTCAGAGGCATGGTGCACTTTTTCATGTGACTCTTTTGTCTTAGGGAGGTGGATTTGTCCTGCAGTTAGGAGAAAAGACTTTAAGAATGAAAATCATGTGTTTGTATTTCTGAGCTTCTTTGTTGTGGTGTTTTTATGAGTCTCAGCAATGTAACTAATGAGATCATATTGCACCTGCTTGCTAGAAATAAAAATTTGAAATCAAATATATACTGGTAATAATCTAGAAACATTAGGAAATGAAGACAAAAATAAACGTACTATATAAAAACATTGATAAATTGGATATTAATACTCTACTTCAAAGCATCCTTCATAAAAAAACAAAGTGGACTACATATGAAAACATAATTTCATAAAGCAGAAGTTTGTTCAGATTTTCTTTATTTTTTACATCAATTATCTGTTCAATTCTGAACTGCATTTTCAAACCAAAAATAAAAATATTGAAGGAATTCAGAAACTGAAAGTGAAAAAGTTTGGACTAAACTGCAAAGTGAAACATGTCATTATTAAAGAGACTTCTAACATTGCAGTAGCTGATCTAGTATACTAAGTGTAGCGATTTACTATTGCATATTTAATGTAAAAAAGCAGTCAGCTAAGAGCAATATTGCATATTTAGAAGAATTTCTTAACTAATTTGTACCATAGAGAAGTCTATTCCATCATTAGCAGTAGGATTTTTACAAAGGCACAAAAATATATAGACTAACAGTAAGTTGTCATTCTTGGGAAGTAAACTGGTTTAGCAATTACTCTAATAGTTTATGCAACAATTGTTGTCTTTATTTTCTAAGTAACTTGTTCTGTTTATTCGTTAGGTGACCTTAGTTGTTTCTTAAATGTCATGGTGTTTTTTTTGTTTGTTTTCAGTTTTGATCAGCTCAAAACTGCTGTTGTAAACTTGAAGAAACAAGCTAATAAGAAAAATGAGGGCAGTCTGGCTTATGTGAAAGGAGGTCTCAGCACATTTTTTGAAGCACAAGATGCTCTGTCAGGTAAATTGTACTTACTAAGCATGCTATAAGAGAGAAGATAGTATCTGCATATATAGTTGGATTTAATACTAAAAAAGCTGTTCTTTGCAATTTCTTCTGAAAGTAAGTCTGAAATCTGTTATTTTGGTCACAAGCTGGGACTGACTAGTTTATTGTTGTGGTGTATTTGCAAATAATCACACCAAAAATATTTTGACAGGAATTAGAAGCTTTTGTTGAAGCTGTATATCCCACAAATCCAGAAAAGTGGGCAAATATGGAACTAGATATGATACTAAGATGATTTATAAACTATAGCAACATAGAAGTTTCTATTTCACAATGCCTTATCTCATAGTTAATTGTAATATTTATACACATACTCAATGCACTCAGATTTAGGAAATCAGCCTTTATGTTCTGCTTACTGGAGGGGAAAATGCAGCTCTGCAGTGAGATTGCGTTAGTTTTCTGTGCCATTTTACATATATATACATATATATGTAAACACACAAATAAATAAATAAATCTCTCTCTATATAGATTTGTGTATTTTCTTAAGGCGTAAAATGTCTGTGGACTAAGGACTGTGTTGGATCTATCTACTCATAGTTCCGGCCAAGCGAGCACTTCTGTTGGTTTTAGGAGCCCTGATTTGGATTAGCACTGGTTTTCTGCTGACACACTTAGAGGCCACTCACTAACCATAGCCACATAGCTACTTTTGCCTGTCAGGGAGAGGGGAAATCATTATGAGGCATTCTCTAGCTAGCTCTTTTTAACCAAATTTTTATTAAATTCTAAGAATCCCCATTGGTAGTAGGCTATTTTTTGTAGTAGTCTTAAATATTCTGAAAATCTGAAATGCTATTTTTTGGAAATATTTCAAAAACACAAATAATCTTGAACAAATATTGCAATGTGACTTTTTTTTTTTTTTTTTTTTTTTTTCCCCAACCAAATCTGCTTAACATATAAAGCAATTAAATACTCAGAGTATTTAAGGTTCAGAGTTCTGTTTCCCAGCAGTTACTGCTATGGGAAAAAAATCAGTGCTGGTGGGCATATGTGTTATCTTGTTATCTTGTAAGATTATTTTTTGGACTAGCAAAGGCTTAGTAGGATTTACAAAAAGCTAATGCAAACCATAAGTGTTGTGACTTTTTAGAAAGAGCACAAATGAGTGGTTTTTTTTCTTGTTCCATGTTTAAAGTGTAGGCTTCTTGCCTCTGGAAACTGATTGCCTGAAAAATGGAGAGGCCAGAGAGGTAGCTGGAATATAAAAAACACTAATAAAATGATAGGGAAAGCAATCTCATTTATTTCACTGAAAATGCTTTGTTCTGAATTTTAAAAATGGTGATAGATTTAATACTGTTTTGCATCTCTTATCTGTAACAGTGTTTAATTTACCTAAAATTAGATTTCATCCATGCAGTCCTTCAGATGAATTATGCACTCAGAATGGGATGGCTCGTGGTTCTTGGTGCCACTTTATGTCTGTAATCAAAATGGCTTGTTTTGTCTTTCTCATAGCAATCTCCCTGAAGCATTCAAAAGGAAGCAGACTTGTATCTTGTGTTGTTATAAACAGTGCGTTAAAATAGTGCTAAGAGAATGACCTTGATGTAGTTGTAGAAGAAATTTAGGGACTTGAAGTCTTAATCCCTTACACATTCAGAGTTACAACAGTGGATGGAGTTCAAGGAACTTTAAAATCAATACATTATTTAGTTCTCAACTTCTGAGACCACATTCTTAATGAGGATGCATTACAGGTCACAGTTTCCTTCTATAGCATTTTAATACGCATTTCTCTTTTGAATTTTCCCATTAATTGCCCATGCAGAAAGGGGTTGGATTCTTTTCAGTCTAAAAAAATGAATGTTTTTGAGGGAGTCTAGCTGGAAAAAATGCATATCTTTTGAGAGGCTTGTACCTGTGATAGTTAAAAGCAATAGCTAAGTTGGATGAGGAGAGAATTCCAGTGGCAGCAAGAAAAAAAAGATATCATTGACACCATCACCCAGCCCTCCTGCCAGATGTCAAGGCTTTTCTCCAAAACATTCTGTGACTGCATTTTCCTCAAAGGAACACAGAAGAGAATTCAGCATAAGCATTATTAACATTGTTCTGAAGAAACAGCTCTGATGCAAAATTAAAAAAAAAATGCAATCAAAATTAATTCTCGGTATGCAATTAAGAAATCCAATCTCTTTAACAGAAGAAAACAAAAAGTTCTATTATGCTCTGGCTTGACAGCAGTTGTACGAGACGATATCATGCCGTTTTTCTGCCTGTACAGTGGTGAATTTGTGTGTTTTATTTTCTCCTTTAGAAAGATGCAACTAGAATTTCTATGCATGTAAACAAAGCTACACCAAGAATAGTTTGTTTGAAAGCTGAAAGCTGGCTTCAGCACAAACTCTTAGGGACGCAGCCTTGGATCTGTGAATTTTCATTGTTTGTTGGTGAGCATACAACTGTTACAGATGAAAAGTGACTGAAGGGAAAATCGTTATTAATTCTATCTAGCCTGTCAGCCTTCCAGAGTAGTTTAAATGTCCTGAGCTGCTTGGTTTGGGATTTTTGGGGGGTGTGTTTTTTTTGTAATATTTGTTTTTTTTTTAATTCACTTCCTTAGGGAAGATATTCTAAAATCTCATGTGTTTTCTGAAGATACATTTTTGTCAGTGGGGAGAAACTTGGGCACTCGATTTTCCTCTCTAAATATCATAGAACACTTTTTCCAACCCCAGTGATTATGCTTTATAAACTCTAGGTCAGCTCCATTTCTGTGTGGGATTTTGTCGTTGTGTATCGGAGCTATCCATCTATGGTTGTTTCTCCTAGTTCTCCCTGAATTGGTACAAGATGTTACTTTTTGCAGGAAGATCATTTAAAAAAGTGTAACACTTGCTTTACCAAGTGTTTCATTTTCATCTATATGCACATCTTTTTTTTTTTTATTTATACGTGCTATTAGAACTCATAGGCTGTTAACAATGTTTACTGCAAATATATGAAATTGGCCAAGGAAATTGCTCCCTTTTTGAGCAATTGACCAGTGAATTAGTGAATTGCTTACTTTTAGTGTAGCTTTTTTCAGTAGCAGGGATCAGTGAGATCGGTCTGATTTTAAGTGTGCCATCGGACTGCATTACCCATTTACATTAGTTTTAATATTTTCACAAGCATGCAACAAAAACCATAAAACATTATGCCAAGATGCTTACTGTACCATGCAAGTTGAAAGTGTTTACTAAGAAAATAAGAGGTCAAATAGGCCAGAACCCTTGGTCTAATTTCTTGGAAAGTAGAATTGCCGTATCAGATCTATGCGTCTCATTGTCTGTTAGCTTGGCTGACAGTTTGACAGTAACTATGTCGCAGAGGAGATGTTCAACAGGAAGTTTATTTCGTCAGCCGAAGGGAGCCGTAAACTGAGCTGAGGGGAACTACTGGGCTTACTTCAACTTGATCCATTTGTCAGCATCAGGGAGTTCAGCCGACTTATCTCCCGTAAGTCTAACCGCAACCTAGAAAGCAGCATCCCTACAGGGGCTACTATATATGTGTTTGGAGAGATGTAATGTTTCGTTGTCATGAGCAAATCACTTACCACACAGAAGTCTCTGAAAAGCTAGAAAATTAATTTACTTTGAATATACTTTTTCAGAATTGCTTTTTAGAAACCCTAGGCTCCACAGTTTCTTCTCGTTTAAGTGACAAGAGGAAAATAGGGAAACGGCCACTTCAGTTGCTCAATTATTCAAAAACATGCAAGTATGACACCCATATTGGCAAGCAAGGACGTCACTGTGTTTTCTTTGAAACACAGATTTATTGAACAAATTTGAGGTTTAGTTTTGATGCTCTAGTTCGTCATAGCAACAGTTCTGGTGCAATTACAACTACAAAAATTTTATGTGCTCTTCAGAAAAAAAATAATCTATAGAGACAAAACACTGCTGGCTACCACAGCTCTATTCCTTTTTTCCCCTTTCCTCTCCTGTTCAGATACTTGGCCTGTGGGAGAGACTGGCTGATGGGATTCTTGGACCGTAAGTGTCCATTTGTCTAATATCTTACCTAATACCTATGCTAGGGCAATGCTTACCTGTCAGAAACGATCCTATGTATCTGGTCAGTGCCTCTTGGTTTCTTCCTATAGAAATATTTTTGCATTTCACTGTTTATGGCCCATTTGAGGATGAGAATGTCAGTGATGCAGGATCTGATTCAGTATATTCTGTTGGCATTATGTCTGCTTAATACAACTCTTCTGAAACTAAAACAAAAGAAACCACCACATCTATATTCAATTCTGAGTCAGACTGGGAATTTGGGAAACTGAAAACTGTTTTATCTGTCATATAGGTATCTCTTTGCTTCTGTTTTTTAAAGTGTTCTTCAAAAACAGGTTTTGATTGTTCACGTTTTTTGAACTCCGTGGTACTGGAAGGAATGAGGAGTTATGTCACATGTGAATTTAAAGAGTACCTACAGCCAATTTTTCATTAGTGATTCTGTTGGCAAATTAATTAGACTGACTGACGAATGTTGAAGTGTTTTTTACATCACCAGCTCTTATCTCAGTTCACTCTTCTATTTTGTCCAACTAAATGCTAGTCTGTGACTGGTTTTGTTGAGTGTTACGGCATCAGACTGTTGCACCAGATTTTGCTGTTGTCATGTTCCTGTTTTGTAACATCTAATTCACATTTTATTGCATATTGCATTTTTGATCTACTTCAGTCTCATATACATTTTCCCAAATGGCATGATTTTTTTTAGACACATGCATTTGATTAAACCAAATTCAAACACATGATGAGTACCTGAGTCCTATGCAGCTGACTTGTTATAGCTAGAATCAGTCTACGTTGAGTGCTTTTGGTGTGGCAGATGTCTATTAATGTTGTTTTTGTGCTCCTGCTTTCAGCAGTAAAATGTAGTCTTCAGAAGGTAAGAACAGTGTAACATTATTTCTACTAATTTCTACTAATTAGAGGTTCGTAGAGGTCAAGAAAGAATGGGGCTATGGAAGCAAGCTGCCCAGAATAAACTAGGCTACTGCATTTATCTGGCATGTATCTGACAGCATGTCAGCCACTTCAAAGTTAGAGTTTACATGCATGCTTGTGCCTCACAGTAGGTGTAGCTTATTAAAGAATTAAGATCATGCCTCTTAGTAAGCATGCAGCAGTAACTGATGTGCTTTTAAGTTCATTGTGTGGCTGTCCCGGGGATGCTCATGTCTGAAGGTTTAGGGTATCCTTGTGCTACGTTATACATATGCTGAATAAGGGCAAAATGTGAGGCAGTGACAGTTCAATTGCTTCTTACTGCTTTTTGGGCCTTCACATGTAGGCGCAATGGGGAAGTGAAGAATTGTTGCTGATTTAAGTTTCTTTGCTGAAAACGTGTGTTCTGGTATTGTAATGCTAGAAATAATAAGAACAGGAGCTTGCAATGTGCAATATATGCTGAGATGGAGATGACCTGATAAAGGATTGCAAGTAAAATATGTAAACTGTGATAAGCAGTTTAGTCTCAGGTGAATGATCAAGACAATGATCAATTTTTGTAGTTGGCCAATTATTATTTTAATACAATCTTAGAAAAGCAACATTTACTGACCACGTTTGAAAAAAGACTCGAACTTTCCCTTCATAGAGGTTCTAGCCTAGTGTTTTCTAGGTTTTTTTTTTTTTTAGTGTATCAAGAAAGAGGTGGTCTGATTTGCCTATAGGAAAGCTGAGGAGGGACTCTGTCAGGGAGTGTAGTGATAGGACAAGTGGGAATGTCTATAAACTAAAAGAGGGTAGGTTTAGATTAAATATAAGGAAGAAATTCTTCACTCAGAGGGTAGTGAGGCCCTGGCACAGGTTACCCAGAGAAGCTGTGGATGCCTCATCCCTGGAGGTGTTTCAAGGCCAGGCTTGTTGGGGCTTTGGGCAACTTGGTCGGGTGGGTGGTGGTTGGCAGGGGGTTGGAACTGGATGGGCTTTAAGGTCTCTTCCAACCCAAACCATTCAGATATTTTGAGAAAAACTGATAAACAGCATGGAATTGTAATGATGGCTTTTCTCTACTGTCTGGTTATCGTGTTCTATGAAATTGGGTTTTTCAGGTAAATTAATTTTTTGGTTTGCATTTGAAAAATATAAGGAATCAAAAAGAAAGATTAGCTTTGCAACTGCAGTTTTCAAATGGTAAACGTTGCAGTTGGTAACAAGTGTGCAAAAATGACCTATGATTAAAATTGGCCAGACCTACAGGCCATCTAAACAGCTTAATTCCATGTTGCATCATTCTGTTCTGATTCCGGTACAGCTTTAAGCTTACATGCAACTTTTAAAAGCTGTTTTTAATTCTACAATTAGTTTTCACAGATGTAGGAGGGTTAACGCTGTGTCACTAAAAAGAGAAATAGCATTTTCCATGCTCTGAGATTCTCAAGTATCCTGGGTCCGTTCTGGAATTTTAGTAAATCTATAGGAAGAGCAGTAAACCATGTTTTCATACATGTTTCTGAGAAAGTTCCCTGGAAATGTCACACTTGCTTAACGTTCCTCTCACATAGATTATATTTATCAGGCCTCACAGTGTTGATGGACTGCAATGTTTGGTCTCTTATTTGCATAAAAATTCTCCTTCTAGCACTATCCCTTAGGTTTTTTTTCAGTCTTAAGTCTGGCCATTTTCTTTGTTTTTTTTTGCCACCGTGTTGAGTAAATAAACTTGAAAAAGTAAATGCTAGAGAAACAAAACACAAAAAAGCAATTAAAGAGAATACTACGTTTACTTCAATATTTTGTGATTTTGTCTTGGCTTAGCAATGTTTATCAAAATAAAGCCAAGTTTGCCCTTCAGTTCACAAAAATATCCGGAAATCTCTGGAAAAAAAAAATTATTCATAGCAGTACAGACTACTGGCTGCAGTAACAAACTTTATTTTGGGGAGGTTTGCATATTGTGATGTTTTATCAACATTGTTTATGATACGCTGTCTTTATGTATTGCCTTATGCATGATATACAGCTATGCGCTCCTGTTGAATCAATTCAGAGCAGTTTTTACCCTGCGTAGGGGTGCTGTCCTTATCAATAATAACCTTACATTTAGTTCAAATTACAGAAAATCCTTATATCGTTTTTTTTTTTAAAAAAAACACATTTTTATTCAGGCACTGGCATGAATCTTGGAAGCATGTTAACATGTCCTTCATCTCTCCATTACTTTTCTTTGGTGGCAAGTTGGTTATAGTTAGCACATGAAATCTTCAGAGGTACTTTGCGCTGTCAGTTTTTCCTTTCTGTCAATTTGTCGCTTTTTTTCTTCTTTTACACCTGACAAAAGTCTTGATGTGTTTTGGGTGCTTCTTCTATAACCATGTTTTTGTGCTAATGGATTAGATTTCCAGATATACTAGATGCAAGTCTAGCTCTCTGTTCATCAGAAAATGGTAGAAAAGTTGCACATATGCAGATGTAGATTGCCAAGTAGAAAGCCTTATCCTTCTTTAGATGGAATAAAATTGTTTTCAACACAAGCAGCAATAAATTAATTGCAGTTTATTTTACTACACGGACTATATTATGGTTTATTTGCCAGATTGAACTTTGCATATGTTTTGACAAAAATGACCGATTCTGCAGAATTCAGTCACTATTTTAAGACTGTGAGTTCAGCTCTTCACTATTATTATATCACTGCAGCTATGAAACCTGCAAGCCTTTAAATACTCCAACTTAGCTGGGTAACCTGAGCACTTAGTGGCAAAGAAAATACGAAATACAATTAATTTTCTGACCCTAGTTAAAGCGTCTGGACCAAATCCTTTCCTCATTTTTGCTGTTCCTCACAGTAAAGTTTATTAATAAAGGTAAACAGTCTGCCCTAGGTTTCCAACTTGCATGGTTCATATCAGGTAAGCCAAGAGTGAGTGACAATCCAAGACAAAAAGTCCTGTGCAAGGGATGAAGACAAGGGAGACCATCCCAGAAGGCAGCAACCCACCATCACATGGATTTGATAGTCTAAGAAAAATGAATAATTTGATTACCTCTGTATTTCTTCTAGTCAGATTGGTCTACAGATATTTTTTTTGACTGCATATAGTTTTGCTTGTCTGAATGTCAAACTCAGAAATGTGGTCCCCATGGAAGGAACATGTATTTAACTTTTTAAAAGTTAGTTGATGCAAGCAAAGTAAGCTTGGGCATTCTGATAAAGTGTTTCTCATGATGGTCTTTACTCTGAAAACATAAAACTTTTTTTTTTTTTTTTGTAACTCCACTTTGGCATATTCATATAAATGGGCTTATTGCTAAATCTGAATGCAGTGTGTAAAAATAGCTTCAGTACATGAAGAAAGTTGTAGTACATTAAATATATAAAAAGAAACAAAGCTACTCCCCTTGTGTGTACATGATTTTCATAGGTCTACACATTTTTTCAATATGTTCTAACATACCTTATTTAAGACAGTGGTCCAAAACTCTCATTTTACCTGTTACGTATGTTTAATATGCCCTTGTCTGTACTCCGCAGTGCTTTTAACCTCTCTGGAACTTAATACCCTGTGGGTTTTTGTTTGTTTGTTTGTTTATGGGTTTTGTTGTTTCTTTTGTTTTTCCCCATTGACATATTATTTTTTTTTCTGTCTGAACACATCTATGAATTACCTTAATGTGACAGTTTTTCCTCTGTTTACAACACCAATATTTTGGAACTAAGAATCTCAAATACTTTAGGCCTAACTGCTAGCTTTGAATGTGGAAAATGTTACATTCATTTTAAAAAGAAGAGAAGGGAATAGTGTTGCACTTATATTCTCTTATCTAAAGGAGATGTGAAAGACAACTGCTTTGGGGAAGATGCATTTTAAAAATTTCATTTTCAAAAATATGTTTCATAGAGTGATTTCAAAATATTTAAACTCAGTCATTACACTTTGATACAGTTCCAGTAGTACTTGCAACATGCGGCTTTAAATTATCTGCTAATGTTGTGGTTGCTGTTCTGATGAACTTACTGTTCAGTAGCACTGTCATTGGCTACCCATGACCAGAACTGATGTATATAAATGGAATAATATCATTATAACCTTTAATGTTTTTGTTATGAAATTGTAGAGATATTCTTACAGCTAAGTGGTATCTATGTCATATATAAAATATGTGCTGCTGTTAAGAATACACGGTCTTCAAGATAGAATTCTGTTCCTTAAAAAATGCAAGAATTAGTTAGTTCACTTTATTCAGGTGTTGATTGTGTTAAGATATATGGCATCCTAAATTAAATTTTCATTTCCTCTCTAAAAAAAAATAAAATAAAATAATAAAAATATTAAGAGGTGCTACTGCATTTTCATGAAAGCAAAAGCGTACTGCAGTTTTTTGTAGGATCCATTTGAAGAGTCAGATTTAAACATCTGAGGTAAATAGAATTTTCACTCTTCATTTTTTTCCATGTTTTTCCCCTTTTACAATGAAACTTCTTCCATTGAACAAGTCTAGAGACTCATACAGAGCTAACCTGTTTCAGAATAGCTACCCTCTCTCACTGCTTACAGTAGGACTGAAGGCACAGGGTTGCCTTACTGAGGGTAGTTTACGTATGTGCTGTCTTCGTCTGTGTCTGCAAAGCACAGCCAGTAGCGATGGAGTTGTAGAGGATAGCAGTTGATGTGCACATTATATGCAGTTAGGCAGTTTGGGTTTGTATTTCAGACAAACTTCAGGTCACCCTTTGGGTTGAATTCCAGGTATCTGCTGGAGCATATTAGGCATAGAGTGCATGTTCTAGATGGGTTTCATCTTCAAAGAATCCACTTGAGGGACCCTGGCATGGAAATCGAAGCAAGATAGGTTGGGACAATTGGGAGATTGTTTTCAAAACTGCATTTATGTTCTGTACTAAAATATATCATAATTCTCTCAAAACAGTGAGCAACATCACCATTTTCAAGGCTTGCTTAGCATCAGTTCACTCTACTAAGAACTAGCAGGAAGCAGTAGGAGGTTTTTTTAGAAGCCTGAATTTTATCTAAACCAATAGGAACTGATGGCTGTTTGATAAAGGTGATTTTACATAGTTTAACAGATGACAATTTTTAAAGGGAAATTACATTGTTAACCAATTGTTTTATATATGCTGTGTGAATATATATATATGTATACCACCTTAAAAAAAAAAAAGAAAAACTAATCTGTGCTGGTTGTACTGAACGGAGGTAGAGGAAAGGAAGGCTGTGTAAGAGAGGGGGAGTAGTAGAAAGGAAGAAGTATCTACGCTTCATTCACTGCCTGTATTTCCAGAGTGGCGTAGTGTAGTCAGAGTATGGTGGTAAATCTGTCTCTTCCTTTAAAAGGAAGTATAATAAAACAACAAGCTGGTGTTGATACTAAATACTTCCACCTCCATTAGTTAACACCACCTGGAAACAGCGATGGGAATGTTTTAGGGCAAGAGGGAAAACAGCTTCTTCAAAAAATGAAATGAGCCCGTCTCACCCTCCATTTTCCTGTGCTTTTGAGCAAAAACATTACCATGCTTTGTATAATAAGAAATGCAGTATGTTGGTGCAAGGTACATTTAAATTGTGTGTTTTGAGAGTGCATTGTTGTAGACAAAAACAATGGATGGGGTGGGGTCCTAGCAGTTGATGTCAGGGTCACTCAGATTCCTCCTGACTCTTTTTCTACCCTTTAATTATTGGCAATGCCATTTCAGTGAGATAAGTGCAAAAGTTTTGACATGCAAACCAAAACCATTTTGTGCTTGAGTGATGATTACTTTTCAAAATACCGAACAATTAATAATTTTATTACAACATAGCTAGTTGCAATTATTTTCCCCACATTTTTGTTTGTTCTGGTTTTGTTTTTCTTGAGCGTTAATGTCTTGTTCAAGAACATACAGGAAGTCTGTGTTAAAGAAATGGTTAAAATTCTGCAGTGCCTGGCTCCAAGCCCCGTCCTCCACTAGACTCTGCTGCCATGAAGCATGTTTGTATTTTTTAATGTCTAACAAGAAAAATAACACTTTATATTAAATTTTAAAAATGTTTAAAAGTGTCACTTTGATGTAACGTATTCCCACCTATTAAAATGTTCTACATTTTAACTAGACACTTTATTCCAGCAATCCATCAAAAACTGGAAGCGGATGGAACGGAAAAAGTAGAAGGATCCATGACGCAAAAACTGGAGAATGTACTGAACAGTAAGTTTTGTCCTTCCAGAAGCAACTATTTATGGACCTTGGGCTTTCTAACAAGCTTTAACTTATTCCTTGGAAGATGGTAGAAAGTAGAAGACGGTATGGATTCTCTTGACATTTCCTATTTGATGGCAACAGTTTTAGGATGCGATAGTACGTTTGAAGAAGTAGCAGCTTTTGTCATGACCATCAGCGGTGTTTGTGATAACAAAGAGAATAAGTATCAAAATAAAGGATGTCTATAACATTAAGTTAATTTTCGTTCTATCTCAATTTTGAGCATACAAAGAAAACAGGAGATGTGATAGAGATGTACAAGAACGAGCAAAGCTAAAATTGAGGGCTAAAAATACAAACTTTGCAGTAAGAAGGTTACTAACAGAATCTTTCTCACTTGATGTGTTATCACTTGAACTACTTAAAATTAGCAGTATTTTTAGAAACTTTGAAAAGCTCTTGGTACTTTCTTTTCTCTGTTTCTCTATTAGCTGTACGGTTGCATTGAGAGAGGTGGCTTGAATTCACTGCAGTTTGGTATGCCTTTCAGCAGATCAAAAAGTTACTTTTTTAATTCTGGGACTTCTGCCAAGATAATTTTACTTTGTTTCATTGTGATTTTTTTCACAGAGGAAGGGATGTTTCCCTTAGTGCTGTATCAATAAGCAGGAATGACATGCAGATAGCTGACTCAGTGCTGGAAAGTCTGAGTGTGTTTTATGAAATCAAGAAAGTGACATGGAAGTTCACTGTTTTTGTTCTCTTGCATGAAGAAAGCAGTGACTGTACGTGTGCTTTTGTGTGGAGCACAAATAAAGCAGGGTTGGTGTTTTGTTTTCTTTTCTTTTTTAATCTGCACAATTTTAGCTTTTTTATGTAGTGATACGTTCATGCTCAAAATAAAGATGTGGTTTGAGCATAATTATTGCCTTATCTTGTTGACTGGAATGAAAAAAAAAAAAAGCCCTCGTGCATGCAGACACATACTATAAACAAGACAACGTGTGCGTGCAAAATAGAGTGTGCAGTCTGAATGGCTTGTGTGCCAAATATCTGTTTGATACATATAGGGTAGGAGAAAAAACATTTGCTGAAATTGCCAATGCTATTCCAAGTGTTCTGTGTTTATGACATGTCACACACTTAGTACAGATCCTGCAGACAGCACTTTCCTTTTGACAAAATTATGCGGCAGATTTTAACATAAAAAGCATAAGCCATCAAATTTTGAGGTTCATAACATTTTCTTCCATGCATTAATACGAGACAAACCCAACTATAGTTTATAAGCACTTTTTCACTTGCTAAATGGCAGCTGAAATCTGTATGCAGATAATGCAGACATTATTTTTCAAACTGGATCTGTAGAGGAACTTGTGCCAGCCACTTCAGAGTGTATTAAGTTTGGCTCTGCTGTGAAAAGAATTGGCTGCTTTTCCTCCTGATGCTTTGCAAGTCATGATGGGTGGGAGGCGGGGGGTAGGAATACAAGGATTTAAAAAGAGTAAATAATATTATGCAAAGTAGTTTAGGATCAAAGGTTTGTTTCTTGTCTGACCATTCAAAAGTGTCCTTAGTTACTGCTCTGCAAAGAATAGGCTTTCAAGTACTTCTGTAATCCTTGAGTTACAGGGTCTGTCTTCAAAAATGGCTTCAAATCTTCATTTGGATTTTACATTTTATGGACTGTAGGTGCATATCTTGAGAGATAATTGATGTGAGCTTGATGCAGACACCTGAGACAAACAGTGTTTTCTACAGCAGATGAACATATTAAGACAGTGTGAGAAATTAATACATTGAAATGTTACAGGATAGTAGAAGTAGAATCTGTTGTTACAGGTGGAATCATAAGCGTTCAGAGTTTTTAATAGATTAATTTTAATTGTTAAATAAGCTATTAAATATACATTTAAAAAGGCATATGATTTGCTGTAATGAATTTCACAAAAAATTGCATCTTAAAAGAGGCCAATCAAATTCCGTGTTGTGGTGTTTTTGTCAGGCTCTATGGAGGGAACCGTTGAATAACTAGAGCTTTTTTTAAAGTAAAAATTTCTGCACACAGCAGATGAATCTACTTTTAACTATTTTTAATCCACTGTCAGTCTATATAGGACCTGAATCTTTATCCATGAATTTTATTATTTAGGTTTAGATTATTCACTACTAATCAAGAGAGAGATTAATAACGTAGAAGGGGTTTTGGGAGGCGAGAGAAAGGAAGAAATTTTACAATGGTTTTTAAGTCTAAAAAGAAAAACCTGTTCTGAACAAAGTATTGAATGTGATCAAGGCACTTCAATCATTTGACATATTTGACTTATTTTCTAAGCAAAACAGAAAGTGTATCCATAGAAAAATGTAAAATAATTTACTTAATTTGAGGACTTCACAGTGAATTATAAAAAGATGTAGTTTTAAACTAAAACCTATCTTTGTGTAATTCCTGCAGTTGCCAACTACCTTTTAAAAACATTTGCATTGAATTAAAAAAAAATGCTGTGTGAATATAACTTCACTTCCCAAATATAGTATGTTCCTTCTTGGCTGTTAACAGAAAGGACCAGAAATATATGAATTCAAACAAAAGAAACTAATTTACTCAAAGAATTTACAACACTAGCATTTATTATAACCTCAAGAGTAAAGAAAATCACACTTTATCAGTGATCTGTATTTAAATGTCCAGCTAGCTGCTTTCATTGTGTATTTCTCCTTAATGGATTAAAGTATTTTACGCTAAATAGTATGTAGTACAAATAGCTATCCTGACAAAACATTTTTTTACATCAGGGCTTCAAAAATTCTGCAAAGTTTAAACATTATTTAGATATAACAATTATTTTACAAAGACTACTTTTAACATGAGCAGGCCACCCACAGTGTTGACTAGAGAAAATGGCATGCAAGCCACCCAGCGAGACTGATGTAATTTTTTTCATCTTTGCTTAAAGTATAGTCACTAGACCAGATAATGTAGAAACTCCTACACGCAACGATCAAAAAGGCTAAAACAGTTCCACTATTTTGACTTTTTTTTTTTGGTTAATTAAAAATAAGTCACGAGTTGAAAAATGCAAATATTCACATGAAAATATAAATGGAATTCTGTTATTCTCTCAGGAAAATATGAAGAAACTTTAGTGCAAAATAGAATGCTATTTTTACTCTGAATAGGAAGGATTTTAAGGATTTATGCATTCACAGTTAATAGAGAAATGTAATTGCATGAAATTGTTAACCAAGGCTCGATCCTGTATGCAATGAAGCCAGAGTTTTAATGCAATAAGAAGATGATTGAAATTAATTTTGTTACAATGACCAGCTAGTTAGATTTTCAGTCATGCCACTGTCTATGATTGACTCATCAGTAGTTTTAAAAGTGACTCATTTAAATACCAGACATTATTAATCATATTTAAGACAGGATTTGGAAATGTAAGAAAAGTTGTTTGCAAAATTCAGTGATAGCTCTTGAAGCTGTGACATTAATTAACATAATGAAATTATACTTTTCTAAAAGAGAAAACCTTCTATGACTTTTTCTATATCCTGAGATGCATAATTTAGTTATAAAATGTAGATTTGGAGCCAAAGCAAACTATAAAATATCTGCAGCAAAGTTAAGCATTTGAAATAGGAAATAGTGATTGTTTTTAATTGCACAGGGGTCTTACCACATTAAAATGCTAAGTGGTTCACTTTGAAATAGTATTTCATCGGTTGTAAAATGTTAAAACAGTTGAACAAAAACAGAATAAAAACTTAGCAACGATTACTCATTTGCTCTAAAAAAATTGGATGACCATGTCATTCATTAAAATGAGGAAAATTTGTATTTAATTTCAACTGATTACTTACTCTACTTTACCTTATTTTTATCCTTTTTAAAATAGGAGCCAGTAACACAGCAGATACCTTATTCCAAGAGGTGCTGGGCCGTAAGGATAAAGCAGATTCAACAAGAAATGCACTTAATGTTCTTCAACGTTTTAAATTTCTTTTCAACCTTCCTTTGAATATTGAAAGAAATATCCAGAAGGTATAATTCTTTAAAAATACTTTTCTTTTTGTTGAAATTACTCTGTTACCATTTCTTGACAAATAAAAATGTTTATTGTTGTTTTGTTGTTGCTGTTTTTAAGGGTGATTATGATGTGGTTATTAATGACTACGAAAAAGCCAAGTCACTCTTTGGGAAGACAGAGGTTCAAGTATTCAAAAAATGTAAGATGGATTCTATTATTAGCTTCCATTTTTTTTCCCTGACTTTTTTTTTTTTATCTTAAAGGCTAAAGCACATAGTAATTTAAAGAGATTTAATCCATAATAATTATGGATTCATAGGAACAATTGCTCTAAGCAATTTTGTAGCAGGTTTTTTAAGCAAGGTATATACTTCAAAATGTGAAATCACAGCCAATTTTATTAATTTATTAAGACCAGGTATTAATGAACATTAAAAAAAAAAAACAGTTACAGTAACTAAAAATGTGGCTTTGGGTATTTCTCAATGGTATATTATTGGAAATATTTCAAAGTCCAGTCTTTTTTGTCAAACTGTTGTATACAAAATTTTCAGGTGCTTGTTATAAAGTGAATTATTGTTTTCCATAATAAGTTCAGAAGTGAATGACATCCTGGAAAAATATTGTAATTTTAAGTTCATACTACTGCTGAAGGCACACACTGGATTAATTTCCTCTCCCCACTCCTAGATTATGCTGAAGTTGAAACCAGAATTGAAGCTTTAAGAGAACTTCTGTTGGATAAACTCCTTGAAACTCCATCAACATTGCATGATCAGAAACGTTATATAAGGTAATCATTTGAATATTGTCGTCTTTAGACGTATGGTGTTAGATGTAAATTTTAAAGTATTTCCTGAATAGGAGAGTGACTACTTTCATGATAGCTTCTAGACTGATTGGAAAGCTGCAAGTAGCGGCCTTGTGAATATATAAATAATAGCATTACATTGATACTCGATTATTTATTGAGTGGTTTGAATATAATTTTAAAAAGTCTTTGTTACGTTTAGATTTGTTGCTTCCTCTAAACCATGATATTGCAAATTACATCTGAAATAATCATTTAAATCTCAAAACAGATTGCTTATGAATTTTCCATTTATTTCGGCTTGACTTGTTGTTGAAATGGAATCATCTTGATTCAGATAGCAGAAAGGTTTTAATCCAGACTTTTGTTTAAATTTGGTTTTGGCTATTTTACTATTCATTCTAAATAATACATTTCCTTTACATTTAATGAGCATATACCAGATTCCCAGTTTCCATTGGAATTCCCAGTTTCCATTGGAATTCCTCTATTTCCTGTCATTATTGAGGCTGATGTCAAAGCCTGCTGAAGGAATACTAACATGAGTTGGTTGGACCTTCTTATACCAGTAGACCTGAGCTTGCTTTTTACATTCCTTGGAGCCAGACTTGAGTGCTCTGAAACATATGACAGCTTTACTTTGAAGACTTTTGAGTCTTAGATGGTTGTAGGACTCCTAGTGTTTCTTGACATACTTAGTGCTTTTTTCAGTTATCTTTAAAGATGTAGACCAAATGGTCTGTGTGGGACATTCTAAAAACTCTGACACCTGTGTGAGGTCTTTGATGTTTTGTATGCTCACCAGACCGAGTTGCACAGGACAAACTACGGTCTTGGAGTCTTAGGTCCATTTAATTTATGGTAGTTTATGTGAAGAATGTATAATTATGTAGTGTTTCTCATTCTTCTGGATGCCATGTAAATATTGCATATTTACTAAAGTTTCACTTTAAGGTGAGTAGTTTAGCATGTCTCTTGAAGAAGACATTGCTATTTCCTTCCTTCTATTTCAGTCTTGAAAACCTTAAAGAAGAGCTTCTTTGTCTAGGCCAAGTCTTAGGAACTCTTCTAAAGCTTCCTTGGAAGAATCAAAGTTGTATATTTTTGCGTTTCTGTGGGTGTTTGATTGTGGTGGTGGTTGTTTGTTTGTTGTTGATTTTTTTTTTCCAACCCCTTACCTTTGAGGTATGTTGAATCCTTAAGATTATCCCATTCTACATTAAGACAGACTGTTAATGTAAGTGCCAGATGTATTCCACATGTAGAATAGTATCATGAAGGAGAGCAGGATTGCACAAATCCGGAATAATTTTGTGATAAAGAATTATTAGTCCAACAAAAGTCCAACATACAAATCCATTAAATGAGTTTCACTAGTCTAGGTATGCTGATGTGGTTAATACTAATGTAAAATTCCTGGAAGCGAGGTGTAAAGAAAGCTTTCTTCAGAGCACTTCAGTTAAGTGGAAATTATTAAAATCCTAACTGTAAAATTATTTGCATAGGAACTGCTACTTTAAAAGTTTTTTTTCTTCCTTGATATGTTTGTTTTGTATGTCTCCAATGTCTAAGACAGAGCAAGATCTGAAATACCATACTCTCCCCACTAAGATACTGAGTGTATGTATGTATTCAGTCTTTATAATTAAGCTTCAATTTGTATTTTCCCAAATTCACATTTTCCCCTTATTTTATTACACTCTTTACACTGATAATTATTTACACTGCTCAGAAAATTTACCATATCACTTAACAGGCAAGGGAGTGTATTTTTTTCAAGACCAGCAGTATTTTTGTTTTCAATTTTGTGTCCAAACAAAGTCTAAAAGTCCCCCTGAATGCTGAGGTAAGACTTGAGCTCATAATTTATAAATATCACCCTGTCAACGTGGTTGGTTGTGTAATGTTCTCATCCATCCCACCAATCCTACTCTGACAGTTTTTGCTTGTTCGTGTACTGCAGATAGTTCTCATGGAAGACAGAATTTAGCAATGCAGTCCTAAGTAGCATTAGACGTATTGTAGTAAAATAGCTTTTGTGAAAGACTTGAACATTCCCTGTACTGCTTAAGATCATAAATCAGTGTAAGTCATCTTGAGCACCTTGAATTTTTGAATATGTCCCTTGTCTCTAAATACAGAACATAATGGAGCACATTAAATAGTAGAGAAGCTACTGCTTTATGAAAATTTTCTTTTGAAAGTACCATTGTCATGTAGTCATGAATCCTGGACATTAGACTATACTTCTGCGTCCTCTTAGGAATCACAGCAGTTGGCTTCCAATACTCCTCTCTCCCCAAAGACATGGTGTTTTTTACTTTCACTAATTGAAAGCCCCACTCAGAGAATCACAGAAGCGTTGAGATGGGAAGGGACCTCTGGAGGTCACCTGGTCCAACCCTCCTGCTCAAGTGGGGCCACCAAGAGCAGGATGCCCAGGATCACCTCCAAGTGTCTGTTGAAAATCTCCAAGGAGGGAGACTCCACAACCTCTCTGGGCAACCTGTTCATTTTTTTTTTCATTAACCTATGTATAGATGGGATAATAAATACATACATATGAATTAAATACACTCACACTGTGTGTGCATCCTAATGCAAAACAAAACAAAAACCAACAAACAAAAGGAAACAAAACAGGAGCTTAGTTTGCATTCTCTTTTGCATGCCTGTGCTAAAATTAATGAACCACGAAAAATTAATTCCATCTGCATTTGCCTGTTACAGTTGCATGATGACACAATTGGGACTTATAAAGTGGGAAGAAAAATATCATATTTTATGTGCTTGATAAGTCATCACAGATTTCAAGTGAAACATGAAGTACTAATCTACAATTTTGGCAGATAAAGAGCTTGATTTCCAGGGTACATTTCTAGAGGCACAACAGAAAATACATGTTAATGTGGTATTAAATATATGTGGTTTTGTTTATTATTACTTTTTTTTTTTTTGACTGAATTTTGCTTCAATAAATTGGAAGGGAGAATGCAAAGCTTATGTTTGCATTGGATATGAGTGTGTCTTAACTATTCTTCTTGAATTTTTAAATGATTTTAAAATATATATATATTTCTTGGAACCTCTTTGGTCTGTTTAATGAGGCCTTCAGTGTGTCAAGTCAGAGCTGTGATTTTTGGACTGGGTTTTACAGATATCTTTCTGATCTTCATGCGCCTGGGGACCCTGCGTGGCAGTGCATTGGTGCTCAACATCAGTGGATTCTAAAGCTCATGCACAACTGTAAGGAGAACTATGTTAAAGAACAAAAAGGCAAGGATATATTTTTTGTTATATATACATACATATACTTGACACTTAGGAATTTGGCATTGCCTTTTATTTGACAAGTTTTAATGTATAAATGATACTTTTCTCCATTTAATTTTGATAGCTTTTCACAACATTGAATACTGAAATGTGTTGTTTTCTTTATTATTATGAAAACAAAACAGCAATTAGAATTTTATTTTTGTTTAACTTAGAACTTTTAAGCTCTTTATGTGGGAAAAGCATTGAATTTCAATCATATATCTGAGGGTTACTGTCCTCTAGAAATATGTCTGGGAGGCCACATTAAATTTAGATTGTTGTTGAATCCACCATTTCGATTTCATTTCACAGGGTATGCTGGTAGTGTATGAATATGCAGGACATTAGGGTATAGTGGAATAAAGTGTAATTTCTTAATATGCAGTGAATAATAATACAGCGTTCTCTTGTTCTTTGTTACTGCGCAGTTTCAAAACTCAGATTATGTAGTTTGGGCACAGACCTGCGAGACTGTCTAAATATCCCATTTGTCCATGTTGTGTTAAGAACTATACAAATACTTATTTGTGTTCTTTAGGTTTTTGCCAGTGTTACTCCTTGAAGAAATGCATCCTCATAGGTATTGCTTTCAGGTGTTGCAGCAACTTAGCTACTGGTAAACATAATTTATCACATCAGCATAGTTTCAAAAGGGAATAGGTGGGAAGCTCTTGGCCTGGCATTTCTAGTAAAATCTGAAAACTGTATTAGAAAATGACCAGTAGTGTCTTGTTTCTCAAGGAGTCTTAGCAGGATTGTTGCTATTTCTGAAATGAGTAGGCATATTGGAATCCAGCTTCTCTTGGTTTATGGGTAATTCCCATGCTTAGTGTTGCTGTGTGTGTATCCCATACCAAGTAAGGTGTTTCCTTATGAGAAAGCACAAGAATTGTACTGAGTAAAAGCTGCTGCAGGTAAGTGCTGTGAAGTTGCCTCAGGATGCTTAAATTTTCTTCTTTAGCAGAGGTTGTGGCAACAGGTATAGGGTTCACAGGGTGCTTCACATATGACAGTAAGTTTTAGCCTAAAGCATGCACAGACCATCTTTGATCTACAACACGTTATTGAGTGCTATGGGATGAGTTGGAATGCCAGGTTGGTTTCTTGGCCTCTTGGTCAAAATTCAGAACATTTCCATAACCTCCCCAATCTCCTGTCCTCCCCAGAAACCTGAGATACCCTACCTTGCAACATATGTCTGTCAAGAGCAACACCAACTTGAAAAAACGGCCACCATTCATGATTCTAAGCTTTCATTTTCTCCTTTTCCTTGCAAAATGCCATCTCTCAGCTTCTTAGCAAGAAAAATAGGATCATAAAGACATTAAATGCTTGAGACTTTTTTGCTGGATTGGTCTATATAATTTTGATATGCATGCTCCAGTAAAATATTGAAAATGAGCCTAAATTCCTTGGCCTGTCTTGAAAATCTCAGCCTATGTGATGTTTTTCTTGCAACAATTCTGCTTACCTCAGCCTTAATATCAAAGGGACTTTTTATGTTAACAGCTTTGTTTGGCTGACAGAAGGAGGAATTTACATAACTTGACTGCCCAGTAAATGCATGTATGAATAGTTAATATTTGCATGAAAAATGCTAATATATTATGACTTTCATTAAAAAGAGACGATCTAAATTTAAATATCCTTCTTTCGTCTTTTATATGGTCCTTATTGATGTAGTTTTAGCATAGGCTGTAAAATACTCAAGTATTGATCCTGGTTGAGGGAATTTCCCATTTAGTATCTAATTGGGCAAAGGAAAGTTGCTAAACTTAGCTTCTCATTTCCATACATCTTTAATTTTAGCATACACCAGATGGGAGAAGGCAAAGAGAAAACTCAGAAGAATTGGTATTAACTGCCAAGCAGAACAGTGCTGATTGTGATCAGAGACATGGAATTTATTTTAATATACTTTCTTTGATGTATGCTTTTCTGACAGGAAAAGTGTGCTTTTTCACTCAGATACCAAATTAGTTATGCATGATTTTGAGAAATCAAATCAACTTGTAGTCAGATGTTGTTTCTATGTTCATAGTTTCAGAGGGTATTTTTTAAGAGAGAATAGTAATAAATTTTCAAACTGGAGTTTGAAACATTCTTCCAGAAAAGATTTTGTGTGTCAAGTGTTTGAAGGTCATAATGTTGATAGTCTCTTGAAAGTGCTTTAGATGTTTTTCTAGGTTTCTCTTTTTAACAGAGATAATATATATTGTTTCTAGCAGATGGTATATGCTAGATTATACAAACAGAGTTTACACCACCTTTAATATACCAACAGTTTCTGGCTATTATTAGCTGTTTTTCTGCAGACCATGGATCTGTGCATTCAAACTGACTGACTCAAAACTCTTCAGTGTATTAAACTTAAACCTGTATAGCAGATTGTATCTATTTATGCATTTGTGCATGTTTTATTTTTCAGCTTTCAACTGAGTTTGTGCAAGAGTATTTTGCTGATGATTTAGTACCTTTCAAAGCACACCAGAGCTCTGAGTTGTTACACGTGATCAATTTTTTACTACCTGAAATGGATTTGGAATATAGACAAAAAACTTTGCTTTTCTTATCTGGAAAAGTTTTTGGTAAAAACTCTACTGGCATTCCTGGACAGAAGGTTTGTAGCTAGTTGTCAAAAACCAAGCATACTCAAGTAATTTGTTTGTTGTGCCATGATGCATTTGGGAAGAGAAGGTTAACATTGTTTCCTAAGCAAGCTAAAAAAACAAAGCTAAGTGAATTCTAAGGAGAACTTCCTATGAATTCAGTCATTAATGAAAAGCCTGCAGTGTATTCCCAATGGTACAAAATTGTGCCAGTTTTTTTTTTGCAAACTGCTGGGAGGATGACACTTTAGTCATTACAGGTTAAAATATTTTTTTGCTTTTATAGAAATAACATCTTCCCCTATCTTATTTGAGAGATCTTGGTGATGAATCATCTCATCCAGATGATCTGGACAAAGCTCCAATAATGAGAAGAAATAAATATGCTTTTCTATGTCTCTTTCTGTGTTCTCTTTGGTTTCTTTGTCTTTGACGAATACCTTGTGTTTGTGGCTGTACTTGCAAGACTACCCTAAGCATTGTTGAAGAGTGAAGTTAACTAAGGTACATGTTGAGGTGATTGAAAGTGCTATCACAAAACCAGAAATTGGAGATATATTTAAATAGATATTTTTTTTCTTTTTATATCTAAGTGTGAATTCTTCACACTCAGCAGCACTTCCATATGTAAAGTAAAACAAGAGTAGAAGAGCCTCTATGCTTGGCTATTATTAGAGATTAGCTCTTTTTTGTAAAAATACTCTGCAGTTTTATGTCCTAAGAACTGCAAAATATCACAGTATAGTACAAACTCTGACGCAGCTTGAAATATGTGGCAAATTCACAGTGCTGTAATAGTCTTGGAGTTCACTCTTGGACTGTGTTTCTGTGGTTAGCAGAAGTTCTATGTGTTTCAAGTACTATCTGTTTTCAGTTAATCCTTCTTGTATCAATATTATTTCCAAAAATTGAAAGATGTGTCAGGCTGTACGAAACTTCGGCAGATGATTTGGCAGTGTGTCTTAAAGACTGTTAACTACCAACAGAGAATTTTTCAATCAGATGTCTTCTTTGATTTAAATAGACAATTACTAATTGCAAAACATACAGCAGTCTTATCATTAGTTATTTGATTGTGTTCATTTCAAAGGGTGCAAGTAGAATTTGAATTTTGTAAAGTCCTATGTAAAAAAATCCTTTATGGCAGTGCTAGCATTTTGGAGAGAATTTAATTTCCCTTGAGGAATATCTATGCATGTGTATTAACATACTGTTTCCTCTCAGACTTAAACCCTACTGGTTTGCTGATTGGTCTCAAGTTATGTAGACTTCATTACATACTCCGATATGGCAGTTGTTACTTGCACAACTTTGCTTTCATCCTAGCTCTCTCTTACGGTGTATAACCACAACTGAACTTCTCATTTGTGAGGTAAATAATTCAGGCAGAATCATAGAATCCTGGAATCATTTAAGTAGGAAAAGACGTCTAAGATCATCTAGTCCAACCTTTAACCTAGGACAGAAGATGAGTTATTATGAGAAACTTGAAATCCAAGTCCATATGTTGGAAGGAATGAGTGAAATTGCATATATGACAGCAGATTAAAATCTATTCTGCTGTGACGTATGAACAGCCAGGACAGAGAGAGAGACTCAACAGCATAGTCAAAGTCATAAGCATTAAGCAGTACAGGGGATGCCCAGATCACAAAACTTGAATGGTAGTGTCCTTTCATAAAGCCTTCCTCCCACTTCTCTGATACTCAGTCTTTCATAAAAGATGCAGCTATGGACGTGGGACCCATGCACAATTGCCTTGTGCTCTAGCTCTATAACGTAGTGATGCTTGGAAATAAACAGGTTTATTAACTTTTTATGTTTTCTATTTAGTATCTGTCTTTTACTAATGGAAAAGACACTTTTACTAATGGAAAAGACACTTGTGCTCTTTTATTGGTTTTGAAACTTTTTTTTTTATGGTCATGAAGTAATTTCCTGAAGCACTGATAGATTCCATTTATAGATCTGATTGCAAAATGCTATTGCTGCCCACTGGAAGGACCTAAAACTAGTTTGCTGCTGTTATTTAACATGTAGATGTGTGTTACGGAGATAGGAGTGTGAGAGACTAAGACAGGAAAAATAATGTTTTTGATTACTATGGATATAAAATTTAACATAGAAAAGCACTATGCTCAGTCAGAGTAGTATTTCTAAAATGTCTCATAAGCAATACCTGAATGACAAACTAAATTATGCTGGTATTTTGTGCCTCACATTAGCTAGTCTGAATTGCTTCTTCTGAACTTTGAACTTAGAATTTGAAGAAGTCTGGAGGCTTTTGGACCTGGTTTCTGGATACTGTACTGTTTCCTTCAATTAAAACTTTTATATATTTGTATTTTTTTAACTTTACCTGATAATGCCCCTACTATTAAGACATAATTTTAGATTTTTAAGTATGGTTTCTGCTTCCCAGATTTGGAGTACAGGAAACATGGGGGATATAGTGATGTAAAATGACATGAAAATAAATGTAAATAAATGAGGTTTAGTTTAAAATTTGCCTGTGGCACTGGGCAGGTAGCCAAAATGAATTAAGCGATAGGATTCTTAATGTAAGTATCGGGGAAAGAAGCTATGGAGATTAAGACTATTTTCTGTGTGGCCAATGGTTATTGCTTAGACTTTGAATTTGTTGGGCAGTTTTCGTGATCATATGAACTAAAATGCATAGGGACTTGAATCCAGTTATCTTAAAAGTGATTAAGCATCTTCTAACAGGCCTTTTTGAGATATAAGTAATATTAGTGCAAATAAGCTATCTGTTAATACCCTCAAGAAACTGAAGTTGTAAATGGAAACACTAACGAAGTGGTAGTATGATCTTTCTGCAACCCTTCTGGCTGTAAAATATACAGCCTCTTAATGTTCCCAACATGGAGACAGTTCGCAATACACAAGTATACTAGTTCAGTCACAGCAAAGCGTTTTGTTATTGTTTAAACTGCTGAAAAAATAGTCTTTGCAGCACTCAGAATATGGTGCAGATATCATTTAAAAAAAAAAAAAGTTTTTTTTTGTTTTTTTTTTTGGTGTGTGCTAGATTAACAGCAGCTGTGTGTAGCATGAAGGAGAGAGACGGCTTAGACCACGTTGGTCTGTCTTCTGTGCCACACTGAGATTCTGTTCACCTTGCAATGAATGATCTATCTTTGTTAGATCAGACAGGCCAGCAAGACTTGTGTCAAAAGGGCCTTTTCAATTTGTTATCCTAGCAGCTGGTTCTCTTCCATTGCCTTTGCTTACTGTACATCTGGAAGAAGACTTCTTGCAGCTGGGAACCATTTCACGTCTAAACCACATCCCCTGTCCGTAGCAGAAATACTCTTTTGACAGCAGTCGTCAAGCTAACCCTTAATGGGTTATTAATTGAAAAAAAAAATTAATCAGTACAAAATTTGACGCTAGATTTGTTTTCCTTTAACCACCTGTATCTGTAGCTTTGCTGATGTTTAGATTTTTGTTGGGAAATGGAGGGAGCATTGTTCAAATAAAACTTTAAATAAGAATCCATCCCACAGACAGTAAATACTGTGATTAAAAAGAGGCACAGGTAGTATAAAATCAAAACTGAGAAGGCCCGGTATTACTGAAGATAAAAGAAACTCTTCTGTGGCTAGAATTTTACCTCGGTGTCTTCCTGAGTCTTTTAAGTCGCTATGCAGGATATTTAGTGGAAGTGGGCTGATGTCAAAGTTGCTGAAGATCTCACTGTCCGCTCGAGCTCACCCTAGTAAAATGACATCATTTCTGTTTATATGCTGAACTCAGAGTATTTGGACTTGCTTCAGTGTTTTTTGGCCTGCAGAACTGACAGTAAGGCTTACCCGTAGATTGTGATGTGAAATACTTAGAACACCACTCAAAATAATAGTAGGCCCAATTGCCTTTTATGTGGTAAACCAAAAAAATCATTTCATTATACATTTAGAATAACAACGACTAACCTTAAGTTGTGGGGGTGAGGGGGGAGTACATTTGAAAATGTATTCAAAAAATGTTCTTTCCCTGAAGTGCTGCAATTTTAATCTTTAGCACTCATCTCTTTGCTAGAAATACAACCCATTTTCTTGTTGATCTTTTAAAACTGTCAGATTCCAAATAAACATTTATGTAATGTTAGAACAAAAAGAGTACTCAAGAAAAAGAATAAAATGCAATCATTCATTTGCTGAGCAGGTTAATTTTTAGGTAATTTCTTCTGCTTGCCTAATTTTTTTGCCCAGACAAATTGAAATTCTCTCTGCGGCGTCCTTGAAAGGAATCTTATCCTGGTCGTGTCAGTGCAGGCTCCAGGCACCGTGTGTTTGGTCAACAAGCAACAGTGGGTGGTCAGGCTGCAGCACAGGACAAGGGCCCGCTGTGCGCAGGAAAAAATGTTCAAAGGTGTTTAAGGGTGGTAAGGAAGTCTGCCGCCCTTCAGAGCGTCCGGAGGCTATAGATCAGCGCTCCCTCGCCATTGTAGCCTGTGAGAAAATTCGCTGCGAGATACATAATGGATGAAAGAACACAGTAACTGTATTCACCTGGTTGCACATCTGTACAGTCCTAGTTATGCTCATATACATGCCGTGGTTATGCATTTAGTCCGTGTAATGACTGGTGTTTGACTTGCCATGGGGGATCACACTGAAAAACTACTCGGCCTGAGGCTGGCCACTTGTAAACATTTATTTTTTTTGTCACTGCGAAAAACACTGGCCCTGCATTATCTCCAGGTCACTCTGTATCTTTTGCAAAAAGCCTTTTATAAAGCTTCAGCGGGACATTAACGCTGCGACAGGCTGACGGAGCCGCGGCCGGGGCCTGGTGGCAGCCGGGAGGTGAGGTGGGCCTGACGCCCACCAGGAGCCTCGCTCCGCTGGGCAGCAAGGGGACACAGCAAGCGGGGCTGTGGCGCGACGCATGGGTCTTGCACTCGGTTGTGCAATGGGTTTGAAAGACAAACGTTGAGCTGCTTTTAAAGGCTCCATTGATCATGGAAAAATCGTATTTTAGGCAAATTTCACTCTAGGTGTCTTTTACACTGAGGCTGCAACGTGCTGCGTGCCAAGAGCATGCAGACAACGACGTGTACAAAAGCTGGGGTCAAAGTGTGTACATCCGCCATAAATGCTGTAGGCATATACGTATCCTATAGCAACTCTGGTATTGATAAATTTGGAGAAAAGTGGAAACCAAATAAAGTAAATGACCTCAAAATGCATTGTGCTTGCACTGTAATTTATTAAAATCCTTATTCAGGTGATACCTTACTAATCTTAACAGGGAGGTCTGAAAAAAACACACTACTGTTTGTATTTCACACAGTATCTGAATAACCTCAATTTTATTCTGCATACCTTTAAAATATATGTGCAAAAAGCTGAAACCCAATAAAATCTTTTAAAAAGAAAAACTTAAAGCAATATTAAGGTCCTCAAAACTTCTTATTTGATCTCATGATTTTACAGTTGTAAGGAGGATTTAATTATACTTCGTGTACTTACTTGTCATGACGAGGTAGAAGAGGAGAATGTAGTACATTTATTTTTCCTGTGTTTCCTTGGTTAAATATACACTTGGCACTGTAGTCACTGACAGATACGTTCCATGTAGATGCTGTATTTTGGGGGAAAAAAAATACTTGTGTAACTTCAAAGATGCAGTATGTTTGTTAAAAAACGGATGTCTGCCAGGAATGTATTTTTCGTACCGTTTGCTTATACGATATCTTAAAAACTGTTAGCATGGTAAAAAGTTAATTTCTTAAAAATTGAGATTCTTGCTCTGCGATATTCAGGATCTAAGAATGTAGAAATAGCATACAAACCAGATAATGAATAAGCAGTAAATTATTATTTGGGTAGTTTATTTAGGTTTATAAATATTAGTGTCTACACTTCATACTAATATTAATTAATTGTATTACATTATGCTGCTAAAATTAAGCTCATGGCTCCAGAGAGGGAATGAATTGGGGTGGGAGAAAAATTGTTAGTTAAGTTTACTCCTTTTTTTTTTTCTTTCCCTCCCCCCCCGGCCTTTTTTTTTTTTTTAAAAAAAAAAAAAAGGAAAAAAAAGAAAAAAAAAAGAAACACAAGATATATGCATTAGTGTGCAGTCTTCAAGCGCTATCTTCTGGTCGGCTGCAAGCAAGATCAGCATTGCTAATGTAATCCAGATGTTTATTAGTCCTGAGGGTATATGTGCTGTTGTAGTTCCCTGCTGCTGTGTTATACTTGCTTGTAATGCTAGACAACCAATTAAGAAATTAGTTCATGTTAAACTTTCTTTTCCTGGTACGGCTGCAAACTGATGATGTGGTTTTTCTGGTGGAACAAGAGAGTATTCTTTACGTGTTTTCTGTTACTGGTGAATATATAAACCATTTGGGCGACGTGGGGTTAGTATATCATCAGCAATACAGAATTTTTAGCTTTTCAGCTACCTCAGGCAAATGGCTTTAATTGAACTAATTCACATTAAGATGTTTTGGTAAGTGTGTCTGTTTTTCTTAATTCTGAGGTTTAATTGGCACTGTCATTTTTAGATACCATCCGTTTACAAGAAATTCCCCCTATTAACAAGGTGTTTGAAGGGTGAGAGCATAAATCCTACATGAAGACATCAGAGAGGGAATTTTTGGGGTATCATGCCTTTTTCTAAATGTAGTTTTTGTGGAAATAGCATTGCTACTTTTTATTTTTACATATGAAATATATGTGCTTTTTAACTAGCAATGCCTGTGACAGTTCTGATTTGTGTTTCTGGGCATGTATTTATATTCAACCAAATAAAAGGCAGATATGAATCTCAGAGACAAATTTTTATGGAAACCAAAGAACTATGGGAGACACTTAATAGTTCTTAAAATATTTTATGCAATTTTCTTTTTATTTTGAGTAGAATCTCTGCAAGGTATCAAATGCATCTCGCATATTTTTTTTAATCAAAAAAGAAGACATTGTTTTAATTTTTTCTGCACGGTTGCTGGAATGTTTTCACACAAGTTAATTATTGAAAATTTACAACATTTAAGATATGTTTTAGAAGTTATAAGCATTTAATTCCTAAATGCAGAAGATATGTGACCTTACACAGATCTCTGTTGTATGGGCAGTTGCATAGTACATGTTCATAATTAACTATTTGCAGCATCCATACCAACTCTAAAAACTTCTGATAGCTTTATTTTCTTCCTTACTCGTGTTTTTAGTTAATTCAGAGGGAAAAGTCTTTTCCCAGTTTATAGTAGAAACTGACCATGGTGCTACTTGCCCATTGCAGCAGATTCCATATAGCTGAAAATTCATTAATTTTCAAGGTGTAATAGATATAAGCCAATTTTAATAAGTGGTGTAGAAGTTGAATATTCAACATATTCATAATGCAGGCCAAACATAGCCAATTAACACAGTGTATCTATTGCAGTTTTCAACTATGTAGCAAATAGATCTATTTACTTAGGTATTTTATAGCTTGAATGGTAATAACAAGAAGCAGGGAACTGACAGCTCTGTAATGACAGTGCCTCCTTGAGGCCACAGGAAATTTGTTTAAAAGCCAATAAAAATTACGGGAGGAAAAATTATTTTCAAAAAGAACCAAAAAACAATACTGTCATCTATTGGAAGTTTGCAGTGATTTTCACAGTGTTTAATATTGTTCTTTAAATCCTGGCTGTTGAAGTACAGTGACTAGGTGTGTCTTTACTGCAACACTGGTCTGACAGAAACATAAATTCAGAAGGAACATACTTCAAGTCCTTTTTATTTTGTGTTATTCTTGTTTCTGTATATAGTCGTGTTAGAGTTAGCGCTCTTACTGTGTGGCTTTCCTGTTATTTTAAGTGAGTGGAGGTATTGATGGAAAAGATCAAGCAATATAAACACAAACTCCAAGATTCTTGCTACAAAATTCCTTATGAATTGTGATTAATTCAAGTTCAGCTGTGTTACAGCTCGCTTGGCCACTGCTGATATCCTTTTTGGTTGTAACTTTCAGAAATGTATTTGTAAAGTGAGATGCATAAACCATCACTGTAGACTTTAAGAGAAATACCAGCAGCGCTTTAGTATATTTAAAAACAAAAGTAAAAAATCGTCATGGTCTTCTCACTATGAAATTGTTTCCCAGAACATTCATTAGACTCCAAGTATACACCTCCACCAAGTTAGATCATTGCTTAGGGCTTTCTTCTAGTGTCCATATCTACATATGGACAAACACTCAAAATATAATTAATTTGAAAACAGTAACTGGTTCCTTGCAAAATAAGTTCTGTGTTTGGAATCATGTGTACATAGGGGGTGATTTATAGACATGCACAGGAATATGGAGCAATTAGTTCATTGCTTCATGATGGGTGGATTCTTAATACCTGAAATCTGTGTAGGTCAAGCATCTAAGAAGTAATAAATACTCTGCCCTTTACTGCTTCAGCTGGAGACACAAGAAGACTTTGCAGTTGAAAAGTATATTCAGGCGTATGCCAGGGTGTGTCATGTCATTAATGGCATAAATACATATTTATCCATGGCTTTCAAACAACTAATTGTAGGGCCTTAATTGTAAAAGCTGAGACATACCATCCAAAGAACATTTCTCACGTGGTTTTTGGCTTTGTTATAGGAGTCAATAGCAGTGTTTTTGAATAGCATTAGTGTGGATGAACAAACCGTCTAAATAAGCAAGATTAACAATGTTTTTGATAGATAACTTTAGTCTTGTATCACTTCCAAACTAAATCTGAATCCATATGCATTTTCATGTCAATTGATGTGCAAAATCATTATTACTACTCTTTTTCCCCCTCCATAGGCACCTCATTGATCCACAGCCCCATGTTAGACCTGGACAGTGATGTGCGTCCATCTCCAATTGGCCACCTCAGTCAAACTGCTTCATTGAAAAGAGGCAGCAGTTTTCAGTCTGGCCGTGATGATGGTAGGCATCTGTTTTGTTTGGAAACACAAATCTGTAATTCCCTATATCCAATGTGCTGCACAGTCAGAAAAACAAGCAGAAACCTAGATTCTGTGTGTTTATTGTTTTGGTTTGTTGGTAGACAGCAAATCTGTCCAGTCATCATTACTAACATTACGTGCTACTATAGATTATTTTAGAACCCTGTGAAGACAAAGTCTTAGAGGTGAATTTTGAAACTTCACTCCGAATGTTTTGTTTTTAATGTTAGGGCCTTTGCTTTTAATTCTCATGTATTATCGTTGCTTATCAGGGAGGGTCTTCTGTTTCTTTTTTGTTGTTGCTGTTGTTTTTCCAGGAGTAAAAAGCAGTTCATAACTAAAATCTTCTCAATTTTTTCCACAGTACCAGATTTTTTTTCCCCCTTTACATAACAACCTGCTTTCCCACTGCTGTTGTTACATCTTTTGTGTGCGTTTGAGACAGATCTTGTACTTGCTCCTCCTGTGACTTCACATACCCAGTTCTGGGTTCCTTATTTTCTGAACCTAGAAAGGGAAACAAAAGTGTATGACTTAGCTTGAGCAGTGTGTCCACAACCAACGGAGCCCTTGTGTGTCAAGAGTGTCTTCAGTGCACCTTGTCCAAACAACAGGAGTCTTTTAATAGTGAAATCACAGGAGTCAGAAGACATGCATTTCACAGGAGAGGTCATTTCTTACCAAGCTGCTTGAAACTTTGAAGCATAAGTTTTGACATAAATGCTTTAATAGTTTTATTTCAGAAAGTTCAGCATTCACACCAGTTGGGGGTGTGATATTTTGTTTTGTTTAGTTCTTGAAGCTATGCAGAAAGCAATTTTTTTATGAAGAACTTTCTGGCTTTGTTCTGCTTTGATGTTGCTCTTCTCCCAACTCTGTGGGCTTACTTGAAAAAACATCTATAAATATCTGATCTTTTTGAGCACAAAGAAGAATGAAGGGAATCTCTCAAGAACATAGTGAAGAATAATGAAAGAATTGTACATTCTTGTGGTGCCACAGTGTAACTTTACAAGTGAGAAAATTAAATTACTTTGTGATTTGAAACTGAATGTTTGTATTTCAACATATACATGTATACTGACTAATTGCATTACTGTATTGCTGTTAACCTTGTCCTTTCTCAGCCCAAAGCCTGGTATTTACAGAGCAAAACAGTGAATTGCTGATTGTTCGGAGCCACCATTAATACAAGCTCTTGGTTTCTATGTAGTACTTGCATGTTTTGAAGTGGTTTCTGCAACACTACTAATACACGTACAGACAATGTAGCAAAGCAGTATAATTAATCCAGTTTCTTTTTTTTTTTTTTTTTGCTTTGTGTAAATCCTTTAACATTCCTCTCAACTTAAATAGTTACATTTAGTGAAGGCAATTCCAGTTTGATTGATTATATTTGGCTTCAGATTCTTAGTTATGGATCCGTAACCTTTTACAACCTGGAAAAGACATGTCTTCAGCAAGTTTTTCATATTCTGTAGCCAGCAGTTTAAACTAAAATTTAAAGGAAATTCGGAGGATCAGAACATCACAATACCGTAGGAGTCCAATCCAGCACAGACCCTAGAGTCAGAATGAGTTGCCCTCTGACTTAAGTTCATTGCTACTTAGGTGCTCGCACCCACTGCATGCTTAGGAAGAGCTGAGTGAGGGCTTTGCTGTCTTGCTGTTCTCAGAGCGGAGATCCAAAGCAAATAAATTTATGATACCTGTGCACAAGGTGCCATTCCAAGTGTGCCATTATGTACTTACTCTCTTTTCAGGCTGCATGTGCACCCTTTTATTTTTCAGAAAATTTGAGGAATGGCATAGTTTTTTTTTTGGTTTCATTTGGTTTTACTCCACAATGTAATTGACAGTCATTGTACATGACATTTTTTTTGAACAAATTGCTTTGAATTTGCAGTATTCAAATACAATTCAGCTCTGGCTTGAGTGTGTGTTTGCGAGAACGTATGAACAATAAATCTAGTTTCATCTAGTTTCATCATTGGGACGTTATAGCACAGATTATAATAGAATAAATAGAATGAAAGAAAATATTTGATCAAATTTTAAGAAAATCTTTCACATAGATTGGAGCTTTCTCTAGCAACGAAGTCCAACTATGCTGTTATTTATGCCCTGAATGTCCTTTTGCCATGATATGCGGTAACTTATTCTAAGAAGTATCTGCTGTCTGCAGACTTGAGACTAAGACAGCCTCTGAAATAGCCCTGAAGTATTCTTCCTGGAAGGAAAAAGAGTATCATACATAAAGTAAATTTTGTGTTTGTAGTTAGGAACAGGCGTCCCTAGTCGTAACCTTAGGTTAGCACTGGAGCTTTTGGCAAAGATGATATGGTTTCCAGGATAAATTAAAATCTTTTGGTTAGAAGTTGGTTTGTTGGCATTACAGAGCCTCTGTTGCTATAGCAGTGTTGGCCCAGCTTCCTGGCACAGTCACAGTCTATGTTAGTAAGAAGGCTTTTTCTGCTACTGGGTCTAGACCAGTTCTCTAACTGTCATAAACTAAGCTGGCAAAAGTGCATCTCTGACATCTATGTGTCCATGGTACAAGTTTTGCTGTTTGAACTTCACTGTTTTTGTGGTTCCTAACAGGAACAGCGCTATGAGCTGAGTATTACACTTCAGTTATGTCAGGGTCTCTCTCCTAAGTTTGGGTTTCCAGTGTGATTTTGGATTCTTGAATACTAATTCACAATCCCTAAACTTTTTCTCCATAATGAAAAAGAATGTTTTGGTTAGTGGAGATGTTTATCCATCCAGTAAACAAGTGGACCAGTACTTGACCTGCACCTCTGAAGGCATGGTGTGCTTCAAGGAGATTGAAGACCAGCTACTAACACGATAAAATAGTGAGGCTCTGGTAATGTGCACTAGTTACCTAATGTGCTATTAGGCACCTGTTTTGGCCTAAATGGTGAACTCCTAATATGTATGGACAATATTCTCTGGCAGGTTAAAGGCAAAAAAAATTTCTGCATTTCCAGAGTTACGTGGGGTAATACCATGTTTTTAGTTTTTTCATTTATAGAAGACCACAGTTTATTTAAAAAGATAACAACAGCAAAAAAGGAATATATATATATATACATATCTATATTTAAATGATCTTTTCAGAAATCTGTTTATTTTCCCAACATTCTAAAGTAGACTCTAGTTAATAAGATGAAATATAACAGTCTTCTAGCATGTAAGAATTGCCTGTATATCCTGGTTTGCTAAAAACATCATTGTCAAGAAAGGTTCTGTGGAGAAGGTGGATGGTTATAGAGAAAAATTTCAGTTTCCTTTGGTTTTCATATGAATCAACACCTTTCTTCTGCCCATTTTCAGCTTTCTCTTTACTTTTCCTCTGCCAGTCTCTTTTGCCCCATTTGATAAGAAACTGAGAAAAGTTATCTGCTGCCAAAATGTAAGCTATTTTGTTTTAATAGCCAGTGTAGCAAGGCTGTAAGTAGGTTGGTGAAGTGAGAGATGTGGCAGTGTTATATGATAATTCTGATTGTGTTCTTCATCCAAGAATCTCGGTATATACTTAGTGCTACATTTACTGAGTTTTAACAACAATATTGGAATCTTCCCTGTTTTCCAGAGAAAAGATTTTACCAGACAAATGGAAATGAAGATGAGAGGTTGGCATCTTTCCCCAGGCCACAATGGAAAATTCTTTGAGCTAGAAATAAAGCAGATCTTCCCATTCCCATTGTTTACCTTTACCAAACCCGTCCTAGCAGCCCTGATTCTTTAGCATCACCACCTCATCATCTGAAATTTCGAAGGTCTTGATTTGAAAAAGTCATGTTACCATAACTTTTAGAGGTTTGAAGACAGAAGACCAGTTGAATGGATTGTTCGGTGAATTGTCTGTGCATTCTGTACATGACATAAGCATATGACTTAAGCATATGAGAAAATAAGAAAGAACTTGCATGTGTACCAATTATTTGCATATATATGGACCAGCCTGTTACATTTTTCCACTCCTACCTGAAAGGTTTTGTATCTGTACTGTATAATCACTTGTGTAATACAAGGCAACAGCAAACCTTTTTTTATTATTTTATCTATTTTATTATTAATGCAAAGTTTTTTAATTTTTGATTTCCCCCTCTTATTTTCCCCCTTTTTAGCCTGGCGATATAAAGCACCTCAACAAGTTGTGTTTGTTGAAAAGTTGACAAAACTTGTTGTGAGTCAGCTGCCCAACTTCTGGAAGCTCTGGATTTCTTACGTGAATGGAAGTTTATTCAGTGAGGTACGTACGGATTCCTGTATATAAATGACTTCTAAATAACAAAGTTCCATAATAATTACGTTTGAAGTATTATATTTCACTGGAAGAAGTGACTGGATTTTTTTTAATCTGAGGGGTTTATAAAACAATTTGTAAACTCTTACACATGAAAGAGGTGCTACCTTTGGTTTATTACAAATGGTGACAAGTAGCTTGTCTGGTAATACTAGCCTATAGAAGTGAGGTTCTTTATTTTTAAAAGAATAAAGCATACACTGGAATTACAGAATTCTGCCTCTGTGTGTGTGTTCCGGATGGTGGAGTCAACATCTGTGTAGTTTCACCTCCTGATCATAGGTCACCGGCTGCCCTTCTTTGGTGATCTGAAGAAATAGCAAATTGGCTGAAGGATAGAGATTTCTAAGAGACAAAGTCAGAGAGAAAAAAGAATGCTTCATTTCTCTGGAACAGGAGTACTCATTTCTTGAGCTTTAAGAACTTGGAAGTGAAGATAGGTTCAACGCCAGAGTTGTAAAATGACCAAGACAAGCGGTGTACACAGAAATGCTACAGGGAGTCTAGTCTGAAAGTAGTCAGCTGCCGTCACCTGTGCGCCTAGTCTTCGCTGAGATGATCTGTTTTCTACAAATTCCTTAAATAGAATGTTGATACTCTGAGATGCAGAAAATATTAAAAAAAAAAAAAAAAAAAGTAACAATTCATGCCATAATGTGCCATTTTTATGTGCACACTATTAACACATTTGAAAAGGACACATTTCATAATTAACTTGGTATGGGTAGTATACCGTTTACCATCATAATCGTTAGCAGATGAATATAATACCTTTTGGTTTTGTGTTATTGTTAAAAGCTGGTCACAGAATGTTTTATAGAGTTCACTTCTGGTCCTCGAGCTGTGTTGTTCTTTCTCCAGAAGGAGATCTGTAGTGATGGGATATTCCCAAGGTGCGAATCTGACAAAGACAAACACATGATTTAAGCACAGTGAGAGGTACTGCTCCATTCCATCAACAGATTACAAGGCACTAATTCACACTTAATCTGCACAGTGATCACTGCAAAGTCTTGTGACTGCACGTCTGCAAGTAGATGTAGCATCAGTTGGGTGACTACGAATCAGGCAGAAAATAAGCAAGCTTTTCAACATGTATTATTCATATCAGCTTCTCTTTATTAAAGTTTCTGTGTTTCTATATTTAAGCATAAAGGTTTGTGCATCTAAAACTTCTCTGTTTAATGGTGACAATATCATTTCATCAGTTGAGATAAAATCTTCTCATGCTTACAGTGTCCTGCTGTGCTAAGTGTGTCCCTAAGTCATCACAGTTACGCTATTCCACTAGAAAATAATCCCTAAAATAGAGCTACAGTGACAGCTAACTATTACTCTTTGCAGATTTAGTAGAAAACAAAACAAATTAACGTTGGGTAAAGGCAATTTGGATGCCTGTTTTGCTGTTTTCCCTTTTCTCTAACTGATGAATTAATTTCTCAAGCTGTCAGTTCTATTTATTGTCACTGTCTGATATCCAGTGTAATGTTTTCAAATGATGATACTGATAGCTACTATGTAAAACACAATATACAGCTCCTAGCAGCCCTAGTGAAATAGATTCCATTCATAATCTTAATTTCACATGATAAAATCAAAAGAAAGATATTACATTTACTCATGCCATTCTGTGAAGGAGGTAGAATCAAGAATAAATCTTGGTACTGTTAGCTTTCACAAAAGTTATTTTGTAAGGGAAATGACAGCTTTCATATTTGATAACAGTACTATTGGAAATCAGACTTTACAAATTTAAGTTATTGTGATTTTCTTTCACTGAGTAAAGTGAAAAGGAAAGCAATTTCTAGAGAAACTGAGACTTGTAGTGTAAATGTGGTTGAGGAAATTTTGATCTTGAGAATGACTCCAAGTGGAAAATGCAGTGATCTTATGTCGTGTCTAATCAAAACATCGTTTCCATATTAATTATTAAAAAAAAAAAAAGAAGAAGAAGAAAAGGAGGAGGTAGTTTTTCCATTAGTCTGAAAGGTACCTATACTTTTCTTCTGTTGGGACAGATTCTGAGCTTGTAAGAAATTCACCCACCATATGCTTGGTATCTTGTGGTCTGTTGGTCCGTATGCAAAACCCTCCAAGTTCTTAGGGAAGAGAGGAGGAACTGTGCCCTCTGTTCCTTTTGAGTTTCTGCATGCCATAAATCAACAGAGCGTGATAGAGAGGACAGAGTGGCACGAGCTAGAAGACTTCCAGAGCACCCAAAATATGCCACCATGTCTCATTCAAGACTTCACATGTTTTAGGTTTTTATGTTCAAGATGTATATGTTTTTCTATAAGAAAACATACAGATTTTATTTGTTCTGTGAGAAATTTATTTACTGTGTTACTTGCTGTTTGTTGTCATTCCGGAAGCAAAGTGACACGCTACTGTTTTGTGAGAAAAGTCCTGTGAAAATGGCATAGACGGTCATTTCAGTTAACTTGAACAAGTCCACAAGACATTGTAAAAATGGGGAAAGAAAATCCCCACTTATAAATAACAAGCAGTGTTTATTTTCTCTTGTTCGGTTTGTAGGGTTTTTTGGGTTGGGGGGGTGTTCTTTTTGCTTCTGAAAGGTTAGCTTCTATGCCTTAAAATATTGTCAGTTAAAGATTTACGTGATATTTTCAACAGTTTAAAAAGTGTAGTTCTTTGAATCACTCTAGGTGAAGTAGCATATGTGAGTAGTAACCGTTGGTTTTACCACAAAATAGTTTTGGTCTGTCTGTGCAGGAAAGGTTTAAGATTGGTCTTCAGCAAAACCACTAAGAAAAGAAAGATATCAAAGATCTCTGAACTTTTTGTTGTTCTTTAATCCAGCTGCAAAACGGTATGAATTTTAACTTGATACCTGAGGTTTAAAGGAATACTGCTTCTTTTCTTTTTAAGGCATTAAAAAAGAGAAGTGGTTATTTATTATACATTGAAGTAATTCTAAAGTTTTGTTCTTCTCATCTGAAACTCTACAATTGAGCTTTAAAGCACAACAGTTTCATAGCTATCTATTTTCCAGAATGGTTGAGCAGTTTTAGTTCTTTTTCTAAGTTATGATCATTTCAAAAGATGTATTTTATTCTAAAAATGTGAAACATTTTTGCTAGAGATGGAATTCAAAAAATACAGCATTTCAAGTTAATGACTTGAAAGTAAACGTAGTCTCTGAGAATAAAGTGTTGTCATGTTATTGCAATCCTTGTCCAGTAGATGTTGCTGTACATACATTAAATAGGAGATTTTTCTAACTATAGAACTCTATTATCTGCACTTAACACAGTATTTTAAATAACTTTTTCGGTATAATTTGCTTTGGGTTCTCAGTAGACTCCACAGAAGGCTGGAACTACAAACAGGAAGACTATTAGTCAAACCATGTTTTTCTTCAACTGTAACTGTCTCATGCAAAGTGTACTCACGTTCCTCAGTTCTCAAAAATATGAACTGTCCATTGAGATGATGATTATTTTGCAGAGTCTTTTTTACAGTTAGTTGAATTATTTCAAGGGCTTTTTCAACAAAATGCTGCTCTTAAAATCACACGCGCACACAAAATAAAAATTTTAAAAAAGAAACACTCCCCTATCCATGTTGTAATTCCAAATTGCTCTCATTCCAAAAATTGTCTGTCACTTCATAGTGATGCTCTGGGCACCTTCCACGCTGAGAAAATAGTTTCTTCATACAAACTTGATGCACAATTAGACTGTATATGTTTTAGCTCTCATTAAACTAACGAGAATATGTTGACTTCATGAAGTTGAAATTATCTGAGCTACTCTTATATTTGTCTCCAACTTTGTCTTAAATACATATTGTTCCTCAGAATAAAACATTTGCGCACTGATCTACTGCAAGTAAAGTTTATTGATATGTATAGTCTGCCTATTCAGATGGCATGAGTTAGTTTTTATAATTACATCATAAACTCAGTGTTCGGTTTTCACTTCTTCACTTTGAAACCCCCCTTTTTCAGAATTATTTTAACAGTGGTTATGAGATACTTACACTTTTCAATTTTCTCATTTTCACAAGACTGCTGAAAAATCTGGCCAAATGGAAAGATCGAAGAAAAACGCTAGGCAAAGACAAAATGATTTCAAGGTAAGTTATGGGGAGTAAACATTGCTTTCTTTCAGTTGCCTGTCATAGCTGGATATTTTAGCATCACCACCTTGAAAATCAGATTTCTTAAATCATCTTTGTGCCCTTACACCTCATCCTTCCACGCTCTCTGTCATGTAGATCATGTAAATCATGTTACAAGATGTTGTGTCTAGCAAGTAAAGCAAGTGTATAGCAAGTATAGCAAATGTATGGATTATCTTCTTAAGCATACTGATAGAGCTTGATTTTTCTTTTCCTTATTCTGATTCAGAAAATGATTCAAGAAGTGATGCACTCTCTGGTGAAACTTATCCGTGGAGCTTTGCTTCCATTCAGTCTCAGAGAAGGAGAATCAAGACAGTATGGTGGCTGGGAGATGAAAACTGAACTTTCTGGCCAGTGGCTAACACATGTTATCCAGACAGTAAGGTAAATGGAGCTGTTGACCTACAATATGATGCTATTCCTGGAATGTGTATGTTTTAACACAAATTGTTCTGTTCGTTTCATTAAATACTCTGAGTACTAAGAATGTTAATGCTTTCAAAAATATGATCATGAAAAATAGCTTAGGGCAGATTTAGGATTCTATAAGCAAGTTTAATTTGTAATGTCTCATGATATGTTCTTAATACAAATGATATAATATATTCATTTTTCCGTAGACCACCTTAGGAAAGGGTTGAATAAATGATTTGCATGGCACAGCATAGGTGCTCCATGAATGAAATGGGATATGATTCTTTAGGGTAAAATGAGGTAGGCAGCTTTGCAATTATCAGCTTCATTTACTGCATATCTTCCCATCTCTGCTGAAATAGATAAAAATAACATGCCTCTCAGTATAGTATCATTCTCAAATCACAATTTGCTTTCACAGTTGTCTTATGAAAGGCGATGCTCCTGCTTATAATGTCATTCTGCTTATAATTATGTTTGTTTATAAACTTAGTGATGTGCATGTCATCAATTGCAAAATGTCTCAATAAATACATGGAATTGGCTTCCATTTGTCCATGGAGGGTATATGCATCATCGTTATCTTTTGGAAATTCAAATAACCTGGATTTAATACCATAGTTCTTACTTGCAGGTTTCAAAGTAAATAACAAGCAAAACACAGTTGATGAAAAGAAAGGGTGTAGTTAACTCTTACTTATATGTTAATTCACATGTAGTTAACTCTTACTACAGATGGAGCTAACAATGACATACACCTGTTGTTAAGTCTGTTTAACACTTTCCAGAAGTCTGTTGTCAGTTACATTATCTGAATTTCATGTGGATTATTATTATTTTTTTCTCAATGGTTGAATTTTCTTACTCTGGCTGAATTTTATGGAAAGCTTCCAATTTAAGAAGGAATGGACTTGGCATTGGATGAAAAATACACTAAGGGGTGAGGGAACAGGCTTCAGCACACGTGTTGCCCCTTTATGAAAAGTAATCCAATTTCACTCAAATTTTAAAAATCTAGGATTTACCACTTGCACTGGCTTGGCAATTTGACCAACAGATTATCTGAAGGTTGGTTGTGTGTCAGAGTCCTGCCATCTGAGATATGATCCAGTATAAGGTTATAGGATACATGAAGACTCTTTTCTATGTATTCTGCTTTCTGGCTAATGCCCTAGTAATGAGTACCAGAACTGAAATATGGGAAACTGTCTCTTCTTCCCCCTCTTTTCACCCCCTCATGTTGTTAGTGCCTGCTCTGGCTCTTCACAGGAATGAGCTAGGGTTTAATGCAAAGCAGTCAAAAGTAGAGAAGAGGGGCAATCTGGAGAAGAGGTACTGAACATACCACAATATGGTGCCAATCAATGATGACCACATCTTAAATTTTTGCAAGTACTGCAGGTCTTCTTTTCAAGCTCCTGCATTCTTTGACAATCTAATTCATTCTTGTGACTCTCACCAACAAAGAAGTTGGACTGCTCTCATTAGTAGTCTACACGTTACATATAAACTTTACTTGTCGCAAAGTTACATGATGGGTTAGGTCTAATTTTTATAATTTCCAACATATAGTCATCAGGAAGCACATGATGGGATCAGTCATTTCCCAAATTAGTGCTTGTATCTTAATTTTTCTGTTTGTTTGTATACATCAAACAGCTTAAAGTGGGGTGGTTACATGCTTTTTTGCCTTGTATCCCACTCTGTCATATCCCAGTATAAGAAGTAGGTTCCAAAGGATAAATGAGAGCTATGCAATAAAGTGAAGCCATGGACTACAAGACTTTATCCTCCTTGTAGGGATTAGAAAAGTGTGTACATTAGGATGAGTTGTATGAGGAAAAGGGAGTTGTGAAAGCTGTGTGCTCCTTTGGGAATGCAATCAACTCCGAGTACAGGACTTCTATGCCATCTGAAGTCACTTAAATGTCTCACAGATGGCTGTTTACATTCTGCGTTCTCTGAATGACTGAGATAATGCAGATTTATGTAATCTATCAATTCAGTCGTTATGCTGAGCTGATTGCAGTCAGGATCTGAATGACATTTTTGGAGTTAAAACTATGGAGTTGAAATGGAGTTAGCAATTAATGGTGGTGTTTTTATGCATTATGACCAACACCAGGAGTAAAAAACTAGAGTTTGCAGGTGGATGGCTGGAAATGTTCCACTTACTACTCAAACGTATTTGTTTGTACCTTCCTAATGCTGTTCTTTGGCAATTTCTGGTACCTGTGCTTTGCTCAGTATTGTCTTTGCTTATGTATTCAAGAGACGGAAACAAGCAATAAACCTCACTTTGTGTCCCTAACTAAAGTCTGAATAACAACAGTCTTTTAGTCAAAAGCTGAAATGAAATTCTTTCTAAGCAGCTATTGTGTTGCTGTTTCTAAAGGGGAAAATATAAATGAATCTTACCATCCTCTGCTACAAAACTTGGTGATTTGAGCCCAGTCCTGGTTCAGAACAAAACAGTCAACAAATTCATTCTTTGTGCAGCAGTAGCTGTATTTTTGGTCCCTTAAATGTGTGTACCATTGTGATCTGACACATGGCCACATACCTTTTTATTGCACTTTGTTGTTTAATACAGGTAGACGATGCCTCAGAAACCCAGTTGAGGACCTAGGATTTGATCTAGACATTCATATAAACACAGCAAAAAAGCTACCTCTGCTCCAGAGGGATTATTTTTGATTGTAAGATGAGAGGGATGCAGGAAGGCAGGTGGGAAAGTGCAGGAGGGCAGTGGGAAATGTCGGCATCTTCCTATGATGACATTATTGTAACGTTACAGAAAAACAAACGTATTTGCATGCTTCTGAATTAAGCAAATAAGTAAACTTTTCTCACCAGGGTAACCAGTTTTCAAAGACTTACTGTGGGTGGAGCTACTGTATTCACATACACAGAAGATTTTACAAAAATTCAATGTAGCTTATCTGTTAAAGAACTTACACAGATTTAAACTTCTATTATTATTATTATTATTATTTTCAGGCTTAGTTCTGAGTCTCTTACTGCACTTGAGATACCCAATGATATGCTTCAGATCATCCAGGATCTTATTTTGGATCTTCGTGTACGTTGCATTATAGTGACCTTACAACATACAGCTGAAGGTAATAAAAGGCTGCAGATCTTTCTTTTTATTTTTATTTTTATTTTTATTTTCCTTTTTATTTTTATTTTCCTTTTTTTCTCTCGTTTCTCTCCTCTCCTCTCCTTTCCTCTGTTCTCCAGCTATGCCAAACCATGTTCTGGATAATAATGATGTTTGTTAAAGATTTTGAAGGGGGCAGTGGACTCCTCTGAGTTCTGTAATATATCTCACAAGAATTACTGAAACATTTCATGGTTCAGAGAACATTCTGTATTCTGAATCTTTTCTTCCCTTAATCTAATGGATAGAGCAGTTTAGATCCATCTCCTCTTGGTTGAGACAGTGATTTATCTCAACACGTAGCTTTTCTTTTTTGAGTTCTTCTGTAAAGTTTTTCTGTAAATTAAATCAGCAATGACCCTCACAAAAAAATCACCAACCCTCCACCCCACCTCCCCAGAAATGCCAACAACCCTTTATGGAATATTTTAGTTGTGCGTTTTGTTTTGTTTTTCCAATGCCTTTTGCTAACATTGTTATCCTTGTGCCTCCTTCTGTGTACATAGCTTTCCCCATAAATGTCTGGATTGTAACGGCCAATAGCACGTTCTCTAAACCTAATGTGATTCTATGTGCACTAGAGTCCATTCATTTTACCATATCCTGAAACTTGAATTTGAATGAAGTAAATCTTCCAGAAATAATTCTCCCTCTTAAAAATTAGGGGAGATCAATAGTTCTGTTTTTCCCCAAAAAGACTCATTGCTCTCAATTAAAAAAAAAAAAAAAAAAAAAAAAAAAAAAAGCCTTTTAAAAAATCTTTCAATTTAATCATTTTTTAATCTTTGAAATGATTCATCATTATTTTGTGGGCTGACATGAAGCTAAGTATTTTCCTCAAGCCTTAAGTGTGTTAAGTCTAGGTGGCTACATTGATTAAGCAAGTTTTAAAACTTTAATTGACAACAAATGACAAAGTCTATATTGTTTAGTTGATATAATGTCGATGTGAATTGTATTCTTGTCTATTAATCCTTTGATTAAATCCAATTTCAGCATTAACATTAGTTTTCCTGTATTAATACCAATCTTGTTGGCCATACAAGTACACAGATTGTCTTGTCTCTTTAAAACTCTGTATGGAAAGTATTCACCACAGCTTTTGCTTGAAATATGAAGTTCTCTATAGCCTCTATTCACCTAACTTCCCCAGTGTGGTCCAGAGAACTCAGATATGTGATTAATCATGAAGCTCTAAGTCAAAAAGCCTGTTGTCCTAATAGTTTTGCCTACTTATTGCATCATCACAATAGCCCAGTCCTTTGTTCATATACAGTATTTCTGTTTATGTCCTGATTGCTGGCCACATAAGTTCAGTGGAGGAAAAATCCTAGTGGTAGTCTCTAACTTAGATTTTTGATAAAGCAGATTCACCAATCTGTGTAGGAATGATTCTCTGTTAGGTCTGAACATCTTTATTCATCCTTCTGTGTCTTGAATTAAAAGAGATCAGATCCCCTAACATTTGGTATTTTATATTGGCTGGCTAATGCATCTTTTATCTAGCCAATTATGACTGCCTTTCTTGATCGCTTCTTATATTCCCTGTTAGTGAAACAGTCCTATGCATTTGCCAGAGCATCAACCAGAGAACGAGTAAAGATACCTGCCCCTATTACAACTCTCATTTCATATTGTTGCACTGTGTGCTTTATCTACGGGTGCCTTTTTTGTTCTTTACCAGCCCAAGCAAAATTGCTTAGGTTAAGTGTGTTTAGATTATTTTTCTGGACAGGACTGGATTAATTGGGCCCTTGAAGAAATTGTCGTCTTTGAGGAACCAGCGAAAGAACAATTAATGGATATTTTCATGGAGCTATGTAAATGGGTCTCAGATATATTTATTTCTGTATTATATTAGTGAAAGAGGCTCCCCCTGGACTTGAATCCCCCTCTGTAATCTCTCTGAAATGTGAGCCGTGTAGACTGCTAATATAAAGCTCAGTCTCATCTCTTACTACACATTGTAAGTTGGTAGAGGCATTCAGATCAGTTAAAAATTTTAATAGAGCACACTACCATTAGCTATTTAAATAGGACAAATCTGCCCACTCACAGGTTTTTCTTGTTGTCTTCAGATAAATGCAGTATACTCATGCTGGCCCTGAGAAGCAATCACTGTTCTTTCCCTCTTATGCGTGATCACTGGTCATAAAGGTCATGAGAGCCAGATTATGTGACTGCCAGACCAGACAGGGGGTTTACATGAATGTATTTGACTGGAATTTGATGAATGGTTTCAGTGAAATTAGTTTTTTGAGTTTTATTTTTTATTTTTGTTTCTTGTTTTTGTATTTGTGCTAGCTCAGAACAGGTTGCAAAAATGAACGGCCACAAAACATGTAAAGGCTGACCAGCGTGGTCTAAAGCCCTGCAAGAATATCAGTTCAATAAGAGCTTTACTAAATAGGGAAACAAACAGAGTATGTATTCTGTGTAGTCCCTTAATACCTTTTTTCATTGTTAAGACTTGTTTCCATGAGATGTAGAATTGCAGGGTATGACACCGTGCTCAAGCTCCTTCATTTAGCTAATTAGAGCACCAAGAGTAGTGTAGACAACATTCAGCATGCATTGGTTACCCTCTTTTCTTGGGCTTGGGGGAGAAATTCACCCAAATCATTTCCCATTTAAAAGGGAGTTTCATGATATACAGACAGTTATGAAGAGCAATTTATGAGAGAAAATGTATATCAAAGCCCCATGAACTACGCACAGTTCATCTCATTCATGTTTGTAAGTCCATTAAGGAAAAAAAAAAAAAAAAAAAAAAAAAAAGTGATGCTGAATAAGTGCATCCCCAGAAGAATTTTGTTCACAGAACAACAGTTTTGGATTCACATCCTGTCTTAGCTCCTCTTAGCTTCAGTAAGCCTGTAGAAATTGAAACCTTTTGGGTAGTAGAAGATAGTTTTTTGCATATGCTTTCATGCATTTTCATGAATGGTCCAACACCATGGACCCTTGACCCTGAATGGTGTCTCTAAGCCTTCTTTATAGTTATTAATCGTGAATTATATGCTATCCTTTTTATCTTTGCTAAAAAACTAAGCAGATGGTCTTTCATTTTTAATTAAGAGCTGCAGTATAATAGATTAGTGACTTCAGTTCTTAAAATTAAGTATTTTATGTTCTGATTAAAAACTTAGAAAATAAAAACAAACCCAGAGCCTTGACAATATTCCTTTAATTTTAAGCTTTCCAGTAAAAGGTGGGCTTCATGCAACTCTTGCCATGTATCACAGATATGCTTCTCTGTGTGGTGTCACCAGCATACCATGTACGTGTTCCGTTCTTAGTCATTTGAGAAGGCTGAAAGCTTTGAAGCTTTTAGTGCTATTTGCTTGTATGTCTAGTCATTGCAGTCCCAATGTCTGTGGTTTATCTTTTCAAGTTCAAGGAGTTTTTAATAATGAAAATGAATACCTCTTTTTTTTTTTTTTCTTTCTCTGTCTTACAGATATAAAGAGGCTAGCTGAAAAGGAAGACTGGGTTGTTGACAATGAAGGGTTGACATCGTTGGTGGGTATACTTGTGCGTTACAGGCACTGTCTTTGGATTTTTTTTTTTTAAGAAGTGCAAATAAACTGGTTTGTATGTTCTCCAGAGAAATTGAATTAGTTTGGACTTTGTCTATGCGTGTGCATATTGGTATCTACAATTTTATTAAAATATGAAAATAGAGGATGATTAAAAATCCAAACTATTGGTATAGTTACTTAGGGCTTTCTTAACAGATCCCATCACAAAACACATTTTTTTTGTCTTTACCAAAACGTTTATTTGTACTTCTTAAATTGTTCTGTCTGAAGTAATTTTAACATGACATGGTAATTGTACTACTAGGTAGCAATATTTTCTGAAATGCAAAAGAGATTGTGAACTTAGTAGTAAGATAAAGTAGCTTCTTAAGTGTGCTAGGATTATCACAGAGGAAGTTATTTTGAGGTAAATCTTCAATATTGGCATGTGAGCAACAAAATGAAAGCTGCATTTTCATATCCTAGTACCTCGTTTCTTTCACAGGTGGCATAAATAGGGAACACAGCTTGGTCTTAAGTCTGTGTGATGGATAAGTTTCTTGTCTTTCTAAAGCAGCTCTTTCTCATGTGGGTGTAGTTCTAACATAAGAAGAATGCTTTCTAACATTCCTTACTACAACAAATGTTTTCAGAAGTGGAGGTATGACGCAAGTTCTTTGATGCCTATAATCTAATCAGTTACCATTAACATGGAGATTTTGCCACTTCACCTACTGAACGGTATCAGTATTTCTTCTCAAACTGATGGTACATAAATCTGTGTATGCAAGGTTCAAGTTGAAAAACACCTTGAGTGACCCCCATTTTCTGTGAGTGAAACTTAGGATCAAAATGGATAAAACTTTGCAGCTCTAGGGTGAGTAGTCCATGGAGCTGCTTATTTGTGAAACTGCCCAAAACCAAATAGTCACCACTAATGGAATAAAATGGTTCTTTCAGAAATTGCTTTCTACATAAGTACAGTTTCTTTTCATTTCTGTGCATTTTATAAATGTTAAAAATAATAATAATAAAAAAAGAGTAACTCTCACCTTGTGAAACCTTGCATTTTAATATTTTTAAGTAAATAACTAGTATTTTCTTTCCCAAGATTTTTAAGTAAGCTTCCAAAGGAAAATTTATAATATTCCTTTTTAAAAAATCAATGCAGTATATTCCAGTTAATGCTGAATTAAAATATATGCTCTAAAATGTATTATATTAAACATAGATAAAGCACTACTGTTGTTTTGTTTGTTTGTTTGTTTGTTTTCCTATCCAGCCTCTTCTGTTCATTGACTTACGGGGGAATACTGATTTTTAAGAAAGTATAAATAAAAGGTTTGTAGACTTGTGCCATGTACTGAGAGACAAGACATACCGAGAGACAAGAATTGGGAATAAAGATGCGTAGCATGACTTTCTGCCTTAAGTAGGATTATTCAAATGTGTCAGAATAATTACTGCTGACCTTTAGTATGATTTTTGCCAAGATAAACAATAATAGCTTTATTTGTTAAGCAACTTATTTTAGGGATAGTTTACTGAAGTAAAGAATTTTTTTTGAGGTCACAAGTTCAGTTCACATCAAAATGCTTCATAACTTAGTAGGCATACTACCATGGAATTGGTCTGTAGCTGAATAAATAGGTCATAAATAGCACTTATCTGTTATAACGAGAAATTGAACTGAAAAGCAACTAATTTAGGAGATTGCCTACACACAAACAACAAGTGGCTTGAAACCAAATTCAGATAAACTAGTGAGATGCTTTCTGGAAATAAACAGTAGTGAGTAATGGCTAAAACACTGCAAGCACATTGTAGGTGTGACTTAAAAACAATCTGCGAAAGCAGAAAGGGCCTGTGGGAGGGAGAATTGCTTTGTATATATTATCTAAGGGAATGCTCCACCGCCTTTTTTAGTTTTTCTTATTTGCTTCTATAAATATGTTTGAAGTTGAGTAGGAGGGCATGAAGCAGTCACAACATACATACTGTAGGAAGGAGTGTTTTGGGGCAATTCAGGTTTTATAACCAGATTTATAGCTTCTGGTCTTGGTTTCAATTGCCAGTGACTTGGGCAAGTCCCTTAACATTTCTGTTTTTCACTTTATTCATCTGCAAAATAGAGGGGGGAGAAAAGATCTATTGCAAAAGCTTCTGCTACTAAATGCTTTGGCTGTATCCTTACAGCATCTTTGTTAACAAGTGCTTAACAACCTTTTGTGTATTTAGAAATCACCCATGAATTCCTTGTGTACAACGTTTTCATAGATTCCCCCTTTTGAGGCAGTGGATGAGACATGCCAGATCTTATTGGTGGCAGTTGATTATGTTTTGTCATAATGAGATTAGCTGCCTACTGAAGTAGAGTTCACTGTGGTAATATTGTAATAAAAAATAACGAGCATAAACAAGGGCCACGCAATGTCTTTGGAGATACCTTCAGCTTAAGACAGAAACTGTATTTTAAGTAGGTAGGAAATACTGGTTAATAATGACCCCTTTAGCGTTCATATTCCAGGAAAGATAAACAGTAAGACAGAGAACCAGCTTTCCTCAGTTTCATAATACGCAAAGGATAATGTATCTGAATGGCTCTTCTCCTAAGGTGTGGTGTTTTATGATACAGAAACAAAATATAGCAGCAGCAATTTACTGCTGTTCTTTTCCTTCTGAGCCAATCCAAAAATAATAGAGAGAGTCTGAGTGGCCCTTCCTTCGTGCTTTTCAGGTTGCCGTACAGGCATCACACTGATGTTCCACATCCACCCCAGCATTTACAGAAATACAGATTACTCCTAAGCATTAAGTGGGTGACATGTCATAAACTATTTACTGGTTTAAAAAACAGAAAAACACAAATTTACATGGCTTAGCTTTTTCATCCGTCTCTCTGACCCATATCCAAAGGAATGATGTCCCTCTTTCATAGAACAGTGATACCTCTTTGCATTGTAAAGCAGCTTCCTGCCACATATCAAGCTGGCAGTCTCAGAGAAAAAAAGTGACTTTAACAGGGAAGAGAGAAAGATGAGGAAAAACTGACTAATGACTCTGATGCGGTGAACTCATTTGCACTTTCATAGTGAAATTGGTACATGCATCAAGGCATTCATGCTTCAGGTTTGGAAACCCTGGAGGTTTAAAAAAAAGAGTCCCCCAAACCAGTCTTTATTTTTCCTCCATATGAAAGCAATTTCAGTCCACTTTTCTTAGAAATATTTTGCTGAAATTAAATGCAGAAATAACAGATAGCCAAGGTGAAATAATGTCCCAGCTTAGATCAAGGAGATGTGTCATAGGCCTCTATAATGTAATGTATCTGCTACCACAAAAAAATGCTATAAAATTCTTTCATGACCCTTCTAGAGGAGGCTATTCAGTGCCTCCTCTCAGAGAAAAATTCTCATTATCTATGGTAATAGTTTTGTAGATAATCACATCATTTCAGAAGTATCTTCTAGCAATATATGAATTGTGATTTTCTCCTTAACCCAAATAAAGAGTTTGCCATATGGAATGGAATTTTTATACATTTGCTTGTGTAGTGTTTATTTTACATTGAATGCTTATCTAGAAGCTAAAGAGTCATTTGCCTTTCAGCCATCCCAGTTTGAACAGTGCATTATCCATTCCTTGCAATCTCTAAAAATTGTGCTGGACTGCAAACCTGGAGAGGCCAGTGTAAGTTTTGATTTATACTTCTAATTTCCTTCTTTTTATGTAAATTACTATTACATTTCAGAACAAGAACTTTCAAAGAATGATACAGGATTCTAACTTTTCCTTTTTTTTTTCTTTTTAACTTGCACCCTTTTCAGTGCTGCTAGCTTTTTATTATTATCATTTATATTTCTTTTATTTCCTTCTGTTAAGGTTAACTGTATGTATATGGGGCAGATGGACCTAAATTTTTGAAGCTATTTTTTACAAAAATGCTACTAATGTACTTTTCAGATTACCATAGATGTGACATATATATACACACACACATGTATGCATAAGTGTATATGTATACGTATATATTTATTCCCAGGAGTTTCTCTTAACTCAGTATTACATCTGAACTACTATTAGAACATTAATTTAGCTTTTTACTTCTGCAAACTTTACTCTAAATCAGGTGTCTTGCCTATCCACATCCACTTAGTTTATTGAGGCCATGATTAAACATGATACTGAGGTCTTCCTTTAGGTTTCCTCAGTGATCTGAGGGAGTTTAAGCCCCTTGCACCCTTCTGTGTGGGTATTGTTTCTGTCTCCTTCCTTATTTCATCGTTCATGACTAGCTTGTCCAGTTTCTTAAAGAACATTATTCATTAGAATGTGCTGTGCATAGTGAATCCTTCTTGTTAGGGTGCAGAGATCTTTAAATATCCTAGGTTTAGCTGCAGTTTTATTATCCAACAGCACTACGCATCATGTGTACTAGTTACTAGGACTTCCTTGCCTTTAGTGTTTTAACACCTCATGCTTGTCAAGCTGCTTATTTGGACTTATTGCTCTGTGAGAAAGCCTTGTGTCCCAGCAGTCATTCACATAACTGTGTTGTCTCTGAAGGGACAGATTACTCAGGCCTTCTTTGAGAATAAAGCTTTGTGAAGCTGTTCCATTGAAATAATGTGCTTACATCTTCAGGTGTTCCAGCAACAGAAAACACAGGAGGATGTGTGCCAGCTAAGCATTGGGATCGTGCAGGTAACTCGAATGTTTTGAAGTATGAAATTGTGAACACAAGTGAACAATAAAATGTATGTTTTGCATCCTTCCCAACTTCCAAAGGGTAGCTTAAGCTGATGACAGTACCTTAAGTTGATGACAGTATGTTGTTCTTCTAATACACTCTGGGATCATGCCAAATGTTTGACTTGAGAACTATGTAGACATTCCTAGCTGAACCTGATGAAATCAAATCCTCAGTGTGTGGGTTATTGACATGTTCTAGTATTTTACTGAACCACCATCATTGCGTTCGAGATACTTGCTGAGCTGATGTCAACTAGCATTGATATACTGCCATAAAAGGAGCAATGCTGATTTTCATCAGCTGAGGATCTAGATTCTATTTTTTTTGTTGGAAATCAATATTCTTCATACTAAAATTTGGTATTTTAAAACCATATATATTTGAAATCAGTAAATAGCATGCTTTAGACTTCCAAAACATTTTTATAGTATTCTCAGATAAGAAATCTTGAGTAAAAGCAAAAACTGGATTTTAGTGATGCTTCTGTGATGTTTACTTAAATGCAACTCTTCAGATTGAACACAAAAATTATTAGCAATGTCTTCTTTGCAAATCATATATTTTTGTCATCGTATAATTTTAGCCATATGTGATAGAAATCACTTAGGATGAAAACCACCTATTTTTTTGCCACCAGTAAAGAGTGTGACGCATGTAAAATTAAAAATAGATATTTAAAATGTTTAACAACTCTGCTAATGCATATGAGGTTTAAGACAGTGAAAGGCGATGATGATTGTTCTGCTTCTATTGGCTGTAGTAAGAGTGAATTTAAAATTATTTTTCAGTTCTGACAGAAAATATGGATATTACTTTGTTTCCTAGGTTTTCATAGACTGTTTGGAACAATTGAGTACCAAACCTGATGGTGACATAGATACAGCACAGTAAGTAAAATAAACATGACCCAACTGTAGTATTCTGAAATTGTGGGTGCAGGTCTCACATTTTGGTAGTGGTGGTGACTTTATCCCTCTGCTGTTACATATTTCATATTAATTCTTTTGCCTCTGACTAGTGTTGCTTTGAAATTCAATTAGATACTTCTATGCTAAAAATTGAGTTATGTAAAGTAATAAATATTGTACAAGATAATTAATATGGTATTCATTATGCCATTTTTTTTCAGTGGCAGGCTTAGTAGTGTGCTGTAGAAGCGAGTATGTTGTTTTTTACATGACCTGACATGGAATTAATTATCCTTGTCACTAAGTAGTATCTACTCATGGAGACGTAGCCACTGCCTTTTTTTTCTTCCCTTCTATTTCGACTAGATATTAGTATTTCTGCTAAATTCTTAAAAGGTTGTTCCATAATTGCTCATGAGACACTTATTTTGGAGACCAAAGAAGTCAGAATAGCCTGAGTTTTCAGAGCACAAATATTTTTTGTGAAATGTTAGAGAGCTGGCAAATATTACAACCCTCAATATGTGTTATAATGAGGCCAATTAACTGTGTTCCTAATACTATTTTTATTTGCTATTTGGATGACTCTGATGGCTAGATAGGTGTAAAAATAGAGCAGAATCTGCGGCAAACCAGAGAACTTGAAGACATTGAAAATGCTTTAAAGAAAGGTCTGCAGTACTGTCTGTCCACAAAGCTCTTGCAGGCTTTCTGGACATCTTACTGTGGGTTACTTTATTATCTTGTGTGAGGCAGGGGGTGATGGTGGGGTGTTGACACAAAATTCTAGTCTTTTGTTCCAACTGTTTATTTGAACTCGTTATTCATGTATCAAATAACCAAAATCACTATGCTACTCACAATTTAAACAATATTCCCAGTCTTTCAGTTGATGTTTCATCTCCAGACTTGTTTGGAAGTATTCATGAGGACTCGAGTCTTTCTTCAGTAAGTTTGACTTCTGTTTTTAAAAGCTGATGTGAAACTTAATAATTCTCAAAGTTCCAGGAATGTGGTGTTTTTATTCTTTTTTTTTTTTTTTTTAATTAATTGTTTCAGATTTTGAGGGTTTCTTTTTTAGAGAGCAAGTCTGTATTATAGAGGCATTTTCAAATATATACATTAAGAAATATATATTCAAGAATATAAGGTCAGAAGTCTTGAACATAAGGGTATTTTTAAAAGCACTGTGTATGATATCTTAGTATACTATCTTAAAGTAAGTAATGAAGACAATTTTTGAAACCAGGCCCTCCCCAGAAACTAAAATGGCATCACTGAAATAGCACTGGCATTAAAACAGCTGACGATTTAACTTTTGACTTATTACCACGTTTTAAATGCTAAGAGCTGGTCTGGTTATTAGTTATTTTTAAAAATACATAGAGATACAGATAGTCAGTAATGTAGTTTTTCCCAAAAGACTTACATTGCTGAGTGTAAGTATTGATTATTTCTGTAACTTGTTTGTTTGTTGTTGCTGTTTTAAGAAATTGAAAAGTTGTACTTTCACTATGCTTAATATAATTTTTTATAGAGGGATGATGACATTTTTTTTCTGATAGAAAGAAAATGTCCTTGTTCCCTGAAAGAAAGCTAGCAAGAAGCTCTTTTGAGGTTAATGTTACTTGGTGCAGGTTTAAATGTTGTCAGAATCCTGGCATTCGTTCATTTACAAGAGCAGAGCAATGATCGTTCCCACTAAATAAACAATCACAGATTGCAAAATCCAACTAAGTGTCTGAATTGCAGACTGTACTGATTTATAGTTTTTATCTTTCATTCTTACAACACATGGATTTTGATATTTATTGTTGACAGAATAATTCTTTGTGGTTGTTCCGGCCTTCCCGCCGCATGTCATGGGTATGACCATTTTAAGTTAAAAAAATATATATATATCAATAATTTTAGACAATATTTGATTTCCATGGTATCATGTTTATTTTCTTCTGTAAATCACAGAATACTGTCATTTCTGTTATGACTGAGTAACAAGAACAGAAAAAGTGAGTGACCACTCTAAGATTTGTCACTATTTGTAAAATGCTTTTTTTTGAATATTATATATACCAACAGATGAGCGTTTAAAGTAATAGGCAACTGCACATCTCAATACTAGTCATCGTATTGCTAGAAGACAAAACTGTCAGGAATTTTTCTGAATCTGAAAGTCAACATCATTTTTAATCAGATCTTGACTATGATTATGCAGATTTCATTGCCAAATAATTCTGTTTGCAAAATATTTGCCATTGTTGATTCTGAACTCCCATCTGAGGTTGAAAATATTTTTCCATTAGTGGAAAGAAAGGGGAAGAGGGAAAAACAAATCTGTTAAAGTAGTTCTATCTCTTTGGTTGTCTCGTCTTTGGAAAGACCTTGTTGCACCAAGGTCAGGGAAAAGCAATTCTCATATTTCAACTCGAGAGCGTATTTGATCTTCTTGTAATAATAATTTAAAAAAAGTCATAGAAGAACAGAGATAAGTTACAACCATCTAGAATTTTTCAAATTTTGTCGGGTACATCAGAACTTTCCGGTAATTTTAGGGTGGGTATATTTGTGCCATACCTGTTTTGTTTCACTTGTTTTAGCCAGCTTCATGAAAGGGTGAAGATGATCTTCAATTACATTTTATGATGGTCATAATTCTTAGCATATTTCTTGAAACAAAGTAAAAGCCAGAAACAGTTTCCTGGAAAATTGTCCAAATCTAATTTTTGTACAGAAGTCTTAACCACAGTTCTGTATTAGTCACAGTTATTCCAGTGAATGCTCAGGATTCTATAAGAAAAAGCACAGATGTTCAGTCATCATGCCTTATATTTACTCAGTTTTGTTCACAAAAATATTACTAAACTCTGCTTTATTTATCAGCATGTCTATCACACACAGAGTCAATAAGATAGTACACATTTAGTCGTGCTAAAATTTTGGTCAAGCTGATTCTTCTGTTTGGTTTTTTTTTTTTTTTTTGGTTGGTTGGTTGGTTTGGTTTGTTTTTTTCTAATTGTTATACTCTTTATCTTTTAAAATAAAATTTTAGGAACAAAGAGTTTTAATTGCACTCAGTAACTGCCGCTATCTGGAACGTCATACCTTCCTAAATATAGCTGAACATTTTGAGAAACATGGCTTTCAAGGTGTTGAAAAAATAACTCAAGTAAGTGAGAACACTGGAATGAAGTGCCATTGCTTGAAGGAAACAGTTTGTACTTGTTTTATTTTCAATGGAAATTAAGTGAAAGTGTTCAAATGACTCTTGAGTGAGCCTTCTACAAATGAGTGAGACTCCAAACATCAGTTCATGGATGCAACAATAATGATGATATGGTTGTATGCATTCTTATAAGGCTTAGGTAACTAGTGTAGAAAATACGACTTCTTCAAGATTTGTATGTTCACGGGCAAAGCTTATCAGATTTCTCAGTAAAGCTGTTTAATGTCACTGTGTTTTCTTAATGCAGAGAATAAAAGATCATTATCTCAGAAATACATTTGATAAATTATTTCATCTGGCAATCTGCATTACTGATAGCTGTTGTTCATAAACTAGTTCAGGTTTTTTGTTGTGTTTTTTTGTGTGTGTTTTTTTTCGTTTTCAAAGAACGAAAATGTCAAAGTGGGCGGCAGTAGCTGTCTCATTTTCCTGCCTTTTTGTAAAGATTAATCATTTTTTATGAGAAATGTTGTGACTTAATCCTTAGGACCATAAAGTTGGTGTATTTCCAGAAACATTTGTTGATTGGAAGTAAAATGTTATCTCTTCCAGTATAGAGTAAAATATTTCACTTGAACTGATGTTTCTACTATATAGTACATCCCTAGTCCTCTTCTGTCTGAATGTTTGAATTTTTGTGGCTGAAGTTATTTTGAATAACATTTAAGTGTGGCTGGTATGATTTGTATTGATACTTCAGTATATGAAATTACTCTGGATATTATCATTCTTTGATGCTGAGGCAATCAAGAGATGAGCTACAGGCAGTTAGTGTTGACAATATAGGCAAATGAGATGTACTATATATTCAACGCTCTGTCTTGTACAACCGCATCATAGTATTGCCTTTAAATGTCTAGTAGGTTTCCAAATAACAAAATTCAAATGTTGAAGTCACAGATTAATTTCAAATTTATTTTAATCCTTGGAAAACAGGGACTGATTCAGTCCTAAATATCTGGTACAAATCAGTCGATAATGCTATCTAGCAGGATTTGGATAATCAAATAGTATCATCTTAAGATAGCAATTGTTGAAACCTTCATTAATTTTAAGAGAGGTTATAAGTTCACAGAGGTTTAGGAGGATTGGATGATTGTTTCAGTTTTTTTGTTATGTCACCTAGCTTTCTTTGTCTCTTTATTTAATTATTTATTAGGTTAAAAAAATACAGCAAGGAATTGGCATTTTTTTTTTGAAAAATAGGATTTGCTGTTATCTGAGGAGACTTGAAACAAAACTATATATTTCACTTGTTAGCTTTGTAAATTGAATTTTAAAATGAACTTCGTATTTTATGTTGGTAAAAACTATTTGGTAGGTTGTGCGTTTTTTCCGAGTAGAAGGAAAATCATTATTATCTCCATATTCTGGGGAAAAAAAAAAAAAAAAAAAAAAGTGATAACCAAGGACATTTTCTTACATTCTACGTATTTATCTCTTTTTTTTACAGGTGCAAATATATAAGTTGCATAAAAATGGCCAAATTTAACCCTCTGTTTTAGTGCATGCCATCTTTGCTCATACTTAGAACATTCACCAGTAATTTCATTTAATTTCTACATAGCTATTTTACAATTGCACTTCCGCAGTGATTTTATCATCAGTTTATTCAGTTAGCAACTGGAATAAAATGTGTGCATCCCAAGATAGTTATCATAGCTTCTTGATTAAACTTCTGAATATAATTGTCTCCAAAGTTCTGGTGTTCAGATTGTGCAAAGTAGTTACTAAGATAAAGGCTCAAAATGGCTTTAATACAAAAATTGAAATAGAAGTTCACAGCAGAAATGTATCAATAAGAAAATTGTATATTTTTATAAAAATATATTTTACTCCCCCTACTTGGGAGTCAGGAAAATGAGTATACACAACGGATGTTGTTGAGGACATCTCTTCCCCGTCACACCCCATCCAGGGCACAAAATAGCATTCAGAAGAATTGTTCCATCTTGTAACCTTTCCAACAGCTGCAAAACAAGGGTACCTGCCATTATCTTAATTGTGCACTGAATTTGAAACAGGTTGAAGAGAACTAATGTGAAGAAAGGGAAGAAAAAAATGTAGGAAACATGCAGGTCGTCTTTTTCTTGAGTGACTGCAGAAGTAGAAGGTGTCATCATTTAATTCTAGAACACTTTGTTAAGGACAATCAAAGCAGTTCCACAGATCCTTTGAATGGTGCATGTTGGTGGGAACTTCCCACTGGAACTTGTATCCTTCCACCCTTGACTCATACCTAAGTTGAAATCGTCTACAAATTCTTACTGTCCTTAATCGTAAGAAATTGGAGCGAAGTATCTTTTAAAACTCATTCCAGGTTTGCATCTCTGCGTTTCTGCGTAAGGGGAAACTTATGGTTTAGTGAGATTGCATTACGTTTTTGAATGTTTTCTTTTTCAAGTCTTAAGTGTCAACAGGCTGTGAGGTAGAAGAGGAAGTAGGAGAAGGTAGTCTTGGTTCCTTGCTTGCGGCCAAATTCTCAGTGCTTTATGAAAATCCTGTGCTCAGGATATATAGATCTTCTTGTGACATATTAGAGGAGGTTCATCAGATAGAAAATCAGGAAAGTGATGGTCTCTGTTACTTCTGATCACCAACTTCACCACCCCAACTTTGCTGAACCTAGCAGATTATTTGACCTCATTAATACCTCTGCTTTCCCATGCACTCATGATCGCATTCCTGAAGGCTTGCCTCTCTGTCTATTACTGACTCAGAAATTGCAGTTTACTTTTCTCCTCACTTGGCACTATACAGGCATGCCAGAGGAGAGCATAGTTTAGAAACATCCATGCAATGAAGAAGCTTTATCCTTAATTCTGCAGCTTGTAGCATTAAACCTTTTGTCTGGTTTTCGCAGAGTAAAGAGTGATAAGTTTTCTTTCTTTCTTCTACTGAATTCCCAGTTTTGTCTAGAGCACTTTCTCTGCATCCTCATATTTACAACCCTGTTGTTTCTGCAAATTATCCTATTATATAAATCTGCTTTTTTCCCTACTGGTTGAGGAAAATGAGCAATAGTGTAAAAGCTTTACTTTTCTATTTCTTAAGCTCTTACCCATAAACATAAATACATATAACCAGAACTCACATGGTATTTTCAGTGTATTGTGTCTGCATTTAGCATACATTACCGTGCTAAAATACTGACTTTCTACTTTAACATTTTATGATATGTGTTGTGTTCCAGAATTGCTTTAGAAGCTGAAACTACAGAAGGGTAACTGTGTTTAATAAAATAGGATTGTATAAAATTTAAAGTTGTTCATATACAACAAATAAATTGTATATATCCCTTCAGCTTTCAGTGTGGCTAAGTGTTGTGAAGTACTAAAAATTGCATTGAGAGCTGTTAAATTCTGCAGGTGTTTGTGAGCTGCAGCTTATGCATCTGTTGTATGGAGATGCCTTGGAGTCGAGAAGTTCACATTCATGGTTTCAGAAGTCAGAGGCTCCTTAATGCAAGCATTTTCAAGTACACAGCTGATAATGAGAAATTGTAATGCTACAGTTGGTAGATTTTAAGTATCCTAATAAAATCTTAACGTTTTATGATGGAAATTATTATCGGCATATTTTAAAACATTGGTAAAATTCAGTTTTTAGTTGATGGAAGATCAAGACCTCCAGACAGGCAAAAGAAAATCATGCCAGTAGACAGTTATGGAATGATCTGCCTGCTTTGGTATTTCTTGGATCTTTCCCAAAAATACTTGTTGCTGAGCACCATCAGGAAAGATTTTATAGTGGCTAGGATGGACAGAGAATATGGAATTTCCTGATTTTTTCTATATACATTTATGAACTGAAATGTGTAAGTAATTGCTACTCTTTACTGAAAATTAAAGATGATGTTCTAAGGTTTTTGTGTATGTAATTTAATTCATATAATTAATGACTATGTTTTGATTGTTTGTTTTTAGGTTAGTATGGAATCCTTGAAAGAGCTGGATCAGAGACTGTTTGAAATGTACATTGAATCCAAGGCAGATCCTATAGTTGGGTCATTAGAACCTGGCATTTATGCAGGATATTTTGACTGGAAAGATTGTCTTGTTCCAGCAGGTAAATATCTGCTTATTAAACTCTGAAATTATTTTAACAGTGATTGATAGGAACTAAAATATACTGTACAATTAAAAACTTTTTTTCTAGTCTGCTTTTAACTTTTGACAAGTTCTTATTATAAGTTTTTCTCACAGATTTTACTTAGTTCCTAAATAATTTTTGAAATAGCCCTGAATGATTAAAGCAGCTTTTATCATTGATAATCTCTTTAATGCTTGTTTTTTGTGATTATTTTGCTTCATTGCTTAAATATAATAGAAATTATTATAAGAGACATCTTTGCTATTTTCTTATGAAATTCATTGAGATTGTTTGGAATTTTTTTCCAAAGAATCTGGCCACTTTGGTAATAGACATAATTACAGTTCTGAAAAGGTAAAATTATGAGCAAATGCATACTATAAAAGTAGTTCAGCAACAATTGTTAAACCATTGAAGAAGGGCAGGAATGTGGTATTTAGAATGACTGAGATGTTAGTCATTTATTTAGGTGCTTTAAGAGCCTCCATTTTAAGGAAGCATAATATGAATCTGATTTTTTCAGCAGTGAATACTGTGCACGTTAACATTTAGGTCCTTTGAACATCATATTTGTCATTTCTAAAACTAATCCAGCTAAATCACCATATGAATGTCTAGCTTATACGAAGTTGAAATTAGTTCTACTAACAGTACTTGGAATTTTGGAGGTGATCCACTATTAATTTTCCATAAATCAATGATTGACATGACAATTTGTACTTTCTTGGTTTGATTGTTTCTCATAGTTGTATATAGCAAGCTTAGTAGAAATTCTGTGGTACTTTGATAGGGAGGTAATTACAAGAAGCACACTTGTAATCTGTGAATCAAGAGCTGCAGTGCTTGCTCACTGGACTGTAAATACGCAAAAAAAAAACGTAGGGTTTGTGACTTTTGAGAAAAATATCTCTTTGATCTTTCACTATTACTTTTGTGCTTGGAATATATGTTCTAATGCAATATACAGCAGAAATAACTTAAATTTTCATCTTGTACATTCAAATTTATATATGAATAACGCATAATTTCTCATTGTGCTTGAAGTGTGTTTTTGCTTGACATGATTGTATTCCCACAAGCAAAGAAAAAGTTGTTGTGTCAGCTTTTTACATGCTCAGTTCCCGATTCAGTGCATTGGGATCTACTTATGAGACTCACACTACCTTTAGGATTGTTTTGTAGTATTTTTTTCATTTAAAGAGAATACCAAACTTCTATTAGAGGTGTACCTTAGTCTGTTTATTTTCCAGTTCGTTGTTGGTTTTACATACTTTATCTGCATCTTTTTCACAAAATTCAAAGTGAAGATGGTATATATTAGCCTTCTCTGCATATCATAGTGCTGCACAACAGGTGTCAATTTAAAGTAGTAAAAAAGTTTTTCTGTTAATCCACAAAGTAAAGGTGTTAAGAAGAACACGTAGTCACTTCTTCACAAACTTCACCTTTCAGATGGATAAGTCCTGTCAGATGTACTGTATTGAATATTGGTATAAAAGGTGTGACTTTAGCTTCAGTTTGTCTTTCACCGTAATTTATATGATCTTGAAAATATGTGGGGATCTGAAGATAAAGTTAGTGACTGGGAAAGCCTTCCTTTTGGATGAGGTAAATGGATTTCATTATTGAAGAGGACTGGGAAAAAAAAAAAAAAAAAAAAAAAAAAAAAAAACATATCTAGTGGAAGTTAGCATCTGTTCTTCAGTAGTCTTTATGGCTGCAAAACTTAAAAATTTGATTTGAGTCATTTGGCCAATTTAGATCTCGATTTTTGTAGCCTTGATTTTAAAAAAGAGAAGTGTTGATGGTGTTGGCAAGGCCAAAAACATTTAGGTGTCAGTTGTGTTCCTGAGTGGTGCTATAAGTGGTATGTAGTATTGCATAGTCAAAGTTATTTCATGTTCGTTAGTGGATACAACTCTGCTTGATAGCTAAGCCATGATAATTTGGGCTGAAGTTTGTTGTATGGTGTTACTGCATTAGCTTTCCAATGTGCTCGTTGTAGGTTGAGGGTAAGTTTTAACAGTAACAGTTCTGGTTTTAAAAGTAAGCAGTGGGCAAAGACATCAATTTGCCCGTATTTAAAAGATAAGGTAAGAATGTAAGTAACTTCACTGTTATAGTCTGAAACTTTCAAGCATTCCATCTGGAGACTGAAAACTTGACCGGAGTTGGGGCCTATTGATGGCATGGATAAACCTTTTGCAAAGGACATTTTGGAAAAAAATGTAACTATGAAAAATCTCAGGAACTGGTTAGGAATAACATTTAAGAATTTCCTGATAATGATTTTTTTTGTGCTGGTAATCCACCCCACAACTTCAATCCTGCAACTGTTCTGAAGAATTGTATTGGTCAAACACTAGCAAGTACTCTGTTCTTGATGCTCCCCCTGCTGTCACCTAGCAGAAGGAAGAAACTGGAAGTTTGCATTTAAATGCAGAGAACCAAATCTGGATTATCTAGGAAGATAATGGTTTTGGGTAGATGGAATTGTTCATGGGGAGAATATAAAAGTGGATAGAAAGTAGGGTGGCTGAAGTGGGAGCAGCAGAGTGGAACAGAAAGATTGTGAGAAAGACTGAGATCAAGCAGGGAATGAAAGTGGAAAAAAGGGGGAAAATAGGCCTGGCTAAGCAAGGTAAACATAAATTAGGGTAGCGTTTAGAAGTAGAATTAATACAGGAACAGATATAAAGGGATGCTGCAAGCAAGAGACAGACCTGAAATGAAATGCAAATAAAAAGGCAGAGAGGCCTGAGCCCGTGTAGATCAGTGAGCTTTTCAGAAACTGGAGCAGAATCCAAGGAAACACCTCAATCTTATGCTTTCAGCAAGTACCTGTGAAAGGCACTAGTAAAGTGTATCCTCTCCCCTTCAAACTTACTTATGTAACTGGTGACTTTCTTTGCAGAGCTGGCAGAAATTATTTGTATATTACTAAATACCTACTTCAGGCAATAAATATTACATGCTATATGTAGAATCACTGAGAAACACGATACACTAAATGTTTTGCTTTGCCAATGCCATCAGCTTTATTTCTTTTTTTTGAATCAAGGCTAGAAAAGTTAAGGTCTACATCATTAGCTAATCGATATAAATCTCAAATCAATATAATTCTACTGTGTAGAGGTTACATATATGTATTGCTACCAATTCTGTTGCTGAGCCATATAGACCAATGCAATAAGAAAATTTCCTGTTTTCCATTCTGCTTTTCTGTTTGCTTTCTTTTAAAAGTCAGTAAGAGTTATTTGCAGAGAGCCTACACAATGACAGTCAAGTATAATTTAGTTTTTAAATAATAACATTATTTCCAACATGGGAACACTTGACTTGCTTCACCAAATGGAGGCCGTTTTGGAGAAAAAAAATGGGTTTTAAATTAACTGGATCTGTTACAGGCAAAAAATCTACCCTCAGCTGTAACAGATTTTGAAAAATCAATGGGAGGTAAAAATGGTGGAGGCAGGATTTTGTCCCTGCCTCTGCAGGTTTTTTTGTTTGTTTGTTTGTTTGTTTTTTGTTAACTCAATTGAGCATTTTTGTCTTTATTTTTTAAGTGCCTGCTTTGAATCCTGTCTATTTGAACGTTCATGTTAAATATACTTGCCTGAAGTCTTGTAATGTATCGACTATTCAGCAAAATCTTACCAAAAATCTTCATAGTCTATACTTTACATCATTAATGCCCTTCCAGTCATTTGTCTTAAAGTATGGGGACACTATTTCCTTACATCATATAATTCTTGGGAAAATATAAGAATGGGAAATACTGTAATAAATAAACAGTTTTGAAGAATAAATTAGAATGAAATTAAGAAACCCACCTTTTAAGCAAGTTTGGAAAAATGTTTAATACTGAATTTTTATACCCTGCTTCTCTCAGTGTGGAAAAAGCATACACCCTGCTCTGTTAGGTAGTTGTCCTGTAATTATTAGATATTTACTTATACATATGTTTTTTGTTACAGTTTTAAATACAGGGGAGGGCAAATTGTTTGCATTGGGCAAATTTTAATTTAGCCTGTGTGCTAAAACTTTTACTACTTAGTTTTTCAATATATATGCTCTTTTCAATATGAAAGTTCGGAATGTCAGTAAGAACTTGTACACAGTGCAATTACACATTTGTCCCTTTATTTTGATCTAAGGAGTAACTCACTGCTGGTGGTAAAAGGCAGCATGATTAACTTATTTATTGTTAATAAATAACTTTCATTTAAATTTTCATTTAAATTTCAGTGTCGACTTCTGAGTCTTTACAACAAAGTCTTCAATTTTAACATGCAATAACAATGAAATCTCTTTTTTTCCTAGAAACATTGTTCTAATTTAGTGTATGTTTCTGACAGAATTAAGAGAGATGTAAGTGATAATAAGAAACATAGTGTTAATCGGTTGCCAAGTATGTTTTTAGATTATTTTCGTTTTGTGTATAGTGGTCAATCATCTAGTTTGTTGTACAGGTTTTTTCCCTCTACATTCAATCTTTGTTCTTTTTTGTTCTTGTTTCATTGTGTTTTATTTTGTTTATTTCTTTTTTAAAATTAATTTAAAATGCATACCTTTTATCTCAGTCACCTGACAAGTAAAATTAGACTCTAATCTCTTCTGGATTTCAAACCCTCGAGTCTTTCTGAGGGTTAATGAAGTGGTTGTGTTACTTTGAATTTGGATAGAAAAGATTTCTGTGCACTGAAGTTTGTGCAGTACAAGCAAAGGTATTTGTAGTATGGGGGCCTTCAGTCTTTTAGATTATTAATATGCGGTGTGCATGCAAATGTCAACTATTTTTAATAATGTAGCAAGGTTAATTGCATTTTATTTGCTTATATACAGCTACTACGTAAATTTGAGACTATAGTCAGTTTGGCTGTACTTACCACACTGTACTTGTTTATTTTTCTAAGGAATTCAAATACAGTGATTATTTATGAAATGCTGGTCTGCTGTGCAGTCTAGGCAACATTCATTCAAAGTTCACAGTATACAAAGTTGTAGAGGTTAGTCTACCAATCTCAAAATATGTATCTTCTGCATTTCACTGGCATTTTTTGTAGTATTTAAGATTTTACATTGCATTGCATTGAAAGTTTCAGGTGATCTCACACTTTCATATGGAAGTTGATTGTTTGTGGTTTTTTAGAAATTCGTTCCGTACTTGGCATAAACTGAGTATAGTAGAGTTAAATCTGAATTTTATTTGTCACAGTAATGGAGAATTGTTTGAAACATTTCAAATATATTAAAATGCCACTCTTACAGTAAAAGATTAAGTGCGTCACATCTGCTAAATCAGATTTGATATACTTGTCACATCTCTTATCTGTTATTTGTCTAATTTAAAAATCTAATAAAAAAATTCTAATGGCAATAGCCTGATGAAAAGGTACTCAACAGTTAAAAATGAAATATCAAAAGGCATATTTAATTTGTACTTACACAGCGACATACTTGTCAACCCTAAGTTTTCTTCTTTTGTTTAATTTGGGGCACCAGCACCCTGCTTACATTTAAGATGACAAGTGCATTTACATCTAAAAAACATTTGGATATAGTAGATTTTTTTTTTTGAGAACTAGGCAATTACTTTTTGACTGAAATGCACAAAATAGTTTGGTTTGAAATCTCTGTAACCCTTTAGATTGCTTCTAACATTTCAAATGGATGGTTTCAGAATTAATCTTACTTGGTTTAGATGATTTTGAATTCTCACAGATCAAACTAGTGATGCCCTGGGTTTAGGAATTGTCTTTCCTTTTGTGCTTAATAAGGCCAAATTCTGCTATTTCAATGCACGGATAAAACACCTGGTTAGTCTTGTTATGTGAACAGAGAGAAAACGGTGTTTTTTGCAGTTCTATTACCTATAAGAAATAGATTATCTAATGTTTAAAAAATGTTTTATGCATTGGCAAATAAAGCTGCAAAAGGACTTGTCAGTTATGCTGTTTTTGTTACAAAATGCTTGTTACCTGTTCATGATGCCGTCATGGATATATTCCTTTACTTACTTATTTTCATCCAGCTCATGGACTAAAAGCAGAGGGTGCAGGCTGAAGCCTTACGTGCCTTAACAGTTTGCCCATTCATGCACTTTGTACAATTGTATTTCATTTTATTGCAGTGTTTAAGTTGCATTTCAGAATGTACAGGGTGTTCGGGGTCGGTGAGAGTGCCAACATTAGTAACTGAAAAGGGAACTTACCTTTAACTGCTATCAACTGCAGCAGCAAAGTGTTTTTTTTTTCTTTTTTATCCAGCAGTTAAGTATAGTTGGGTCTTTTTTCTAAGTCCTGGAAGAACTGAGCTGCTGCCAGCTCATCTTGGAAGTGTGAAGGGAAAAAAAAGGGGGGCTGCACAAAAGCATTTGAAAAAGTAACTGTGGAGGCAGATATGCTGTGTGTTTGTGAAGAAGAATTTTTGAACACTAGTGTTCTTATACACAGTACTTCTTATGTGCTGTCATTACAGTAAGCTGGTTTTGATTCAAACTAACTGCGTTTACAACATCCATTAATAAACTGATATTTTGTCATTATAGCGAAGAAATATTAACGATGTTCTGCATCAGCAATCAAAATCTTACTAGAATGAGTTGAATTCAAAATCCTTAAATGACCTGTCAGCACATATGATACTCCATGTGTTGCGTGATTGCTCTTCCTTCATTTGGCATTCTACAAATAATTCTTGACAGAGAGAATGATGTACTAAAATCTCGAAGGCAGTGGTTATCATACCATACCCGTTAAACTAATTTTGTAAAAAATAATAATAAAATAGAATAATAATTTGCTGCTTGATACATAAGCACAAATTTCACTGCACGTTTCAATATACCTTCATTTGTGTAATTTCATTTTAACCTCAGATTTTTCTTCAATTTCGCTTTCAGGCCTTCACTTTTCATTACATTTCTTACTTCTGGCAACAGTGAGATTTCTTTAACATATTACATTCGTGTCTGAATTATAAATATTAAAGATCATTCTAGCTGGTGAAATGAAGTGGACATCATACCTTCTCAGTCATAGGAAACAGTTACAAAAGATGAGAACAGAAGAAACATCTGTTTCATCGGTTTCCTGTAGCTTCTGCCAGGAGATCTTTTTGATTGCCAACTACTATAGAAATCCGAGTAGAAACCATCCTGGGTAGACATTTCATTCTACACGTCTTTACCTGCTACACAGTGAGTTTCACTTGCATGTAGACTGTATCAGGTATCTTCTTGTGCCTCTGTACACATCTTACATGAAATTTTTCTGCTCCTAAAGACTTTTAGGCAGGTTTCTTGTTGGCTGCTCCCAGGAGACTCCTGACACTACATGTTCATCTGCAATCTAACAGGTCACTTCTTTTGTTTCATCATGCTTTGCACATCTGCCTTTACTCACAGTTCTGTTTTATGATGTTTTCTGCCAGTAAGACTGCTAATAGTTATGTACTAGACTGTCATCCATTTCTCTCCCAACTTCACTTTGGCTTTACCTGCCAAACCCACTCCTGTAATATCTTGTGGCATTTCTGTCTATGCTCTGCTGAAGACTGTGATTTGGGAATCAGGCTCCAAAAACACTTTATCTTTAGAACTTTTCTTTAAAAGTTGGAGAATCTGCATTCTTCTTAGACAAACTGCAAAATTAAGTGGCCAATAGATTATATTTTATTTTTAAAGCAGGAGTATTTTGAAAAGAAAAACAGTATAAAAAATTTTCACGTGAAAATTTTTAAGATGTAAGACAGGCTTCATGTATATTGCTTGAGGAGCTGAAGGAGCACAAGCTTGTATATCTAAAAAGGAGTCTTACTGTGATTTTTCGATCAGACTGTATCCTAGTCTTGTAGCTTGAGAATTTTCTGTTCACATACCCTTTCTAACTGATGGTGATAGAAGTCACTGTAAATACCTAAATGAGATGATTGTTATCACAACTCCAGATATGTCAGTGATAGTAACATCTAACCTGTGCCTTGTTTGAAGCAGAAAACTGGGGATTGGAATCTGTGGTAATGCAGAGAGGAGAAAGAGCAAACATCATTTCTCCTCTTCCACCACCTCCTATTACATGCATGAATGAGGTGATACCACAAAGGTTTGTACTGCCCCAGCCCGTTCAACATAGCATGAGTAATAATAAATCTTGTCATCATAAGAGTGATTCTCAGTTGTCTAACTCATTGGCATAGTGAGTGCTTTCATGTTTACCTGGCATTTGACTGGCAAATACCTTCTTTTGTTTACTGTTATTCTCTCTATTCTATTTTCTCAGCTTACTGTGTGCACTAATTGTTTTGTCCTGAGATCTAATTTAGCCTTTGCAGACACTTGAATTTTAGTAGAAAATGGGGAAAGTTTCATCCCATAAATTTAACATGAGCTTCAGTGTTTGCAGAATCCAGACTTCAGATAATAATCTCTTTGTGTCCATTTTCCTGTACTACGTCACTGAGTCTTAAAATTCCACCATTCAGCAAATTATGACTGTTTATGTAGATCTGCATTTGATCAAAGAGTTCAAAGCTGTTTTCAATAAGGTGAGCTTATTACCAAACATAGCCAGTTATGCATCTTCGTGTAATATAAGCCTAGAAAGTCTGTATTTTCTTTTGAGGGGGAAGAGGACTGAAGAGGGTTTATTTTTCCTTCACCATTGCAACTGTTCGTGACTAGACAGACAGCTTTTTTTTTTTCCCTTCAGATTCAAAAACCAACATATTATTTATTATTGACTTGCACATATTTGTTGAGAACAAGTTTGTGATAGCTAGAGCAACTAGATTTTTCACCCTATTTATACACCTGCCTTCCCAGAAGAGAAGAAATCCCAGAAGAGAAGAAAGAAATACACATATGTAAAAGCCTTGTCTTTGCATAATAACACACTATACTGGAGCTGGCTTTGAACTTGTAAGAGCACCAAAACATTTCCTGCTGAAAATCCATCAAGGAAACTTCCTTCTCTGAAGAAAGAGGCATTGTGAAATCAGACAGCTTCTTGAATACTTTCTTTTGGGTTCTGTATCTTCAAAATTTTTAGACATTTTAAATGTTTGGAAGCCAATGTATCAGATAAGAGCTATGATAAGAGCTTTCACAGTGAAATAGGTAGTTATTTGCTAGAAGATACTAAGCATAGTTTAGCTTTACGTGTTTGTAAGCACATTATTTTCACTTTTAAAGGGAGTTTAGAAGTTAAGGGATTTTATGTGAGATTTTTCTATGGTAGGTTGCTTTCATAAGAGCATACATTTTTGTCAGTTTGATCCCTTTAAAGTCTTCTTCTTTTTCTTTACTGGTGAAATATTCATCTAAGAGAAGAGGGTCATTTAGATTACTCCTTTAATTAACCAGTAACTGCTCTTTGCATGTTGGTTTTAGAAAATGCTTGAAGTAATCAAGTGAATTAGAAAATATTTCCAAAGTTAGAGCTCTCTTTCCTGGAAAGCATTCTGGGGGCATGAAGAAAACCTGCTGGGAATGGAGGAGAAGATCTTTTGTAGGCAAAGTTGCACTTTTGTTCAAAGCCAGCTTTTTCCTGGATGCTTCCCCTCCATATCTATCCTTTGGGTACCCAACCCCCATTACTGTAATGAGGCAGGAAAAACTTTTGGAGCATGGGCAGGTTGGGTTTGTGGGTTGGGCAAATGACTAATTTTTGGAATGAATGGATGGGAGGCGTGGGAGAAGATCTCAGTGATATTTCAGGTGAGTTTAGGAGCCAGTGCTGAAGACCAGGAAGGTAAGGAAGGTATGATGAGCACACGTACAAAAAGGCAAAAACTTAGAACTCCTACTAAACATTTACTGTTACTAGTACTTGTTTTTATTTGCTTACTAGTTTGATTATGAGAAAAATCTGAATGAAGTGTTTGAATGGGCTTAGTGTTAGACTGCTCCTTCAATAGTTACCCTTAGAGGCTAGATTTGTATTATTTTCTTGATAATGATCAATGTAGCTTCTGCAATATTCTTTAACAGTCTGAGGTATAATGAAACAATCAGAGAGGGAAAGAAAGCCACATGCAAAGTAAACCTGTTTGTAGTCTCAAACTGTATTGGGTTGTCCCAGACTCCTCACTTAGGCTTTTTACTTTGGGCTTATTCTCATCCTACAAAGATTTCTTTCCACAAGTGTGCTCACTGTAGATGCTTTGCTTTCTCTCCAGTAATATTTAGCAGAGTAATTCTTACTGCTAAAAAGAGCTTGGGACTGTTCTCTTCTATCCCAGAACAGTTTAAGAGTCCCTTTGGCAGTCTCTAGCCAGAATCCAAAGGCATTCCTGCTTGCACTGCTGCTGCTTGGCTGTCAGTTAGTCTGTGTGCCATGGTCTTTTGTATTGATGCAACTAATTTTTTACTATAGAGCATTTAGCTGCATATGCTTCAGAAATATTACTGAGACATCTCTTTTCTGCTATTTTATATTTAAACATATTTACTCTTTTGGAACAGTTGCATTTTTCATACTGTATCGGCATACAGTTCGATTTCCCATTTTGAGGTTGTCAGTGCTGCAGACAAAATCCTGTTGAAATAAAGACATCTGTTCTGAAAGTTGGGCTCAAGACAGACTGATATGCTGTAGAAACTGCTGCAGAAGAAACTGGGGAGCAGTTCAGTAGATCATATGAAGGCCATGTTCACAGTTTTAAATGTTTGTGTGCACAGGAGCACTTTGAAGCATTTACAGGTCTCAGTATTTGGGAAATTTTGGTGTGCTGTTGTTACTCATGGGTAACTGTGGCTCTTGTTTAATGGCTGATCTGTAGTAGAAGTTTATGCCTGCTGCTGCTTCTACCTAAGTCAGTCCTCTAGCTGAAATTATAAGGGTTCGGAATTTTGCCTTTAAAGTCCCAAGTTAAAAGTTTGCTTTTGTTCTAGGTAAACTCAACTGTGTCAAAACTGCTAGACTTGTCTTAGCAGAGAGCTGCCAGAATGATGACAAACGTTATTAATTCTCCCTATATGGTTCCTATACTTGACACTTGTGCTTAAAGAATAGTTTTGTCATGTTAACCTTTAGCATGTAGGTACTAGTTAGGAACAGTCTGCCGCGCTGTGCGTTCCCCCCCGATAACAATGCTTAGTGACTTGTGGGGATTCTTCAAGGGCTGTACGGATATATAGCGATGCAGCACTTCCTATACCACCTGCGCAGATGCTGAGAATCATGTAAAGATAACTGAAATTTGCCCCAGACGCTTCGTCAGGGAAGGTCAAAAAGCATTGATGTATTTAGTAAACGTATCGGTCAGTTCGTGTTCTGGTTACAGCTTGAAATGCTGCAAATGGGGATTGTGGTCAGTAGTAAAACAAGTACTGCATTCAGGACAAAAGAGGAGTGATAAAAACAAACATTTTCTAATCCCTGAATGTGTACTGTAGCTAAGGATGTTTAGTTCTTAATATTTTAAAAACACTGGTGAAAATGTAGTCTCCAAAATGTACCTTGTTACTTTTGACAGCTAAATAAGCTAGCAGAGTGGGAAAATAGCTGTCTACTCCAAGCTTCGGTAACACTTTCTGCCCTGGGGTATGTTTTTATGTTAAAAATTTTAGTGTGACAGTCTCAGCTTTCTATACAAAAATTCTATGCCAAATACAGCCTAGAGCATATTCTCTGTATAGCCAAGTTATCAAGCCCTTGAACTCTTACTTTTTAAGTGGGAAAATGTGATAGACTTCTAACAGTACAGCAGATCTGTTGTAATAAAAAGCATTTCATTAGCTTAAAATTTCTTTACACAACGAATAGCAATTTAAATTTAATGAAACACTTAAACTTTATTGATGTTTGGATGAAATTATAGTGCTGGACTTGTTCAGTGGTTGAAGTAATTCAAAATTATTAAAATCCTTTACTTTGAACTGTGAAAAATCTTAAGCTTTCCAGTTATCGTGGGTCACTCCTGAGTCCAGATAGCTTCCAAATGTTAAATTTGGACTTGAACATTTTTTAAGGATCTATTGTTCAGGTCATGCAAAGACATTCTTCATTTCAAACTCTTGCCCTTTTCAAAATGCAGTTTGGATTCAGTGAAACTTGGAAGTGAAAAACTATGAAATAGTAAGATTGGAAGCCAGTGAGAGTTCTCACCTTCACTCTAATAAATAGGATAAATAGGCAATCTCACTAGGTTGCTATGTGCCTAGCAATTTTTTTTATCTTTTTTTTCTTTTCTTTTTCCTTGCAGAGTCGAGGGCAGCAAGTGCTTTTTGCTTGTTTGTTAGTTAGTTAGTTTTTTTGCTGCAGTAATATCTCTAAAGCTGCCATGGTACGGTTCCAAGTCACTACATATGTAAACACACAGATAAATAACATTCTACACTAAGTCCAGCTTATGGCATTTTTTGGTCATAAATGTAAAGTATACTCTTGTGAGTAGTTGATTTACTGATCCACAGGCATTTGACTTCCTCACATGATGCAGTCTTCAATACCTACATTGGTAGAAGTAAGGACTGTCTGAAAGTCAAAATGATGACTACCTCTTCACAGTCATCACAGGTTATCACATCTGTGAAAAAGAAAGTACATTTTACCATAGAAACTGAATCTGAGAATTTTCCTTTGTGCATCTTCCAAGGAATACACTAGATCTGTATGTAACCAAAGTCCCTTTCTTCCGTTAGGTCTTTCCCATGACTCTGTACTTCCACCATGCCTGCAGAATATTGCTGCCTATCTATGTTTGCCTGTAAGCTAATACCCTGGCATCGATTTGGTTGCTGGTTTACTGAATTTAATTAATAAGGACAAATAAAAAAACTGTGTATTGACAAATGCACAGGCAGTTTGGAAGAAAGTATGTAAAAATATTAGCAGTCAGTTTTGTGGTTTAGTTCAGTGTGGTGATTGCTTGCATTTTTTTGAGTTAAGAACATTCACAGACCTTTGCAGAACTGACATCCAAAAGTATGGGGTTGTATGTTATATCAGTGCTGCATCATAGAAAAAGTTACTTTGACCTGCCTGTTCCAATTGTACTACTGATACAATTCAACAGCAATAGTAGAATTATTTTTTTAAGTTGCTAACAAAACTATGCTGTAAAAGACAGAAAAAAAAAATGTGTGTCTTACTGCTGCTTGTAATCCCTTTGCTCAAAACATCACTTTTCAGGTTTCTTATTTAAAGTCACTTTTTAGAAGTCCATGCTCTGCTTTCATTTGCTGTGTTTGCTTTATGATTTACTTACCAAAGTATATCTGTCTTAAGTCAGCATAATAAGCATAGGATATATGGATATGTTGACGGGTGATTATTTTTTTTCCTGTAGCTTGCAGGTCAGACAGATGCAGGACATAACTGGACACTAAAATTTTAGTGTCTGTATTGTTCCGAGTACTTTGTTTGTGACATTAGCCTCTTTTGGATCAATTGGCTTCAGTTTTCTGATTTCTTATAATAATAATGTTTGAGTGACAAGCAAAGTAAATTCATAAACATAGTATATCTCTAAATCCATTCTTCGTTTATGAAATTGCTGTCATTTTGCATATGACAGGCTATTATTACAGTAACAGTGACTTCAGGAATTGAGAAGAACACACAGTTTCCTGAGCGAGTCTGTTTTGAAAGGTTTTAATAATTTTAGGTTTTATAAAATCATGAAAGGACACCTTCAGGGTGCCTTAAAAATGATGTGTTTGAAAGAAATAAATGAATATTCTTGCAGACTATGCTTGGTTTGTGTTAATGAAAGGAAATATTGCTTGAGATTTTTGGATTCAACTGTTCTCAGTTTTGATAGAGATGTTGATTTTTAGCATAACTTTACAGTTAACAAAATGACTTGCTTTTGCCATTGAACTGGTCATCTGGTATCTTTATGGTGCGTATAGCTACCCTCTTTTATCTGTGAAACACATCTTTTTAAACTGTCACCTCTTGCCGCTGCATAAATCCTCCTGTACCGGGACATAGGGTGGCAGTGTGAAGGGTCGGTTTATCTTGCTGGCTTCGACCCCTCACTGACATCTCTTGTCACTGTCACTCAGCACCCAGGTGTTAACCCAAGGATCTCTAGATTGAGAGGTGTGTTTCAGGTTGGCAAGGACCACTGAACGTGATGGGCTGTAACACAGAGGGTTTTGGAACCCTTTGAACTGTGAAATGAGAGGGATATGATTGGTTTCTTTTTTTCCTAAATGGCTCACTTGTCAAGAATTTTGAAAATCCTCTAGGTAAACGATGAGCAGGGCACAGCACCGGAAACTATGAGGTACCAGGTTCTACTAGTTTTAAAAGATGATAATAATTTAGTATGCCCACCACCCCCAGATGTTCTGTTCTGCAGTTTCTTGATTTTTCTGAAGTCTGAAAAACCCAGAGAGAATTTTTAAGCAGCAGCGTAGTTTCCTGGTCAGTTACTCTAACTTTATGAGATGTGTTGGTGCAGATGGCACTTTTGAAAATGCATGCAGTGCGTATCAAATCTATATGCTAAGCAGTCTGTGCCCTCTTCTGTACAGTATCATGTCTTGTTTTTCTTGCTCACAGACACTGGAAACTTAAGGATGTTCTGCAGACAGGAAACACCCATTCAGTTCCCACATGGTCAAATGTCATTTTCTTGGACAGAAGCATTTCAGTCTTGCCTTACAAACTGCTGAAATCACGGGGAACCTAGTCATACCAGGGATGTGCGTTCTGTTGATTTTTTATCACCTGACATATTAGTTATTAACAGTCCCTGCTTTATCAAAAGAAAAGGCTCCAGCTTTTAAAAAACAGTTCTTCCGGTGGAAATCTAGTGATAACAGGACTTACATACGTAGTGCTATGACCATTATGTGATGAAAATGATAGAGAGGCAAAGGGAGGGAATTTGTTTAAAAATTAAGATTTTTTTCTTGTGGAGAATAAAACTGTATTTGCTTAGGAAGATGTCCTACAGCTAATGGATTGCTAATAGAAGAAGTTCAGGTAATGCTGAAGCGTGATCAGATGTATTTATATAAAGAAGGAGGGTTTGTTATATTTAAGAAACTTGTACGTGAATTTCATTCTTCAGAGCCTATTTTTCCCGCTCAGGGAGAACAATGGTTTTGTTTTGGGTAGTGTATGTCTTGTTGCAGTTGGGTGAAATGTCTTCTCTCACAGCACAATTTTTTCATCTACTTCAAACGAGGTACTTTAAAATATCTGATACTTTGATTATTTTATACTGTTGGGTTTCCTCTTAAATCACACAGCTGCAAAAAAAGACTTAACAACCCCACCACTGTTAATACTGAAGTAGGTGCAGTAAGATAAATATACATATATATATATATATTTTAAATGGGTTTCTAAATCTGTATGGGAACACACTGTTGGCTGTAAAGTGTTTGTATTCTTACTCTGTATCAAGGTTATGTTCACGAGTTACAGCCACATGTTGATAGGAGAGCTGTGCATGTAGAGCACCGTTTAATGGCTGTAACTGTACCAGACAATGTTGTTAATAGCTAAATGACAACAAAAAGTCAAATTTCCATGGTCATGTATCTCAAGCGCTGTGCTCTGCTAAGGATTATTGATATATTTGTTTACAGGTAGGAATTTGGGTGAACTGATGCCTATGTATGTTTTTGATGATGATGGCTGGATAGCTACAAGCTCCAAATCAAGTTGTTGGTGTTTAGTTGTTCTTGTTGTTTTTTAATTAGTGCATAGGCATTTTGTTTGGTGTAGAGCTTCTTGATTGTTTCTGTTGATGGTCTTTTGCTGTTTATATCTCTTATTACCTGATTAATGGGTTGAAATTTGGTTTGTTCTACAATAATTAAAGTAATTTGAAAGTCTTTATGGTTCAGTTCTGAGTGTAGTATGCAGCATCCTTAACTCATGACCTTCAGGTCTGGATTGGTAAAATGCCCTTTACATTTTATATTACTGTTTCTGGTAAAAGAAATGAAGGTAAATCCATCTCCTAACAAAATCTGTTAACAAAATTTGGACATATCGAATTGGCCTTCAGCTACCTGCACATCTTTTAAGTATTAGATGCTAGCAAAGATCTCTTCTTCCCAAGTGAAGCACTATTAGACTCTGTTTCCTGTTGTAGCCTTTGGCCTTAACAGGCTTTTCTCCTTACCTTCTTAATAATAAAGCAGACTGTATTCTCTCCCAGGAAGCAGTGGATTTGAATGTGAGCGGTAAGGATTGGAAAGCAGCAAATATGCTCAGCTGCAGGCTTCTTCAGCTGTGCTTCAGATCCAGGTTTGATGGAGTAGCAGAAAGTTCACGATGTCAGCTGCAGCTCTTTTAAAAACGTCTTAGTTTGGGCTATACACAAAGGCTCAGTATAATTCTCTCAGCGTCCTCTTCTTGTAGACTGATAGATGAAGATATTAATCACAGTATTGGCAGTCTTTAGAGCTCTTGCTACTCCCAGCCAGCTGAAACACAGAAACTTTCAGGTTCTTTGAATATTATGACATAATTTCTGTTGTTTGAATTAAAATAGTTCAAAAAGTACAAGTAATGTAAGACTTGAAAGCCTTCACGTTTAATGTTTTGGGAAAGTAGTTTTGTGGCTACCTGTGTCAAGTCTTTCAAGTGACATTGTTACAACAACAAAGTGTCATGGCTGAAAATAAGAGCAAGGCAGGTAATTCAAAAATGTAGTGCTCTGGCCTTCAGTTCTCAAAGTATTTGGCCAGACTGACTCTCAGCAATTAGATTTTGTCCTCTCCTGTGTCAGAACTGTGTTTTTAAAAGCATTTTCCTAGATAGATTACACGTAATTCTTAATTCATTAAATTTCAATTTCCAATAGTTATTTTTAGGTCAGTATTAGTTCTTACCACTTTTTCTACAATTCCTAATGTGTTATATGTTTGTGATAAGCATAGAATCATTCAGGTTGGAAAGGACCTCTAAGATCATCTCGGCCAATTTTTAACCTAGTACTAAAGTCCAACACTGAACTGTGCTACTAAGTTGTAAATCTAGACGTTTCTTGAAGACCTCCAGGGATGGTGACCTATGCAGAGGAGAATTTCAAGTAAACATTAATCCCATTCACCATTTAATTAGAATGGGGCTAGTATGAACAATAGGTTTATCAAAACATTTTCAGTCTTACCAAGAAAGACCTGCTAATGAACTATTTATAGCAGCTTGTATCTATTTTTGTCAGTAGTCTAAGGACTGACTTAGGACAAACGGGTTAAAAAAACAGGAAATGTGGTTAAGTAAGCGGGTAATCTCTCCAGAGAGTTTCCAGTTTGCCTACACGTTCACATTTTCTTCTGAATGTACTCTCAAAACAACACCAAGTACAGTACCTTGAAATCCATCTCTGCTTAAAGGAGGGAATGTTTCCAGCAACAGCAGGAAGTGGCCTAGAGAAAAGTTTTACATTCTTTGTTAAATTCAAATGAGGCTCTGGAGTTGCTGTCTGTGTTTTTTCGGCTTTACTAACATTGGAGCACTTCTGTGACATTTTAGTTGGTTCAGGTGTTATCAAATGAATCCATAAAAGTCTGTGAACACTGTCATTGTAACCTCACTTCTAGATTGCTTTTAAAATATTGACTTTCCTCCAACTTTACCCTTTTCTTTTACATGGGATTGTGCTTATTAGTTAATATACTATGCATATATTTTTGGTAATAGATATAAAATCATGTTTGGAGGTAGCAAAAGTAGCGTTATGAATCAGACTGTATAAGTCTTACTGTGAAGTAAAAAAAAATTATTGAACGTGATAATGACATCCATATAATTTCCAAAGAGGTATTGTTTGTTTCTTATTTTGGGGAGGGCAGAAGCAATAACATGCAAGTGAAAGTCATTCTTTGCTCTACTCCATATTTGTTTTTTTGAATGGAACTAATTATTAGGGTTTTTTTGTTTGTTTGTTTAATTTATTTGTGAGTCAAAAGGAGGAGTGAGTATAATAAATGAAGCAGCTTTAGTTGCGGTAAAGGCTGTGACCTGGTGGTGGTCTTCTATTTTTAGAATTACTGTCAGGCATCAGTGTCCTACTGTTGAGATCCTGCAGTGTACTAGAAATGTTTTTTTATCCAGAGAAAACAACAAAGTGTGATGATAAATTTTTAGTAATTAGAAAGAAACAAGCTTGTCTAGCTACTTTAATTTAGAAAACAGGCCACTGGAGGTGACAGTATTTGAAGCTGATTTCCTATCAACTGTCTTTGAAGGCAGAAACCTGTGTGCTGTTGTAAAGAGTAAAGGTGAGCTGCTTTGTTTTGTCCATGGGGAAATTCCAAGTCACGTATCTACTTTTTTTTTTTTTTTTTTCTTTTTAACATCTGCAGGTTGTTGGGTTAGATGATAACACTGTGTGGGTGGGGACACTTCAGTAAAATAGCATGACATACTCACATACAAGTGCTATAGTTCATGAAAGACTCATGTCTGCAAACAAGTTAGGTTTCTTTCTATTCCACAGTTAGGAGACTATCTTGAAAGGTACAGGCTTCTTGGAAATTAAAATACTACTTTTCTAAATGAGGTATTGTATTCACCACAGTAATTGGAAATAGTAGCTAGCTATTAAAATTATTTTCCAGAAATATTAAACCAGTGAGGGCATTTGCTAATGAGGCGAGTAGAGTTTGTTGTTCTAGAACCTTTAAAAGTTTTAATCTGTAATGGAATTTTAATTCTTTCAGTTAATAGTATGTTTGAATTAAACAAGCTGTCAGTCACATTAAATTTTCTCTGGTTGTAAATGTTAGATTTCTAAACAGTTTGGGGGGAAAATACCTTGATTCAAATGCATTCTGTACAGAATAAACAATAAAATTATTTTTGCTATATATAGTATACAATCTCTAGCTTGTCTCTGAAATATTTTGTGTGTAAGGTATATTATAAATTAGGTTTATCCAGAATGCTGCACACTTAAAAAAAAAAAAAAAAAAAAAAAAAATTTTGTCATTCATTTTTCTTTCCACTTTTATTCTGTGCTGCCTCTTGTTTGATTCGTGGGATAGTTGATGGTTAGAGCTTCATTCTGCTCGAGGTGTCAGGCAGCCATCTGTAAGTTAGGGAAGCCTACAGCTGTTCTGCTGCTCTCTTAAAGTTAGCGTACCAAGGCATGTCTGCACTGATTTACTTTTTTAAATCCTTCTAGCAACTTCTGCATGCAGACACCAACCTCTTTGCTGACCTGCTGTGACCTCAGACAGCGTTTCACTTTTTAATGCCTCTTCCCCCTCCCACCCATTCTGTCTTACCTGTTTATATTTTTAGTTTTTAAGAAGAGGTTACTTGCTTTGAGTCGGAAGTTATGGGTTAGGTTGGGTTGGAAAGTGAAATTCTGTGGTGTGTGCTGGGCAATCGGGCAGCTGGGTTTGCCAGGAGGCTTCCATCAAACCATCCAGTTCCCAAGAAGGCTCCGCCGGGCAGGACAGTTATTGCTTGGCGTGTCGCAAAGGGTGATCTGGGGTTCCAAGAACCACCAAAATACAAACAGGCTGTGATCCTACAGGGTATCCTGCTAGCCCTTATTGCTGTTTTTGTAACACGGGTTTCTTGGAGGGAAAAAAAAACACGTCCTAACCACACTGGAAATGATGCTAGCGTAACTGTAGTTAAAGCAGTTGTTAAATACTGCTGTTGCCTCAGCTACATTGCAGCCAAAATCTAGAGGAAATTTAACAGTTAAAATCAGACTGTTTAAAGAAGTTACATGGCTTTGTGGATACCATTGATGAGTTTCTTTTTTAATGTGCACTACGCAGCACTGATTAACGACTTGCAAAAGATGTGTGCAGGTTTTTTTTTTTTTTTTTTTTTTTTTTTTTTCCAGCAGTTTCATATAGCAAAGTAAAAAACTTAGAGAAGAGCTGCAGGAGTTTAACTGACAGTTCAAAACACTGCGTGACAGCTGGAAAGTACTACATTTCCGAAGCTTGGAGATGAACATTTCCAATATCAATTCAATTAAATCTGTCAATAGGATATAATGTAATTAAAAATACATATCAAGGTATTTAAAAAGCGGGTATCTTCCTTAAAACAGAGCAGATGAAATCTTTTTTTTTTTTCCTTTTTTCCATTTATCCTCCTTTGTGTGTTGTTATTCCTATATTCACTGTCAGCACAGCTAACGAAACATCGAATATCAAGTGCAGCTAGGTATGAAAACCATTCGTGTCTCTAGATCACCAAATTCTGTTTCTTGTTACTTTTGAGGAAAGTTTTTATCAAAAAGTAATCAGGCAAAAAAAATAAAAATAAAAAGTTTTCAGACTGATTGACTGTTACTGGCATAACTCACTGAATGGAACAATAAATTGTACAAACACTGCATACAACTGGATGGGCTTAAAAGTTGAAATTTCAGACTCTCAGGCATCAGTTTTCCTAGCTCTACCAAGTCATGCTCAAGCCTCAAGGCCAGCAAATTCAGTGCTCGCTTTTCAGAGACACTAAGAAGCATTGCTCCCCTCTGCAGCAATTGCTTGCCGAAGCAAGTACGGGCCTCCTGCTGAGGCCAAAACGCTCCCTGTTGCTCCCTCAGTTGGTGGCTCTGTGCCTGCCCAAGGCTCATTTTTGTTTCAGTCCCTCGGAGGTTAGGTCAACTCGCACGTGAAACAGGGCTGGTCACTTGGTCAGTGCGTAAAGAACTGTTCTTTTCCTCTTTGGTGAAAACTTATCTTTGCTTTTCAAAAAAAAAAAGGCTAGAATTGCGTGACAGCTGTTGAACTGTAGAGCGTCTAGTTAATGGCTTTTCTAGCTCCCTCACAAAGAGCTGCAGCTTTTAATGCTCCTGTCTGATTTTATGTGACTGTGAGTTGACCTCAGACCCTTCTTTCTTTCTATCCCTTGTATCCTCTAATCCTCATCACTTGTGCGGCTTATTGCCAGTGAATTGAGGTACCTGCTGACACCACCCACTTTTTCTAAACAGTTGTATGCTTTTATCTCGCCCTCCTCCTTTTCACACAATAGGCAGGCTGAAAGGATTGTTCAGCAAGAACCAGCAGCAAAATTAGCTTCGCAGGCCTGCCAGTTCTGTCCATTTCAAATGAGACCCCAGTTTCACGAGTTTAAAATATATCAAACCCAAGCTGCTGGGGTTAACATTTCCTGTGTGTTTGTATTGTCCTAGCAGAACTACTACTCATTCTTTGAACTTGTGTTTTCTACTCCGAAGAATAGGTTAAAACAACAACAACAAAAAAGTTTACTCATATCCTCTTTTCTTACTCTTGAATGACTGGGATCATTTGAAAAACTCTATTGGCTTCTGGCTCGGAAAAAAAATCATCCTGTTGAGTTCAGTTGTAGCATGTGTAAGTTTTGTTCTATTTGTGCATGCAAGTTTTTATAGCTTCTTTGCGTCTTAGAATTACACATACAGTATTGCAGTTCCAACTTTTGCATGCTTATTCAGTCACTTCGGAGGTTTCCTAGTAGAATGCTGTCATCTATGTACTTGGGGGAAACATAGCTCTTAGAACCACATGTGGGACAACTGGTAGCACTACCCCCCCTGAACATCTCCTGAATGACTCCTGCATTGTCAGGCTACGAGATCAGTTTCCGCTAATCCTCAGAACCACAGATCTTTTTCCGTTCTCCTTTTCCCATACTTCACACAGTCATCCTTGCTACAGCTTTATAGTATCGTTAAAATTGCGCGTAGATGTAGACTTTCTGACAGATTTCATTTGTAAAAATGTTAATAGGTGATACAGACTGGAAATTAAATTTAATGGATAATCTTGCTAGATTTATTTATATTTTTTTTTTACCAGTAAAAAGTACAGTGGAGGGCCCAAATTGGAAGATGCTATTTTAAAGTTTCTGTCAGCCATTGTGATAGTTGATGGCTGAAACTGTCCTTCATTTATATGTCTCAAGTCTTCCCATCCATTTTCTTTAGAGCGTTCGTGGGGCTTTGTTAGTGGAAGCTAGAATTCCAGTAAGTCAGATTCTTTGGTGTTAAGAATAGAGTGGGAGTGGAATGCATTTATGCTGTAACAAAATAATAACATTTTCTTGAGAGAAATTGCAAGGGCTTGTTGAGACTTTCTTTAACACGTTTCTGTCAGAAGCTATGGAAAGGTATTGTATTTGTGCTTCAATATGCTAAATAAGAGGTATTTTAGACTTAAGAATGTTATGTTTCACTTGATTAGCCTAATAGTTGCAACCTACAGTTATATGCTGCATTAGCTTTCAGTGCTGTATAATAGGACTGGCAGCATGGTGTCCCAGAAACTGTAATTGCGTGGGCTGCTGAACAGTTGTAGAGAAAGCTGCACAAAAATTCTATTCTAGACAGAATTTTTTCATTTTGAAATGAATTTCACAACAAATTCACAGTTGGATGCCACTGCTTGTATTTCCACTGAATCATACTCCAGAAAAGTAATACTTTGCTTCAACAAAGCCTGCCACAAACAGTGCAGTGATATAAATCAGAAATTGGATATTTTTTAATTGTAGTTGTTCAAAATATAGTATAGTTATTAACTATGCCTGCAGGTCCTGACATTCAGATATGTTTGGCTTTGTCTCCGCATGCAAAAGCTAAAATCCTTCATAAAAAAAGAAGGGCTGGGGGGGAAATACCCTTTTTACCCTTTTTATGTACTGTTCATGATAGGAAACTGACTCCCAGGCAGCAATGGTTTTCACACCACCACATATTTAATAGCAGAGTGAGATCAAACCTGTTACATGGTTACTTTTAATTTCCAGCCTAAATTTACTGGTGGACAATTCATTTATACCTTTCTTTGGTGTTGTTCTTCAACTCAATTAGTCCTCCCTTCTCTCCCTGACTGCCTCCACTGCATTTTTGGAGTGCAGTTGCATCCTCTCTCCACCTTTGGTTAGTTTAGCTTACTAAGTCAAGGACTTTAAGGCTCTTAGATGCTGTAATTAAGTCAACTATAGTTTTATATGCATGGACTGCCTTTGAACTGCATAGTTTTGCTACTTATATTAGCCTAGTTTGTGGTGACTTCTTTGGTGTTAAATTGCAAAGCCTAAGAAATATCTGAGGAAATATTTGAGCTTGTGCTGAGTCCTCTGATTCTGCAGTCATGACAGAACCACAGGAACATCTCAGTAGTGCTAGCTACTAGAATTGCAGCAAAGAAGTAGTCTCCTGTAAGCTCTCAGTTCATCCATTTGCCCTTGCATGTGGGCAAGGGTGCAAGGTAAAATATGGCTGCTTACACCCTCTCACAGAGGTTTTAGTTAACAATTTTGTCTTGCAGCTTGGATGGGCTAGCAACATACATTACTGCACTGTTCTCATCTCCTTTTTAAAGTAGGTTCCATCTCAATTCCATTTAGTCAATGCATTCTGAATTCTTCAGTTAAAAAATGGTAACTTATATCATCTGTCTTAGGCAATGTAACTTCAAACCTGGTGCTGATTTTGCTGACATTAGTATTTCATGTTTGTACAAAGTGACATTACCTGGTTGTAGACCCTAACGGAGTGGCTGTCTTTTTAAGAATTTTGCTGTGGAAGGTTTCTTCAGACAGAGGTGATAGGCAGATAGGCAACCTTTTTTTTTTTTTTTTTTTTTTTAACTAGCACAGTCAAAAGCTGCTTAATTTGGACGCCCTGAGCAGCAGACAGAGTTAGCAGCTCCTGCGTTGAGCCAAACTGTTTAAAAGCACCCATAGAGGCACAATACCTCAGGAGCTCTGGTGGGATAGGTGGAAGATGAGGATTCTTCCATCAAACCACATCACCCTCTCATACAACCCACCCAGATCAGCCTGTATGCATCCCAGCATTTCACTCGCCTCCCAAATAACACTTCTTCCCAGCTCAGCCAGCTGGCCTCCTCTCCTTATGACAGACACCTGCCCTCTCTGTTTATAGCTTTGACTTATTAATGAACATGCTCGGACAGTGCTCGAGCATCCATAGAGAAAGGGACCGTATAAGTCTTAACGTTGTGTGGCATTTGTGCAAACGTAAAAACGCACAGTTTCCACATGAAAGATCCTCCTGTCACAAGATGAGGCCAGTAGACAGCCAAGAGCTGAATACCGCATAGGTTTGCAGACCGAAATCAACACTTTGCACCCTGAGGTTAACTGTAAACCAGCTCCCAAATCTGCCCTGTACCTCCTGATGTGATTTGCATACCACCGTTTGGTGCCTTGTCAAGTTCTATTTGACTGTGGGAGGTGATACAAATTTTGTCCTCTGTGATATGAAGCCCATGGGGGATTTAAACTGGGGCAGAGTGAAGCAGGAGGAGAGCAGCAGAAGAGGAAAAAGGAAGGGGGTGTTGCATTTCCACACATACCTGTGATCTTTTGGTGTGGTTCGAGTTCTGGTGTGTAGCATCCTTACTTTGTTTTGCAGGTTACAGAGGAGAGAGAAAAAAAAAGAAGTTTCATAAAATTTCTGCTATTGCTCTATTCCTCCCTCCCTTCCTTCCTTGTTGCAAAAAATCACTAAGATAACAAGAAATTATATGCTTGCAAACTAGTATACTATGTTGTTTGATTTGTTGTTGGTCTAGTTTAAATGGAAAGAATGACAAATTTTTCAAGGAAAAGAATAAAGATAGCAACAAAAGGCATTAGAGATGTTGTGGAATATGTCTGAAATGCTTGTTTTATTCTTTACCTTTTTCATTAATTTGCATTTCTTCCAAAGTGAAAATATAGAACATTATTTCTAAAAAAATCATTATTATTTTGTACGTTCGGAAACCAAACTGCTTTTAGTGAGAGCGGTAAAGTCATCTTTGATGCGTGCCTCTTCGCCATGAACTTCTGAAACAGAGACAGTCTATGCACGGGTTTGGGTGCAGAGCTTAGCTACATCCTGGCTACGTGTTGGAAAGGAGTTCAGCATCTTTCCCTCCACTTTCCCCCAAATGCCCTTGTTTCCCCTAGGAGACCTGCGGGTGCTTCAGGAAGCACCCTTCAATCTGAACGCTAGGCCGCACCGTGTCACACGGCGTAGACGTAGGCAAAAAATGTGTTTGTATCTCATTCAAGGGGATCCTGTCTTCCTTTTGTCCTACTCTCATAAAATTTTTGTCCATAAGGATTGTCTAGGAAAGAGCAAGTATCTCCTTTTTAGATCTTGGGGTAGATTGTGGGAACAGCGTTCACTTTATAAAGCAAATTTGACCACAGCTGAAATGGCAGTTGCGAGACATTGCTGTGTTCTCCACTATTCACTACCGTATCTTAGATCTTCCAGATCTGGAGTCCAGGTCTCTGAAGTTATTCCAGATCCACAGCAGTGCAGGGGACTAAGAGCCTGCCCTCACCGTAAAACATACCCTGCTGAATGTCCTGTTTAGAGCATAGTATAAATTGACAATTTCACTTTCTTGGTAAATAAAATGCTTGCTTAACTTCTTCACCTTCCCCAAGAGGAAATTTTTACTAAGACATGACATCTCCTTATAAATTGTCATGAGTAATACCTTCTGAACCACTTCCAGAGAACCAAAAATCCTCGCTGTTTCCATCTATAATAATAACGTACAGTTAGAGAAGCTGATAAAGTAGCGAGGCTTTCTTGAAGGCTGTGATATATAAGCGTTCCCTTGTGTTCTCTGTTGCCTTAGAACTTAGCAAGTTGTAGTGCATGTTCTATGCCATGGTAAGTGTATTCCAGCAAGACACCCTGAGGTTGTTTTTTAATGCTGCTAAGTTTTTATTAAATTGCAAAGCTGGTTAAATTGTGTTGCCAGAGAAGAATACTGAAACAGGAACCTGCTGGCTTTTTTAACCTTTTACTGTAAGGAAATGTGCCTTTCTCCATTTGATTTGAAAAAGGAAATAGTCTGGTGGTGTGGCTATGGAACTTTCTCTTTCTGCCTCTGATTGCAAAAGTGCTAGTGAAAGAAACAAAAAGAAAAAGTACTGTATTGAACTGTAGAATATTATGGCTCTGTTGAGATAATAGAATGAAAGTAATTAATTATCCTTTTTTGTTTTCTTTCAGGTGTCAGAAACTATTTGAAAGAAGCATTAGTGAATATCATTGCTGTGCATGCAGAGGTGAGGAAACTTCAGATTGTTTGATGCTTACATTCAGATGAATAATTTCAGTGTACTTTGCTTGGTAAATTCTGGCTTTCATACCCCTGAAAATTGTACCTCTGTTGAAGTGTGTTCATTATAGATGTTGGTACTTTGGGTTAGGTTTAGCCAACCAAGTACGAAACTGCTAACTTTTTTTAAAGGCACAAGGCAGAAAGAGATGAACAGTTCCTGTTTATCCTCAGTAACAGTTTGGTACATGTTTTGGAGTGCTTTTTTCTTTCCACTGGCTGATGAAAAAGAAAGCCAAAGTCTAAAGCTGAATTCTTCCCCTTCATTACAATTGGGGGGGGATGCAAGGTGATGATGATGCTCACTTTCTCTGATTAACTTTATTTTCCACATCATATAGAAACAAACTTGTACTCCACTTTCAAGCAAATATTTAAAATATACCTTTTGTAGTGGAAAGGCAATATATATGTCATATTCTTCTACATAGGATAAAAAATGAAAAGCTAAACACAGAAATGTTTGTAGTCTCTATATGGCACAAATAGCGTTTGAAGTACTTGGGCAGGCAATGGCTTATGACAGAGAGACTATATTAAAATTTAAGTATTATTAAAATTAACAGCTTGCAGAGCTACAGTTACTTGGCCTCTTGTGGTAATATGCAGGAATTTTCTATAATACTCTAAATTACAACTAGCTCTACAATTTCCTTCCTTCTGAGTACTGAGAGTGTTATCAGATTACTATTGCTGCTGCTGTATATGCTGGTAATAGTATTACTTATCTTTGTATTATCAGAAATACCTTTCAAAATATCACTAATATAGCTGTTCTACATAGTAACATCTATTTAAAACCTGATAAGATTTATCTGAGGTTCCTTTTTATTTTACTCCTCCATAAATTACAAAGCTTCATATAAATTAAAATGTAGTATCTTCAAAAAAAATATTGTATCACTTGCAATATTATTGTTTGGATTTCAATATACGTTTACAGCAGTTTTCACACTAGCATTGATTATTTACCAAATTCTTCAGACGAGGGAGTAAACAAAACTACATACCAACATGACATTCATTTGTTGTTGCAGTTTTTCAGTGTAGTTGAAATTAATAAAAATGAAAATGATAGTTTGGGCATTAAAAGATTCAAAGGCATTTTTGACTTCTTTAGCTAATCCTGATGAAAGGCATACTCATTAAAATTCTCCTGCAGAAATGTGCACTAGCTTCAGACTTCATTGAGACTGATACTAATTTTGGCCCAAATAGTGTGTTGCGTCATGAATTTTTACATGTGAAATATTGCAGAAATATGAAAATGTGTCAAGACGAAACTCCCATTTGCACTGTTTTCTGCTGAAATTCTCTAAGCTGGGTCAGATTTAAGTTTAGTTAGCAAAGCTGCAAGTTTCTGTAGTTTGAAACAGCAAAAATTAACAATCAGCTGAACAATGAGCATGGAAAGAAAACTACCTTTGAATTCAAATTTAACTGAAATCAAAATAAGGGCATCATATTGCAAATTTGTGATGATTCACCATTGCTGAGAACTTTTTTTTCTTGGATTCTGTATAGTAACATCAAGAGTGTTCGTTATGGGCACAAATACTCTTTTCTCAGTAGAAGATTTTTTGTGTGTTCCTGGTATGTTTGTGTTGAATTGCTCAGCAATATTTGCTGCTGAATAAGATGACCCATGCACAAATTACTTTTTTTTTTTTCTTACTGTAAAGCTAAGTGTGTCAGTTACATAGCTTTTGTGGGTCAAAACAGTCAAAGTACATGCAAAGGCTGCATGTTTGAATTGTCAATGATAAAAACTGGTAGCTGGCATGTACCTATGTGGTCAGTGTACTTAGTCTGTGGTGCAAATTTGCCTCTTCGAATGGTCACCTGTATGGGATCCCTGCTTATAATTCATTGCTTAAACCGCTAGAATCTGGGTAAGAATCCTACATTCATTTTTGTTCCCTTTAATTTATTTTTACTTACGTGTATGAATATCTTCTGTTAATTACTACTTTTCCTTGTCAGACTTTGTTCTAGCAAAATTTCAACTACTTAATTCTCTAGGTCATTTTAAAGAGGAAATCAGGGGAAGCATTTTTAAAAAACTCTATCCAGTTCATTTTCCTTCTTGCACCACTCTAGTCACATTATCTTCAGTTCCTTGTGTCATCTTTTTCCCCAGCCTCATGCAGTTTTAGTGCAGCTTTATCATCACCTTTAAGTCATGACACAGTTTTGATCTGTCTAACCTATAGTCTCACTTCCTCCTATATCCAGCCTCTCGGTCTGCATTTTCCCCAGTTCTGTGCAGAACACCATACTTTATTTTTTTTAATTCACCAACAATTTCTCACTTCCTTAAAGTGAGCTTTAGGGGAGATTGGTCACTTCATGCTTTCCTTTAGGCAAAGATCTAATGTTTAGTTTTGTGGTGGTGTTATGTTGCAGTTGCTGTTCGGAACCTCAAATGGAGGATGTGACCACTTTGAACAGTTGTACAAATAAACAGTTTAAAAACTAGTCTTGATGCGTGGAAAAAATAGGAAGATGTAATGTTTTTGCCCAGGAGCTAACAAATTATGCCACCATAGTCTCAAACCCTTCTGAAGGCTCATCTCCACAGAGAGCATAAAGACACTTGCCGTTTGACAGTGATGAGGCAAGTGTGCAGCAGAGTCTTTGCCACATATGAAAGGTTCTAAAAGACATTGCAAAATGCTTGGGTAAGATGTGGCTGAATGCATAATTAGGTCAGTCACTGACATAATCCTGAATTAAAAAGGTGCTATCCACAAAACAGCAGTTTATGTACAGCCACCTGACCACCTGCATGCATTGGGCGAGAGCAGATACTTTCCTTTTAGGCATTGCAAGAAAGTTGTCAGCGTCATATGTCGGATAGCTAACACTGCGGTTAGCAGAGGTGATTTGACGCTTGCCCTGTGCTTTGACCAAGGATTCTTCAGGTTCCAGCTGCTGTGAATTTCTTTGTCCATTGTTAAAGATACAATGGCCCTTTCAATCAAAGTGTTTAATGCTTTTAACCAAAATGTTACTTTATAAAATACTTATGTCAATATAGGTATTGTGCTCATGATTCTTATTTTATAAAAATCAGGTATTTACCATTTCCAAAGACCTAGTTCCTCGGGTAATGTCAAGGATTGTAGAAGCAGTCTCTGAAGAACTGAGTCGACTGATGCAATGTGTTTCATCCTTCAGTAGAAATGGAGCTTTACAGGTAGATGAATCATTTGTACTGTCAAACATCTGAGTTTATAAAACTTAGAGTAACAGAGAGGTATAACCTGAGTATTTGTTGGATTTACTGTAGCAGTAAAAACAAGGAGGTAAAAAGGATTAGTATACAACCTCTTCCTCAGATTTATGGATTAATACCTTTTGGGGTACTAGTTCTTGGGTTGATCATATTTTAATGTTTTCATTGTGTCTAAGTGCATAAAAGGTTACCCATATCCTATGAGATAAAAAGCATCATAGAATCATAAAACGGTTTGGGTAGGAAGGGAGCTTTAAAGATCATCTTGTTCCAACCCCTCTGTGATGGGCAGGGACATCAGTCACTAAATAAGGATGCCTAAACCATCATAATGATATCTGTTTGAAATGTTGTTAAACTGTCTTTGTCCTGTCACAAAATATATATATATATATATTTTAAAAGAAAAAAAAAAAAAAAAAAAAAGATATTTAGAGGTTTAAAATCTTGAAAATGTGATATGGTAGGATCTTGTAAGTCTTTGCAGAACTGGTCACTTGCCTGTTGTGCTATTTCTCTGTTAGCACTCTGTCATAACACAGATACAGCAGATACTCTTAGACTGCCTTGTTCATTTGTGACTGAACCAGTAGTTGTTTTTTTCTGCTGAAAAAGTTTTAAATGAGTTTGTAGGAGAAAAACTACATATGTTAAAAAACATATTGACATAATGAGTGCTATGGCTGTAACAGGCAGGAAGAGCCAACCCTCGTTTTTCATTGTCTGTGATAACATTCTTGCATTATCATGGAAGGATAAGTATCCAAATGCAAGCTTTATTTTCCAATTGCTATTAGTAATTGCATGTGAAAGATGATTAATGTAGGAAGATCACAATCAAATAAGATTGGCTGCCAGCTTAAAACCAAATCAATGAACAGCAACAAAGCTACCTATAAATTATTTTAGTTTGACTAGATGACCCGCTCTATGAACTTGCTGCCTAAACCCATAACTGGAAGGATTTTCTCTCCCTTCTGCAAATTTCTCACTCATGGTCCTTTTCTGTTCCTCTGAACACAGAAAATCCTGTCACTCAAGGCAGGAAACAGCAGTATAAGAGTGATCTGGGCCTGTGTCAGTCTGTTTAAAAGAGACCTGTTTCCTAAGAGAAGCCTAAATCCGTATACCCACATCAGATGGCCCGTACTTCCACAGTGTTTGCCCTTGCACCATGTTTATTTAGGCTGTGATGCCTGAGAATGTGACACTGTCCCATGGTACTGGAGTTGGATTTAGTGATCTTTGTGTGTCCCTTCCAATTTGGGATGTTCTACTGCTGCTTCCTAAAATGTAGGGAAAACTACAGAACCTTATATGTAGGCCATCAGGAACTCCCAGACTGTTCAGTTTGGAGCACCATACAGAAAAGGTGAAACATTCTGTGGTGAGAAAAGCATTCCTTATGGGTATGAAATTGGTGGGTAGCTATGTCATATTTTGTGCCAGAGATCTCTGGCACAAAAAAAAAAAAAAAAAAAAAAAAAAAAACACCTAAATCTCTGCTGGCTTCCTACCTAGGGAAGAGATAAGGAGAAGACATAAAAGCCAGATGCTTTCATTAGAATCAGAAATAGATGTCTATGTTATATTATAAAAAGTTTTGTTTTGGAAAAGTAATGTCACATTAATTTGTTCTAAATGTAGATCACTTTCTGTAATGACTAGCTGGATTAAATTGTGCCTTGATGAATAAGAACTGAATCTGAATTTGGATGAAGTTCAATTTATAATTTAAATGAAATAGCTAAAGTATTGATCACATTCGGAATGTTTGTTTCAGGTGAAAAATCTGAGTGATTATTTTTCAAAGACTAAAGGAAGATTTGTGAACTTGGTTCAATCCTTGAGTTGATTCTCCACTATGATGGTAGAGAATGAACTAGGTGAAAATCAATACCTAGACATACAGTGCCATGCAGGAGTAAAATCCCCAAGCTTCTGTGCCCACCAGGTGACAGACAAGAAGCAGAGCACAACCATTCTACTTCCTCATCTGATGGAAAAAAATAAATAAATTTAACAGCAAAACCAAGAATAAGATGTGCATTGACAGGCTTTTGTACTCTCATGTCCTCCCTGGACAAGCCATGCTGTGAGAAGTCAAGCTCACTATTAAAACAATAAATAAAAAAGAAGCATACCCTATCGAGGTAGCGTCCCTTTCTCTGTCTATAACAGCACAGAAAAGATGAAGCAGAATTAAAGTTTTATTGCTGTTACTCAGAAACAAAACAATGTTTTCAGACTGCTACATAGTGACCGTGCAAACAGTTTGACTTGTATGAAAGTATTAAAAATATGAAATTGTTCCTTTTAGCACTCTCCTAACCGACATAGCAGCATGGCAACCAAAAATACAGGAAACAAACTTAGAATCAAGGCTGCTTACCACTGCAGCATGCACTAGTATTTGCTTCTAAAAAAGATGAAGCTTTGGGATACTGGTATTCTGATCAAAGGAAATTGTCTCGGTGTTTCAGTATTTGTATTTCTGTCTTTAGGCAAGACTTGAAATCTGTGCATTGAGGGATACAGTGGCCATATATCTAACAGCTGAGAGCAAGTAAGTTGTGCTGTATTTTCTATCGTTTCAATGTAGTGGAGTCCTTGGTAAACATGCAAAAACACAAGGTGTAAATTAAGGATTTTCAAGAGATTGATAAAAATAGAGTATGTAATGTACTACAGATATATATATGGGGGGAATTGACACTACCATGGCTTTATCAGTTGATTTTTTTTTAATATAAATTTGATGACACAGACTAGGTATGCTTCACTCTTACCAAAGTGGGGGGTGGAGGGACAACGACTCTTACTTCAGCTGCTGAGGAAAATGTTGCTAAGGCAAAAGCAGTTGCCGCTGAGTTTCATCCATTTTTTTACAGAGGTCCCATAAAGCACATCACAGAGAGTCTGCCAGAGACTTCAAAGAGGCTACAGAACCAGACACCAGCAGGATCCCCTTAAAGGGACATGGAGAATTAGGGTTCTCCACAAGCTTGTATATTACCCTACTCCTTTTCCATACACCTCATAGAGGAGAGTGAATTCAGCTTCACCCCGTCTATTAGAATGAAAAGCTTTCAGCAATGTATCATTTCTTAGGGAGGTGAAAGACCACAGATAAACAGTGGGGGACATGCTCATGCATATGCTAATATAAGGGGAGAAAGAAAAACATTAGCAGCTTCAGTGGTTAATGTAGTCAAGACACGTAAAAACACAAAAAAATCCTGTGGTAGCTGTCAGCAGTTTTGAGTAAAGTTTATTGATTGAAATTTCTAGTTGAGTATATATGGGACTGGGTGTGTCCATTCATTATTTTCGATTACCTACACTTTTGTTAGGATTGGTATTACCCGTTCCCACAGATTGTGATTTGGTCCTCTTAACTGACCAATATTTTGTAGGAGACATAGCAGGGCTTAAGGCACTGATGTGTCTTCACATCACTGCTGATGGTATTCTGTGATATCACTGCATTCAGTTTCAAGACTTGCTTCCTTGTACTGTGTGTCTGATAGTGATGAAGACCTAAATGTCAACTACTTGACGCCAGCTTATGTTGGATAAAATGGAAGTGCTATTGTTTCTGTGCAGCATAGGAGCAAAACAGAGTGAACCATGGAAGATGGAGCTTCATAGATGCCTTTTTATTCTTGGTCCCTTCACTAGCAGTAGATGCCACAAGCCACCATATAAATATTAATTCTGCTGAAAGAAGGTTGTACCCATCTGTGTAGGAGTTGCATCATTCCCTGCATGTCTGTTCCACATCTCTTGCCTGGAAGGGTGTACAACCCCCATCCTTGGAGATACTCAAAACTCAACTTGGCCCCAAGAAACCTTCTGTAACCTCAGAGATGTCCCTAGTTTGAGAGGGGGGTTGGACCAGAAGACCTCCAGAAGTCCCTTTCAACCTCAGTTATTCTATGATTCTGTGTTAGCGCAATGCAAATCTCTGTAGGTCCCCTTCTCCAGGGGAGAGTGCAGTGACTTAACAACTGACCGCAGAAAGCTAAAATCAACATTATATCTGTACTTCATACTCTGATGCTCGCTTAGTTCTAGGCAGAAGGCAGCCTGGCAAACTACCTCTAATGTTTGGAGGGTCCAGAATATCAGACTCAGTCTTAAACCAGCAGCTGATGGAACTTTTCTTGTTGGTATACGTTGTACATCGCATCGGGAGTGTTGAGAGACCTACTTGGGCCTGTGGCCACTTTCTGTATAATTTGCACATGAATGTCAGGTGTCAAGTTAACATTTTGTTAATTTATTGAAATAAGAAGCATGGCTTAAATATAGTACATTTCTATGAAAATTATAGAGAGAAGCTGAAAGTTGAGACTTGTACCAGGGGAATATGAGTACTTTTCTTTTCCTTACAGCTCGAGCTTTAAGCAAGCTTTGGAAGCCTTGCCTCAGCTCTCAAGTGGAACTGACAAAAAGTGAGTATACTGCACCTTCTTGTTCTTCTTATGCTCTATGGAGCCATTGCTTTTCACTCTTGTATCAGAGCTTTGCCAGAAGAGGGTAAACCTTTGCTATATTTGACCTTTTAAAATTATCAAGTAGAAGCCTCTTTGGACAAAGTCAAGAATAATATAAATCCTTATTCCTTGTGGCCTATTAAGTTATACAGAGAAACTGAGCTGAAGACTTTGTGGCATATGTCTCTCCCATTCTAGCCTTATCAGTTCTAAATAGCTTTGTATTTATTTTATAATTTCAGTCCATTTTAGCCTTCCATGCTAATCTTAGTTTCTGTGAGGTCCATTGTCTTGTCTTAGTGAATTTAGCAGCAGTAAAGAAAATGACCAAGAAACAAAGTCCAAGTTTTTGCCAGCTGATATTTGGGCAATTCTCAAAACTGGCTTGTTTAATTTTAAAAACAAATAAGAAGTTTCTGTTGTTCTCTCTTAATATCAGGAGGGGGCTTTTTGGGTTCTTTCTTCCCCACCATAGCAAACTTTGACAACCAAGCTGCTGTGCTTCATTGAACCTACTATTTGGTAGTCTATTTTATAAGTGTAGCTTAATAAAAAGCTCGTATGGTAAAACTCAGACAGATTTGTAATGAGTATGTTAGTATAAATATAGCTGTTTTGAACATGAGGCTGCTATTATGGTACTTTTAGGAACTGAACTGCATCAAATCAGCCTGCTCTTAACATTCAGAATTTAAAATATTCCATAGACAAAAGTAGACCCTGTTTGTGCAGCCCATACAAACTGCCTTCTCTCTGTTCAAACCTACTCTTCACCAGCCACAAGAAGTCTCAAGATACCCCTTTGCCTTACTTGGGTCTCTTGCTTTATTAAAGATAGAAATCAGTTTTGAGATAGCTCTTTCAACTCAGACTTTCCAAAACACCTGTAGGGTTGGGGTTTTTTTGACTTGGTCACAAGTGTGTGAGCTTTTGTAGGACAGATGAGAATCAAGAACTGCATCATTTTTATATCTATCTCAGAGTTCTGAGCCTTAGACAGCATAAAATTTGTTCTGTTTCTCAAGTTTCTATATGACAATTGTCATCATTCCACACTGGCCATTATAATCTACATATATATTTGTTTAAAATAACACACATTTATGCACTAAGTTAGAGATGTTAGTTTCAGTTTATTCAGTCATTACTGTGATACTAAATGATGAATGTGGCCATAGGCATCTTCCAGAGGGCTTGCTGAGGAAGCAGATACCGATTTTGTGGTTCAAGTTGTAGTTCGTGGTATTTTTTTAACGTTCAAGTATAATTTCTTCTGTTACTGGCTGTTCAATAATCACAGCTTGCCAAAAGGTTGCAGTGGTGCATGTCTGCCCTATCTAGCTTGTTTTTGAAGTAGAGCAGAAAGTTTGGAGAACATGTTCTAAGCTAGAATACAAGGAACATAAATTATACAGGAAAGACTGTAAAACTTTGTAACACATCTCCACTGCTACAATAAATATCTCCTACAATAGAACCATTGGCATCCTTGGTCCTAAACCCATAGTCAGGTTTATAATAAATATTATCCATTGCACCAAGTATCCTCTTGCCAATGGACTAATGCTATGCTACAAATTGAGCTCATACTTTCTTTGTTACCTATAAAGGACAAAAACATATGTTTGCCAGTGAATTAATATTTCTCCTGGAACTGCCATTTTATTTCTGATCTTTTAGCCATAATCTTTAAGAGAATACTATGGAATACCTCTCAAAAACAAGTTTGAGAACTCACATTCTGAATTCAGCTGCAAACTAAAAGCCTTGATAAGGGATACTGGTTTTATGGCACATAGGCTGAAAGTTTCCTTACAGCAGTATCTTACAGCCCTCTCTACCAGTCCTTTTGCCATTGTGTTTAGCATGTATGTTTCTCTAAGGAAAATAGTGTTTATGTGGAAGGAAAGGCATATAAAGGCCTATTTTATAACCTTGATAAGAACTCTGTTGCTAAGTCCTCCTCTCACCACAGATCATCCCAACACAGCTGGTATATTTCTAAATATATATAAGATTCAGATATTTAAACTAGATCTAATTTTAGGCCCTTTATTTATGCAGGCAATGTATTCAAAGTCACAGACAGAATAACCAAAACTTCTGGTAATTGTTCCCTTTTCAGAATCTGCCAAAATTGTAAATATTTTCCTTTCACAGGTTATTAGAAGAGCTGCTAAACAAATTTAAAAGCAGCATGCACTTGCAGCTGACCTGTTTTCAAGCTTCTTCATCAGTGATGATGAAAACATAGACGTCGACGCAATGCAGGCCGCACAATAGATGAATGCCGATAGATGTCACCCATTTTTCTGTACTTCGTCAGTTCCTCTGAGCACTGAGGAAATCAAAAGGAATTTCATTGAAGAAGAAATTATGAGATCCAACTCTTTGAGTAATGGTATGAGGTATCCTGCTGAGTGAGAGTTCTGGTTGTAAATATCTTCACAAAATGCTTTTCTGTCTATTGTATTTCATTCTGTGGAGGGGACTAAGCCAGTTTTGTTTACATACACCCTTCTTGGCTATATGTTTGTGAAAAAATATTTATTTACGTGCTGCAATCTCAGTTTCATTTGTTAAAAATATGTTGAAATATATTTTTAGCAACTGTTGCCTAAAATTTAAGTATTACATATGCTGTTCACTGTATCAGTTTCTTTCTAGATGTAGAGCAATGCTGATGTAACTGGAAGACTCAGCTTCTGTAAACTATTGAGAATGATGCAATAAACATTACTACCTACAGATGCCTAAATAAGTACTCATATGCAATGTGCTGAAGGACACTACTTTCCTTGCATTTAAAATTATTACTCTTTTCTCCTATGATCTACAATTTTAGTATTCATTAAATCTGATTTTTGGGAGGCTTTTATTTTCTTATTTCTTTGCTAATTGAACAGATCTTCCTGTCCCTTTAGTTTCTCCCTTCATTTGAATATTGGTGTTAAACCCTTCAAAATTGAAATAAGCTTTCCTTTCATTGGCAATTAACAATTAATTAGAAGTACTCTGAGTTTGAGATTAGTAGATGCTTTAAAGTATGTTTAAGCTAAATATCCTTTGGTATAAAGGAACAGAACAGTAACTACTTCTGACTATGTGCCAGGCTAAGGAGGAGCACAATTTGCCATTGGTTTTGTTGCTTCCTTCTCACTCTTCTCGTCTTTCATCATTTTTACCATCTTACTATCACTGTCTTACTCTTCTCTCTTATAAGTCAGTCCTCTTTTCACCACCAGTTATTAAATTTGTTTAGAAGTGAACAGGTGTTCAGGAGGCAAGAACAGTTTTGCTGACATTATCATTACACAGAAGTCAAGAGCTGCCTTCCCAATGAACAGTCAAGACCAGATTTGATAGTGACTTTCATCTGGGGACTTAATAAAAACTATAGGAAGCTGTAAGAGAGAGCAACTAATATGAAGTGGTCTTGTTTTGGTGGGTGAGGGATGGGTTTGATTTTATACCTGAAAACCACACATTAAGTAAATCATGTAGTAATGATGTATTATTTCTGTACTTGCAGCCATTTGGGGTGTGACTTTTTGGAAATTGTGCGTTAAATTTTCAAACATTGTTTGGTCAGCTTTTTGCTTTTGCTAGTCTAGTAACGTGCTTTAAAAATATAGCGTACTGTTCCAGTAATTACGAAATACTACAAGAAATAACTCAATGCACATGTATTGTGGGTACATAGTAATAGTGTGTTGAATAGAAGTTTAAAACTGCAAGTGCATGTCATTATTGGCTTAAGAGAGAAAGTTGATAAACATCTGAGCAATGTTTTGCTTAATGTTGTCAATTCCAATCTTGTCGTAGTCTCAGCTTCTGATACTAACTGAAATAATCATCCAGTTAGTTCAGTCTGTAAAGGAGTTAGCTTCAGAATAATAAAGTAGTAAGAAAAAAATATTCATAATTTTTTCTTGAATTCCTTGCTTTCCAAGAAATGTGATTTTCTAATGAATTTTGCCAGCATCTGCATTTTCTACATTTATATCAGACATGTTTGTAAATATTGAAAATTTATTGTCTGTACTGACATAACACAGGTTCGGGCATTTATTTACTGTACCACTGTTCTCTTATCTTCTGTTGCTTGTCTTTAAAACCTGAAATAAGTCATCTGTTTGTGTTTAGTTGCTTTTTTGAAGTAACACTTCAGAACAGGTCATTGATAACCAAACAAGAACAATGTATAAGGATCAAATACTTGAATTCAACCTGATACGAAATAAATGCCAACAGTCAAGTCAGAGCACTAGTTTCCATTAATCAAGCTGGAGGAATGAAATAAGCCAGTGAGGATCATGCAGCAACAGAACGCGTTGAAGTCCATTTGTGTGGAAGGAGAGTTGGGACTGCCAAGACTTCATAGCTGAGGTACAGCATGCTACAGTTCCTCTAAAGACATTTGAAAAAAAAATAAAATAAAACAAGAAGTGGTCAGTGTGGCTTTGCAAAAAAAAAATCAAAGATACAATAAGGTTTAAAAAAATAGTATTGGAAGTGGAAAAAGATAGGGAGACCACACTAAAAGACACAATGAGGGCTCACAGAGAAAAGGGAGGCAGCAAGGAAATTAAAGTAACAGAAGTGAAAGGCTCTGACATTTAAAGCAAAGGTAAGTGCTGAAAACACTACAAGAGAAAGTGAATTATTGCATGAACTTTGAACCTCTAGAAAATCGAATACCAATTCATACAATTCATACTGGAAAAAAAAAAAAGACGCTGAAATGGAAACCTGGAAATCTTTATTTCTCATTTAAAAGAAAAACTTAGGAAGTAATAAGGTTGTAAAACATGTCTTGCTAAAAATAGGTAAAGACTTATGGGAAAATTCAACCACAATATATTGCGTTGAGATATTCAGCCTCTGGAGATGTTGAGGCATTCTCCTGCTATTGTATTTTTGAACATTTATTTTGAGTAGTCATGAGTAGTTCAGGATGTAAGCAAAGAAGTAATAAAAAACAAATGCAGTACCAATGTAATGAGATGGGAAGGGGAGGAGGTGGCAGCAGAAAAAAAAAATATTTAAATCCATCAGTAAAATGATAGAAAAAATAGAGGAAAAATCATTTAATTCCATACCTGGATGGTAACTTAATGAAACAGATAAAATAAGTAGCATTAAAAAATGAAGAAATACTGCTGCTTTTCACTCACAAAACATTTCTTTTTTTAAACTGATATTGTTTGGAAAATATGTTTATGGAAATGTACTGGTAGTGCATCATTGTCCAAGTTAAACACCTTCTTAAAACTTCTTAAAAGCAGTGTAGAGAAATTAAAAAGAACTGCAATCCTGCTAAGTTTCATGCATGTGCTGAATTTCAAGCCCACGAGTATATCTGAGACTTCTTGCTCAGATCTCCTTCAAATGTTTAACACATATGCCCACTATTTGAGGATCAGGGAAGATGTATTCTGTGCCTTAAACAAACCCCTTGCATCTTCCTCTAGTTGCATAAAAAGAACTGGGGCTCAAACCATTTGAATTTCACTGTATGACAACAGAGAAGGAAATGAGAAATCTGTGCTTGGAGTGCTGTAGGGTTGTGCTTTGTAGGGGCACTTCTGGCTGGAGCAGTGATGTGTGACTGTTGGCTTGTAAAAGTAGATCGTCTGCCAGCCTCAGCCAAAGCTATGGCATCTCTCTGAAGAGAGGGTACTTCATGTTGATGGTGAGGGTTTTTGTTTTCTCTGCAGACAGCCTTTTGTCTTCCAGAACCAAAGAAATATTAATGAACTAATAGCATGTTTCTCTGGCTGTATTGGTAAGTAGGGAGATGCAGATAAAAACAGATCCATAAAAGCTAGCATAACATTGTGCAGAGCATGGAGCTAAAAAAAAAAAAAAAAAAAAAAAAAAAAAAAAAGAGAGAAACTTAGTCATTGTTTATTATGATTCGGCTCAAGTTAAATACATATGTTTAGAGAAAAAAAAAAAAAAAGAACAAGAATTGATCGTTTATACAAAAGGTGTAATAGCAATTAATATTAAAAAAAAAAAAAAAGTGGGGGGGAGGGAACACACCTAGATTTATAGTACAAGAAAATCTGTGAAACTCTTTGCTGAGCTCACACTGAATGCCAAGCATGGTGTCCCTTGCCTGCGAACATCTAACATTTAGCTAGGCAAAGGCCTACAAAATCACGAAAATTACTCAATTTAACTCCTTTTTGATTCTGAAAGCAGTGATATTTTCTGTTTATAATCCAAGAGAAGGTAGTAAACCGCAGTTTCCTAGATACTCTTTTGGCCTTGTGAAGAAAACGAACACTGAGACGAGAATCTTTTGCCATGGTTACATCTGAGACAATGCTACGCAGGGGATTTACACTTCCAAACCTGCTGCCAGACAGTATTTCAGTCAATTCCAGCCAACTTCTTTGACCCTGTCCAGCTAAAAAGTATACATGAAGCATTGTGATTTTCCTGCAAATAGTGATTGTTAAAATACTGATTACACTGCTGGATGCAAATGCTGGTTTTTGTGTCCAAATAGGTTTCTGGACTCCTGCCACCAAACCAAATAGGTTTCTGGTCCTGTGCGTCTTGTCCTGACAAAAAGGGGGACCCATTAGGTAAATAACAGCAATCTCGTTCTTACTGTTAAGACTTGTAGTTTTTGCATGGTGCTTAAAATTTTAGCATCAGTCAGGCTATAGTAATAGGCTGTGACTACTGTCAAAGCAGGCAACAGCACATGCCTATGTTGTGCCACCTGGGCATATTTAATTAGTGAGAAATCAGTATGTTTTGAATTAAGTTTCCAGGTAGCTTGGAAATTTTGGGGGATTTGTTAAGTGGTTGGTCCTGAGTCTTTTGGCGTTTCTGGCCTAGCCATGTACCCATGAGAAGCTTTGGGTGCTGACCCTTACCCAAAAACCAAAGGAGAATAAGTCCCTGTGTAATGCAAATCTGTTTTAAACATTCATCACCACTTAGGTTGCAGCCTGGCTATATACTGCTAAAGAGATGGTTCAATTTACCTGCTGTATCCTCGTTGGCAGTTTTCACATTCTTCAGGATCAGATGCTAGCATTAAGTGTGCACGTTATCAGGATGTTTGTAGATGCGTAAGTGCTTCTGCGGTGTTAACACATGACGTTCTTTTAAGGTTGTTGGAAGAGACTATAAAAATGCTACACGGATAATTATAGGTAAAGTAATTTTACACAAACTATGTTACTTCTTAGAGTATTTTGGCTTCATGTGGTGACAGCTTCTTTTCTGACTTTGCAGTATCTATGGTTTTTTGGCATGGAATAAAAGGGGAAAACTGGTAATAACGGGGAGCCCGGTTTCATTAGGGACCGTGATAGCTATTTCTGTCTTTGTCTTTTTTCTGTTTTTATTTAGTGCTGCCATGGGTTGAAGAGATTTGAATAATTCAGCTCCCCTTCTTTTTGTGCTCTTCGAGTTTTAGAGCTCTAAAAGCTTGTTTCAAATCGGGATACTAAGAGAGCGTGTCCAGAATGGTATATTTATTCCCAAGTAAGGTGTTTAGCATGTAAATTATATACTCCTTCTAGTATTACTTGATGGCCCCAGAGGGTAAGTCCTTTAAAATAACGTGTGTTGGTGAGTAACTTAAACAACACACTTTGCTGCATCTTTCATTGGGAACAGGGAGGCACATGCTGCGTTTGGATTAGCAGCACAAACAGAGCTGCTGCAGTTTATTTTTGGGATCAGACAGTGAGAGACTGGAGAGGTTCATTTATTGCACCTAATTTATTTTTTCTAGTCTGAATGTCCAAGGAGAAGTTTGTGTTCCTTTTCCCTCGTGCTCTCACTATTTAAAGGCTTGTAATAGATTTTGTACGACCCTTCTGCAAGCAGTCCTTCTTTAGGTCAAGACCAAGTAAGGAAAATCTTCAGCCAAATTCCTTTTGAATTGGAAAATTTAAACAACTTGAGGAAAAAGGAGTAAGACAATGGAAAGTGGAATCCAGCCTTATTTGTAACAGATGCTATTAACACATGCTTAGTTTTATAGCCTATCTTGGCACCATTTCGCCTTTCTTGTGAAATAACTTCAGTGTAAAATATTCACTGCCAGTCCCAGGCAAATGCTCCTAAATAAAATGGGATGATAGTCTTGATGTGGTCCATTAAATATGTATCAAATAAAAGTTATGGATTAAGAATTAATTTATTAGGTTAAGGATTAAGAGTTATCTCTTTCACTCCTGGGGTGGGCTTGGGTGAACAGTTAGGGAGGACAATTTTGGTTGGCACTTCTGTGCTGTGTGTTTCTGTGCAGGGATGATGCCTCTGCAGTGTAACTAATGCAGTTTTGATTGAATTCAGAAAACCAGGAGGCTCTGTGTGTGGACTCAAGCCCAAAGCCCAGCATACCTATCTATTTCTAGGTACGTGGTGATCTAGAAACAACACTGAGAGTCTTCATCTCAGTGGCAGGGGGTGGCTTGTGCTGCAGTACTAAAGCAGCAAAAATTTTGTGTCCACAGATTCTGCTTCAGCCAAGAGGAGTATGTCCCTTGCTCTTCTTGGTTCATAAGCAGATTTTTAGCGCAGAATGTCAAATCAGATAATTTATAAAGTAAAATTTGCAAAATGAGACAGTCTTCCTCACTGCTCATTACTCACTTTTTCTGATAAATTTCACTCATGTAACTAGATGGCACTTCTGCTCACAGAGGGGTTTTCCCTTCTAGCTTATCTTTTTAGATATTCAGGAGATAATTAAAATTCAAAATGTTAACGGTGCTACTTATTTTTAGAACCCGACATAAATACGGGTAGACATAGATTTGAAAATAAATTAATAGACCAGAGTGCTCTCAACCCTTGTGGTAAAAACGTTGGCAGACACCTGTTGTAACCCTCTTCTGTGCAGCCTGCACAGGGAAGATGTCCCTCCATGTCTCTTGAGACCCTTCCACCTGCTCGTGCTGGAGAGCAAGAGAAGGTGGTACCTTGGTGCAGAATGCAAGACGCTTCCCTGTGTTAACTGAAATGCTGCAAAACTGAACAAGGCAAACCCCAGGAAATTTCTCTGTCTCACAAGAAGTGTGAAGTGTGTGCTATGTTTTGAAAATTGAAAAGTTAGCAGCACACTTGGGCTAAACATGGCTAAATCTCCGAGGAAGATGTCTGTTGTAGGCATGTTTTACCGTTGTGCCACGTAGCAGCAGCATCCAGGTTGTCCTTTTACATAGCGTTATGTCAAAAGGGAAGGTTGATTTCTAGCTCTTGTCGTCAGTGGCTGCTTTACAAACACATATGGTTCCCGTTTGTAAGCAAAACACAGTTTTACTGAGGGTCCCATACAAACGCACGCTGAGTCTCTTTCTGAACCTCTGTAACCTCCACTCCTTCAGAGCCCTTTGTGCCAGTATAATACATTCTGTAGGTATTTTTAGCCTCCTGAGTGCTACACAGGCCCATCGGAACTGTGCTAATCCTATCGTATTTCACTCCGTCCTCCTGAAGGTACTTGGCTTTTCATAGCACGTCAGAACTCCTCTATTTACTTTTACAGTGCTCCCATCCCAGATTTTGCTGGGATGTAGGAAAAAAAAAAAAAAAAAAAAAAACCTGCTGAAGAGCAGGAGCATGACATTGAATCTCCTCATCTGTGCCTGCAATGCCTAACATGGTAATTATGGTCTGCTTACCACCACGTTTGCAGTGTTTGTGTGTGTGCTGATCAGCTACGGGCACCCTTCTCATACCTTGAATTAAAATGTAATATGTACTTGCAAGCCCAGAGTTGAATTTATACTGTCGTCATTCCACCCACCCCCCCTCCCCTCCCCCAGCCATGGTTTAAGCTGAAAGATTTCAAGATTTATTTGGTCAGAAAGAAAGAGCAAAGTGGTATTTCATTGCCTAAGGTGATCACCAAGGACAGGGAAGGATCTACATTTCAGGTCTGAAGACTGATGAAGTCTTGTGGCTAAGGAATGGTTAAAGATGAACTCCTCCTTTCTCCTAATGGCTAGCGCAGGTGACTCTTCATGCCGCTTATGTGCTGTCAAGACACTTTGTTAAGGAGCTTTGCTTAAGATGTTAGGAATGAGTTCTTCTACAGGGCTGAGATGTTGCCAAGTCTCAGGCAATGCTCAAACTCACAGCTCAAAAGAGTGTGAGGCTGCCCCACCACCACCCTGACCTGGCTCTCTACCATGGCCTCGAATTCATCATCAATTGCATCTCAGCTTGCTGAGAAGATGGTTGCCAAAGCACAAAGGCTTGAGTAAGGAAGCGGGCAGGGACTAGGGATGTATAGTCCAGGGCTGGAAGGGCCACAAGCAGCCCTGCTGGGGGTGGGACGAAGTGCCCCAAGGCTCCTGGCATGCAGACACCTGTAGACAGAAGCCTGGATCCATGAAGTCCTCCTTTAGGAGGGCCATACTTCTGGATAGCTAATCTGTGGCAAGCTTTTGACACTTCATAGAAGGCAGTATTGTACTAACTCATCCAGTATCCTCCTAGCATATTGAGAACGTGGTTTGCAAATCCAAAGTAGCTTCCACCAGCACCTTGGGCCCTTGACTCTCGATGCGTCTTGCAGGGATGAGCATCAGAACCTGTGAAAGCCGAGGGAAACGACCCATTGGCCTCAGTAGTCCCTAAGCCACATGCCTGGTGCTCGCTGGCTTCAACAGCAGAGCTGTCCCTCCAGGTATGTCACCGCAGAGGGGAGGTGACTCACCTCACCCCCGGCCACCCACCCGGTGAGTCAGTGCCAGCAGCAGGGATGGCAGCGAGATACGCAAGCCCTGAGCCTCCCTGCTCTACCCAGCAGACCGCACCCTCCAAAGTTTCCTGCTGGTGGTGAACTGTGTCAAGTTTTATCTGTGAAATGGGCGTAAAAGGACCAAAAAAAAAAAAAAATCAATTTCTCATGAATGAAATATGATCTAGGCTTGAAAAGCATTCTCAACAGTTCTGGGAGCAGCATATGGCTAAAATAACTGAAGAAGCATCGTGGTTTCTCTCTTTACAACCTCAAGGCTGACTAACTATTTTTTACCAAGGATAGCAACTGATAAATATTCACTGTTAAAAATGGTTCAGCCTTTCTGGGGAGCCTTTTTAGTCAGTTTGACCACTTCAGGTTGAACAGCTCACAGATTTTGGTCTAAGCACAACAGCTCCAGTCTGTTACAGAAATAAAGGACTAGTCAAAAACATCTCCATACATGCCTATACTTAAAGGAAAGTAAAACCAATGCAACACCAGGGCTGTAATGATCAGCCTTGCACACATTATGGTCAGCCCTGGCTGACCACGTGGTGGTAAACAGTCATCTGGAAATAGGTGTTTGAGGCTTGCTGGGAGGTGTTATCAGTATTCGTAATGTTACATTCTGCATAACAGAGTGTTTTTCCCATCAGTTGGGTCCAAGATGAAGTGTGTTTGCAAGATGGGTCTCGTTGCTTTACCAATGTTGTTCATTTTTTTGCTCGCGCTTATACAAGTATGAGTGAATCTCACTAAATGACTCCCCTTTGAAAGTGGCTGCTGGCCAATCTGCAGTCGAACATCCTTCCTGTTCTTTCATCAAGCTGCAGCGAGCGGGGAGGGGAGCAAAGCTCTGCAGGGCTGGTGGAGGATCATCTGAAGTGACTTGCCACACCGCAAAACATTCGGATTTGGGGAGCGACACCCTAGGCATCCACTTCCTTCTGGTCTTCATCTCGTTTTTTGTCTGTCTGGTTTTTTTTTCCTACTTCCAATATCTGCATTTTGTTTGGATTTTCATCTTCTAAATTCACCAAGTTCCAGTGAAACATGATTTCTGGTCTTTTGTCAGAGTTTTGGGGTTGGTCAGTCCTTTCGGGTTTCATGGTTCTTTTGTTTTCAGTTTGGTCTGATTGCTTGAATTTTTATTGCCAAGATCATGTATTTCATCTGGGGGGGGGGGGGGGGGGGGGGGGGGGCTTAATTTTGGGGGGTTTTTTGCACGGGCAAAAATTTTTCTTTTTTTTTTTTTTTTTTTTTTTTTTTTTTTTTTTCAAATTGCACTTCCCACCAATATATTATTTCAATTTTAATTTCAGCGTTACAAAGATTTTCTCTCTGGCCAAAGAGAATGTGTTTTATGTGATCTGCTATGTAAGATAAGAAATTTTGCTGGTTTGACCCCGGGGTAGAAGAGGATGTTCAGCCACACAGCGACAGTGATGCTGACAGGAGACGGGAGCAGAGAGGGGCTCAGTCTCCACAGACCTGTTCCCTGCTCACAGGCCAGCACACACACTTTTCCTGCTATGGTTGACCCCAGAGTGAAAACTCGGGGAAGCACAGCTCTAGAAAGCACAATGACTCCCTGAGCCTGATGAGGAACAAGTGCTCCAGCCCTATGCCATCCTTCCTGCATATCTGGTGGGCTCAAGGAGGAGTACTTCACTACTGCATCCCTGCAGTATGTAGCATCTGCACAAAATTGCATCTTTTTTTTTTTACTGTGCTGCACTGCTATGCTTTTCCCAGCAGCCCCGCAGACAAGGGGGAAGGGGCTGAATTATCATGCGTTCAACTTTTCTGTATTGCTTCCTCAGTACTTTGTGGCTGTGTGCCCATAGGTTAACGTTAGAGAGTGAAGAGCTACCAGTCTTCCCTCCTGCAAATCTTTCCCTTGTGCAATAGTTATAGTATGCAAATCTTTCATTTGCATATTATCCTAATATATGCAAAGAGCCGTAACTGCAAGTAGCAGTTTGTCATGTGCAAGAGCAAAGCTTTTTGCTTGTGTGGGGTAGCTTTGGTGCTCACTATATAATCTAGCACTGCTACACATACCGGGGTGCTGTCATTCCCATACCAGAGCCTCCCTCAATGTGTATCAACTATTCCTAGATAAAGCAACAGAGGCTTTGGCCCACGGCCTCCCATTTATGCCTTCATCTTCCTCTCTTTTTAGCTTGCCCGCGGCCATGATGCATGTCAGGCTGTATTTCAGGAGTCTATGCTTTCCCATTCCAGTGGGGAAGGGACTTGGTGCACATCCTTGCTGAGTCCTGTCCTTCACGGCAGTGCCCCAGGCAGTAGCAACGAGGGCGAAAGAGGGATGAGGCCACAAAGGGGGGCTACTGGGAAGGGAGGGGAGGAGGGAGGGGGAGAGAGAGACAGGCTTGGAGTGAGGTGATGGAGATGAGTCAGAAAGTGTGGGGGAGGCCAGTCTGCCAGCAGCTCTGGGGGCAAGTGGAGGTCACTGGTGGTGAGAGGTCTGCAGACACCATCCCTGCTTGGGCTGGGGGAAAGGGGACCCTTCAGTGGCACCCAGTTTCTTTCTGCATCCTCCAGCCTGCACCTGCCTCTCCCTAGATGCACCTGGCCAAGGACCTGACAGTTGGTAGAGCATCCTTGCTGCTACACTCTCAAAGGCATTCCTGGAGCAGGGGGCTGCTCACAGCTCCACGATGCTCACCTCCTGCAGCCACCATCAACCAGGGCACTCCACCAGCCCCAAGAAGGAGAAGCCGAGTGACTTTGAGTTTAAATCTGGATGAGGGTAGGCAACAAAAAGCGTGAGCGGCTCTTTTCCTGCAGCTACCTAGAACCTTCTCAGGTGCTCCACAAGGCTCACCAGAGCCGCATCCTTCACCGCTCAGCCTCCAGCCCAGCCACACAGTCAGCCAAGCCAATTTGGACAGAGGCTCGTCACCCCAAAACAAGTTCAGAGATAAGCATGGGAGGTTCTCAATTTCATGGAAGCCAGCTCAGAATAAAAGGCAGCCCCTTCATTTCAGGAAACCTCATTTTTCATTTGTAAAACACTTTCATTCGGAACAAAAAAAAAAAAAAAAAAAGAGGTGGGGGGAGGTGGAAGGGAAGCAGAGTGCTACCTCTCCCCAACCATAGCAAATACACCTGCATAGAAATTTTCAATATTTAAAAATGTTTTAAAAAGCATGCTTTAGTGGGGGCACCAGCAAGTCCAGCAGTTGCCTGTTGCTTCCTAATTAGAGTTGCTTGTAACGTTATCAAATGACAGCTGTTTGGGCTGGAATATTCCAGGTTGGAGTCTGCCCCAGTACATTTTCTCTGCCTGGAAATTTTAAGTGGTTGCTGATCATTTAGCTGGAAGAAAATATGCACTTTTTCCCCCCGTGTTTCAAGAAATTTGGTGACCTTTCCTTCATGCCCCCAGGCTTTGGAAAAAGAACTTGAAATGTGGCAGGATTTTGGCTTGTGCATCAGGAATGTGTTGCTTGTCTGTGAAAACCCTCCATACAAATTTTGCCAAGTAATATGCCTCTGAAGAGAAAAATCATCTCACTCACGAGCACTCGCTAAAGCTAGACAGATTATATATAAATAAATTAATTAATTAAATTAAAAAAAAAAAAAAATCCCTATCTTTATTCTGGTCTCACAGCTGCACATGAGCCCTCAGAGGTCTGCACCTGAGCAAAAGTGGAAGCCATTGAGGGAAATGGCTCCCCATCCCTCACCAACTGGTTGGGACTGGAGATGGGGGGGTGTGAGACTGGTCTCAAGGGAGCAGAAGGAATCAAGGGCACAGGAAAAAGGAGAGGGAACAAGACCCAGGAGGAGCCAAAGAGCAATGAAGGACCAAAGGCCTGGAGCACATGGGAGACTGTATGAGCACTCATCATGAGGATGGCAACTTACAGTACCTCTATGGGCTAAAGCAGGAGGCTACAGCCAAAGGGTCTGATATAACATCATCGCATTTTGTTGCTTTAGTTTGCTGTCTCCCGTTTCTGCCAACTTAAGCTAAGGAAACAGCCTACCCAGATATGCAAACCCCACACAGGGAAGTCCAATGTTGTCCTTAACTCTTAAGTAAGTAGCCTTCATCATTTTCTCCTCTATAGCATTGCACATGAAGTGCAAAATATTAAAAAAAAAAAAAAAAGAAAAAGAAAGAAAGAAAGAAAGAAAGAAAGAAAGAAAGAAAGAAAGAAAAAAAGAAAGAAAAAAAGAAAAAAAGAAAGAAAGAAAAACTAACCCAAAACAAGTAAGAGATCTGAAACTTTTCTGATTAAAGACACTTCCTACAAGAGTTCAAGAAGAGACACTTTCATCAGCAGGTTTGTAAATAAGTGGGTTTTTAAGCAGTGAGTGGGTTTGTAAATAGAGAGTTGCCTGTCTATCATACTGAATACCCACCATATCAGACAGAGCCGCAGTGGTGGCCAGCACCTCTGAATCACAGCCTGTTAGGCCTTTCTAAACCCTAAGACCTGTGCCAAAAATGTTCCTTACATCCGCTCTTCATTTCTAGCTCTACTGAGACACATTTCATGTGCTGCAGTTGCATTCCTCAATTCTTTTCACCTCCTTTTGCACCCACTGAGGTATCTGCCACCAGCAACAGAGGGTGGGAAAAGCCTCCGGACCACTCAGGCCCAGTTCTTGCCCAGAATTCTGGGATTTCCTCCTTATTTCAGGTAGTGGACACAACTGCTCATAAAAACAGATTGTTGGGGTTTTCAATTGCTTTGTTTTACTTGGTGCATTTACTTTGTTTACTTTGTTTACTTGGTGCATTTACTTTGTTTTACTTGGTACATTTTTGTCATCACCAGCACCACCCTGGTCCCACCTCTCCAACAAGTAGTGCAGAAACCTTTCTCTGACGGCACTAAAAGGATACAAGGGATCTTGCTTTAATCCCCAGTTTAACTAATAGTTCTCCCCTGTGACCATTGGTGAATTGCTCAACACACTCAAATGCAACTCTGAAGACAACCCTGAGCCTGCACCTACACCCTACTGCCACCACAAAACCGCTTGGTGCCATCCCACCACCGGGCCAGCCAGGCCTGTGGGAAAGGCCCAGGTTGTAAGCAGGTCCCTCCAACTCTCCATGTTTATACATGGTGTTGGCAACTACAGGGCTGGAAAAGAGTCCCACCAGCCCACCTGCAGCTACATGCATGCCCACCCACCCCCTTTCTCAGCTGCCTATGAGATGGACAAGGCGGGAGCAGAGGAGGGCCTACTCCTGGAAATGTTTCATATGAAGGACAGCAGCAAGGACACTGACTGCATCTGTAAGCCCACACGGAAGAGTTACAGGGCCTTCCCAGTGCGGCAATCTGTGACCAGGTACCCATGAGGCTGGCTGTGGCAAACCTCAATCCCCCTTGGAGATGCAGGTCTGGTGCCTAAGGCTGCCAAAGGGTGCCATTTCCAGCACTGCTAGGCGCACGACTCCATTTGAGAAATGCCATCTACATTTTGAGTTGCTTTTTTCTTTTTATCAAAGCCTAGATCTTTTTTGTTGTCAGCCCTTTCTGTGCGTAATTTTTTAAAAGGTGGTGGTGGAGGAGGGATCTATTTAGTAATGCTTCCATTCTCCTGCCACTTGCCTCACTGATGTAGACAGGAAGCTTCTGAGGACAAGAAACGTCCCTTATTGCATGCTACTGCACTGGGTAACCTCATTTTGGTTTGGTGTCTAGACAGCAATGTGGAGGACAACGTTAATAAAAACTGAGCGGCCAAAGTTAGAAAGATCTGCTCAACAGTTTCACAGCCACCTTCGCCAAAGGTGAAGTCAAGTCTTGGAGTTTTTAGAGGGTTGGCATTGGTCTGGACCTTTGGAGGGATTTTTTTATTATTATTTGGGCTCCAACATGCAGATGACCTGATTTGTGTGCACACGCGTGCTGATCATGCACCGCTTTTATTAAATGAAGTAGGAAACTGCAGAAAGAGACATGCTGCTTTTTTCAGAAGTTGTTTGATACCACTGGAAAAAGAAAAAATAGGTCAATTCAAGTGACCAGTATGGAAAGAGGTCCCTCACTTTCAAATTCTCTTACTCTGAGCAGAGCAGCCTAAGAAGTGTCCAAAAAGAGCATTTGCTGTTTATCTCTGCTTATAACCATCTGGGCCAAAGATTCATGCATATGGGACTATTTTCTAGGAAAATACTTCAGGCTGCTTGAGTGATCTCTGTTTTGGCTGTTTTGAATCTCTGTTTATGTTGCCATAGCTTTGTAAAAACGCCAGGATTGAAAGAGACTGGCCTCCTAGTAATATGCATTTTGAATTGCTGTCATAAGCAGAGAGCTTGATTCATCAGTTTGGGAATCGCTGAAGTAAATGCAACTCCAGCTTGCATCATCATGAGGCATATGTGGTTCCTCAAGACATTTTGTTAATGGTTCTGGGGATCTTCTAAGTCATAGACAAACTGAAAGCAAGCATATTGCTGTCTCCAATGCCAAGATGCTTAAAGGGAAGGTCAAACACCACGGCTGTCTTTCCCTCACTTTGAGTGTAGGTTCTAGGTCAATCTGGTTCATGAAGGTGACCTCAGACACCTCTCTTGAAAAGGCCTGAGGCTAATCCACGCCCATACTGTAAATGCCCTGCATAGTCCTGCACTGCAGGAAAATAAAACTCTTCATTTTGCAGCTTGTCTCTGCAAAAAAAAAAAAAAAAAAAAAAAAAAAGGAAAAAGGAAAAAAAAAGAGAAATAACAAAACAGGAAGGAAAACATTAATGAAAACACTGATGTTTTGTCCCTGGGGGAAAAACAAGAGACATGGGTTTCATTTAAGATAACAACAACAACAAAACGTACCAAGAGTCTGAAGGGCGAAGGCTGCTCTTTGGAGCAGGCCCTGCAGCGGGGACTCCCCAGCCGCCAGCTCCCCAGGTCCAGCAGCTCCCCCACCCAGGGTAAGCTCACCCCGACCCCTCCCTCCCTCCCACCACTTCTACGCTGCAATTCATATGGTGACTGCTGCAGTAAGATCAGGAGCAATGGGGACTATATATAAAAGGGCTGGAGTGAAGACGAGTGGCACCTCGATTCTGCTTCTGAGTAAGCCTTCTGTTTTTAGAAAAACAGGGTTAGGCACACCAGCTCTGCTCCAGCACGCCCTGCGCTGCCATGCTCTTGCCACAGGCTCAGCTTTCCCTGCGGATGCTGGCAAGGAGCAGTGCCTCTGAGCCTCCAAACTGCAGGGGAGAGGGGCTCACACCTCCCCTTGCAGGTGGCCCCACCTCATCTTTGGCCACTGGTGGCTTTCCTGTAGGGACAGGGGTGTCCCCCTGCCCCTGGTGGGCCACCTGCAGTGATGTGCAGGAGGGTGACTGGGGAGACTGGGCTGAGGCAACCAGTGTGGAGCAGTGGCCTTTGCCTGGGAGTGGCTGATCTTTGATGTGTTTTTGTTTGTTTGTTTGTTTTTCATTATTATTTTTTAATATTTATTTTCTTGTTTTCTGGGAGTTTTTTTTTCCACAGGAAAATTTAATGGAAATTTAAAATAAATTTCTCATTTCTACCCTCTTGTTGAATAAAAAATAAAAATGAAAGCCCCAAATGTCAGAAAACTCGCTTCCTCTGCAAAACACAGTTCTTATTGTCCAGCAGCTCTGACTTATTGACAGGCAGAAGCAAAGCAGACAGACCTGTGACGGCAGTGGAAAAAAAAAAAGAAAGAAAGAAAAAAAAAAAATAAACACCCTCCCACACGGGATGCAGCTCAAATCCCAAGGATGATGCTGCTGCCATGAGCGTGGCTCAGGCCACAGGGCTGCAAGGTGCCAGAGAGCGTGGGGCCACCCAGCTGCAGTGTCCCACAGCCAGCTCATTGGCTCAGGGTGGCCCTAACACCTTGTGCTCCTCAGAAATTATAAAATAAATAAAAGTTTCAAGTCCAGCATCTAACAGTGTGCTTTCAGTTTTGCTTCCAAGTATTGGGGACCATTTGGTGTTTCCTGACCCATGGCAGTCCAGCGGGATTACAAGGACAGGGGCAAGGGGCTGTGGGGCTGCACCCCTGCGCTACACTTCCTCCCCACAAGACAACGACTTTTTGAAAACAAAAAAATCACTGGTGTGGAGTTCCTGATGCCAACCACAGAACAGAAGGAACTGCTTTTTTATGTGAGCAAGCATGGTCAAGTAGCTGCCGCCACGGTACAGCTGGGATGCAGCAGGTATAGCACTGTACCTGCAGGTGACACGTGCTGCTCCCACCACTGCAATTCCCAGCTCATACCAGCTCCATTACTTCCCAAGAGCAGGAGGCAGATAAAAACCATTTCAGACAACCAAAATGACCGGTGCAGCTAGCTGCAGTTGTGGCTGGAGAGTGTGGGACTGAAGAGTCCCAGGCCAGCTGGAGCAGTGTGTTACGGCCCCGTGCATCACATGGCCTGGCTCTGCTTTGGGCATATCCAAGGGTTATGATTTGAAACAGGATGAAAATGAAGTAATATTACCAAACAAGCTGGAAAAGAGCATGATGGGCATGGGGAGGGCTGGAGGCTCCAACTGGGGCAGCTCTGTCAGGGCTAAAAAATTTAGCTGGCTTTACCCTGACGAGTCATGAAGGAGTGGCTGCCACTATGGCAGGGGTGTGCTTAGGGGATAGGAAGAAGAGAATAACCTGATGTGATTTTCCAGATTTCTGCCTCTGTAATCTTTGAAGTGACAGCGGCACATCTGTTGTTTTCATTTTATTTTTTGCTGTTATGCAGTGGAGAGGAGAAGAGACCACTCAGAAAGCTGAGACTGACCTGCAGCAAGGTGCCTGGTACCAGTGTGGGGTGGTGGCTGCAGGACCAGCACTGCAGGTGGGTATGCACAGCCACAGGGGGTCCCTGCATCCTAGAGGCACCACGTACTCATTAGTTAGTGCCTCATCAAATAAAGACAAGACAAATTTCCACGCGGCGAAGCTCCGGCCCCCTCCCTGCACACACACTCTCAGCTCTCGGCAGCTACAGCCTTGAGTCCCCTCGTGCTGCTTCCCTGGGTCCTCTGTGGTAAAAGTCTCTTTCCCAAGATTCTGGCTGAATAGTTAAGTCACTGAAACACTGGAATTAATTATAACTTTATTTTAAGGAGAGTCTTGCTAAAACTTATACCTATGCAAAGTCATCTGGCTACTTAATGAGGCGGTCAGAAGGGGATTAGCAGCCTAAGGGTGACCTAGCGGCGTGCCGACCACCACTGCAAGGGGTCTGCTCAGCTTAGTCATGAGATGAAGCCGAATGCAGGCACAGGCAGGCAGAGGAAGACGCTATGCCACGCCGTAGCCGTCACGGGGCTGTCAGGCACCGCGTGTCTGATTCACTTCTGGAGACCCTCCCGCCGCGAGGCAGGCCTGCCATCGCCGCACGCCCTGCTGCCTGCTGCCTTCCCCCCGGTGCGAGGCCCCACTGGCACCACGCACCGCCGGCTGCTCCCGGCAGACAGCCCAGCCCATCACCCCCCGGCACCCCGTGCACAACGGCGTTTTTTTTCTGTTTCACCCACAGAAGCCCAAGCCCGAGCCCCTGCAGCATAAGTGCTGCCCGCGCACAGCGGCAGCCAGGTGCTCGGCGTCGTTCCCATGGCGGCCCCTGGTCTTTTCTTGTAAAAGAACTGATTCAAGTAAGTTCTGACTCTATATTCCCACCTTTGCTTGACAAACAGAACAGGGAAATGCCATTAACACGCAAGCGTTCCTCAAACCACCTTGTTTTTGCTAGTCGTTCACTGCCAGTCACAGTGGAAACAACACCACTTCCTCCCACGTGCTGTCAGTGCCTAGACTGTAGCTATTTGCTTTTAATTAAATTAGCCAGCCCATTGCTTTTCTGTTATCCTATACAAAGCTGCTACGTTCTGCAAACACCTTGCTGAAGTGACTAAATCAGACAATGAGATAATTATTTCCACCACATAACACACTTTGGTTAGAAATTGGCCATCACAACACAGGCGGCTCCGCTCACAAGCCATGAGGTTCACGGGATGGCCTCTGCAAGTTAAGTAACATCGCAGACCTGCTCCCAGGTGACTAAAATCATCTCAATTTTTTAAAGCTTCACTGTCAACTGGGGTGAAATCTCAGCCCACAAAGCCTGGCAAGTCAGGATTTCAAGCCCCCCCAGCCCTGCCCCACTCCATCTTCTCAGCCTATAAGCATCACACGAACACCTAGGCTCCCACTGAAGCAGTACTTATTGCTGATTTTGTTACTGCTGTCGTCAACACAACTGAACACAGCTCACAATATTCCTCAGAGAGAAAAGAAAACCTTTGCTTTAATCATCAGCATGAGAACTGGTAAATGTCACTTGTACTTTCTGTGTTTATCTGAACACTTACCTGCTCCCAGTGCGTTTAAAAGCGGATCTGGGTAACTTCCCGCAGACAGACATGCTCCAAGAGCACATGGGTGGCTTTGGGCTACCCCTGGTCATGGGTTTACTCTGGACCAACCGTAGACTTCTGTCTGCCCCTTGTCCAACCTCACCAAGCATTCCCCCGTGTGCAGAGTGCAGTATAACCTTATAACCTTCCTCGTTGTCGCTCTTGCTAAGTAGAGGCCCTTGACACATGCTTGTACAAGACCCAAAATAGAGGGGCTGTGAGCTTGGAGAGGTTTTTATAGTCACCACAGTGCTGGGCGTGCTAGGCACATCCACTTCCTTGCACCTATATAGCTCACAGGGATGCCTTCTGCTGGGAGCAAGGCCATGGCACTGCCAGTTCAGTGAGCTGACGCTTCCCAAGAAAAGAAGTGTTGACCTGTAATGGCAGCTGGTACCCTTGTGTCATTAGCAATATAATTAAAGATTAATTGGACTGATTGCTACTGAAAATCAGCCTTCCTGGACCATTAAACCTTTTGGAGTCTTGATGGGAGCCCATGGTGGACTGAGCAGGAATTGCTGTCTTTGCTCCAAAAATAATACTTTTTGCCTTCTCCCTCCAAACAAGGAGCTTCTGAGAACTGGGCAGGAGCACGTGAGTAGCTGTGGGGAGATGCTTACATGAAGCCAAGAAAGCTCCACTTGACTTTGTTGAGGAACTGAGGAATTATTCAACATCCCACTTTCACTAAGGCTTTACCACATCAGGACCACTTGTTAACTTTTGCTCCTCTCAAGAAAGTTCGTCAGTCTACAGGCTGCTCCTTATCTGATCTCTGGGCTCTCAGTTCCTTCTCTATGACCACCTTCTCCTCTCCCTCAGCATCATCTTCTTGTCTCTCTGCATGGCCTTTCCATGACCTCAGCAGCATCATTGGCTGTGGCTCCTCTGCTGTATTCAGCCTCCCCGTGACTCTCTGCACAGCTGAACTCCAGGACCCCTCTGACAACTTGGCATCCCCTGCTTTCCCCTCCCTCAGGCATCGGGTCTATTCTGGGAACTTCTATCCCAGTTCAAGATCTGATTTTTCCCATTCTCCCAGTGTGACCGAAAGCCTTCTGGCAAGGCCCTCCAAGAACACTCTTCTCCGGCTCCTATAGATCTTGCTTCACAACACTGACTCCCCAAAATACAACAAGCCATTTACTTCCAACCATCACCATCCTATTCCTCTTCCCTGTCCTTTCCTCCTCCTTGTTGGAGAGCCAGTGGCTGCATCCTCCCCTATGCTGTGCCTTCTGCCCTTCCCTTCCCTCCAACCCTTTCCTCAAGCTCTCTCCCCATACCTGGCTGCATCCCCAAAATCTCCCTCCACCTACACCTCCGGTTGGCACCCCCCCAACCTCCCTCCCCTTGCCTAAGGCCACTGCTGCCCTTTGGAGTCCTCTCACTCTGTGTCCTCTCCTCCCCCCGCCCTGGGGTGACTTCCAGGCTTCCTCCTGACCTGGGGCTGCCCTGCTCACCTCTCCCACCCTGGTCCTCTCGCAGCCCCCCTCCTGCTCCCATCCCCAGGCAGCTGACCCCATCCTCCCTGCCCCACAAGCCCCCTTTTCCCCCTGCAGCCACAAGCAGCAGCTACCCTCCTCTTTTTTTCAGCCATTTTTAGCTTCTCTCTTCCTTTTTTTCTTTTTTGGTGGAGGCAAGCGGAGGGGGGAGCGCTGACATTATGCATTGATTATTTTTTTTCATGCCTTTTCTGCTCCCCACGCCTATGTGCTGCCTTATTTCTGAGAAATAGCTGACTTCTCCTCCTGGCCAAAACCCACTTCTCCACTCCAGAACTGCTCTCCCCTTCCCTTGCGAGAGGCAAGGCACACTCACCCTGGCAGCATGCACAAAATGGCCCTAATAATCCCCAGCTCAAGGACACATGGCAGATGAGCTGTCCTTGGCCAGCTTCCCTCTGCCCCACTTGCTCTCCACCTCCTTGCATCCCCCAGCTCTGCTCCTCTAGCCACCCCTGAGCTGTAACGAGCAATGCTGACAGTCCCTACATCATGCCTGACGCACCTTTTCTTGCTGTTCAGCACCGCATCAGGACCACGTCCAGGCTGCTTTTGAAGATCTCCAAGAGTGGAGACTCCACCAAGTCCCTGTGCAACCTGTGCCAGGGCTTGGTCACCCACACAGTGAGAAGTAAAGAAGGGTTGGTGGTGCCAGAGCTACTGCCTTTGTTCTGTGAGTACCAAGCATGTGGAAGAAGGAGAAATTAGGCTATCAAAACCTTTGTCGTAGGAGCAGCATGTGGACTTTGTGGTTTGTTTTCTGCAAGACCTTGTGAGAAACACAGAGCCTGGGAGCAGCACGATCAGCGAGGCCTGCTTGCTGTGCCCTGCAGCTCCAGCTCCATGGTTTATTAAGTTTTAAGGCACGATGGGTGCTTGCCCCTGGGTGGAGTCTAAAACATTGAGTGTCTGATACATCTTGAGAGCCTGCAGCAGGCTCCCATTCACATGTGCCCTCGTGATCCTTCTTTCTGTCTCCTCTCCCCATCCCAATATTTTCATAAAACATCTAGGACCTCATTAGCACCATTTCCCTCAGCCCTATGGGAATGAAACAGGCCAAGCATACAAAATGCTGCTTTAGAGGGGTGGAGAAGGCTTGCTAGCTGCAGACACACATGCTGTATGCAAAATCTTCATTTTGTATTTTTTTTTATTTTTTGAAAAACAATTTTGGCTTTGCTTTAAACTTTTTTTTCTTTTTTTTATTTTTTATTTTTTTATAAAAACAAAAAAGAGACTTCATAATAAAAGTGAAGCTGAGCCAAATACCCTTGGCCAAGTATCTGTGCCTAGCAGGCTATGGGATGGCAAGCAGCATAGGAGCAGTTTAAATTTAAGAAAAATAAATAAATAAAATGAAAAAAATAACAGAAAAAAATATTAAAAAAAAAAGAAAAAAAAAAAAGGAAATAGAAGAAACAAAACCTTTCCCCCCAACTTCCTGTGCAGATCCTCTTCACAACCCCTTGCACACCCCCACTGCCTCCCCAAAATGAGCTCGTAGTTTTGCAGAAAAGGCAGGGATCCTGAGAAGCTCAGCGGCAGGGGCTCATTCAGCATCTCCGTGCCCCCTGACACTCGCCCAGACCACCGCACGTGGTCCAGGCCCCTGGGAGCGTAGGCGGGCATGCGTGCGAAGCAGCGGGTGGCTTCATCCCCGGGGGCAGCCGCCGGGGGATCAGGAGCCGTGGGTTCGGTTCGGTGACGGTGTCGCTGCTGTAGTGGATCGTGAAGGTTAGGCAGGTTCCCTCGGCGGGAGCCGACCAACCAAAGCCTCGGGCTGATCTCAAACTTCCTTTTTGCGGTCTGTGTTGCCTCGATTTATTCATTTCCTTGTAATTTACAGATAGACATCAATGCTTGCTATATTTAAACAGTGCCTGTATCTGTGGGGATTGTAGGTGAGCCATTTTATTCACACAGCGATGGTTTTAAAGGAAAGTGAGACTTAAGAGTCACCCTTCAGGCTGGCGCTCTCTCGTGCATGGGTGCCCAGCATCCGCTCCATGGGCGTCAGGTAAACCCCCTCTGTAGCCCTCAGGGAGGCTGCCCCATCCTCTACCTCCCTGCCTCCCCTCCACAACAGAGGTCACATCAGCCTGTTCCCACCCAGCGAGATGAAGGAAGCCCAGGCGTGATGAAGCAGTGATGATGACAGGGGGTACCACGTTGCTCCTCCATCACTCCTGCCCACCCTGGGTGCACCACCGCTGGTGGGATGGCTGGGAGACGTGGAGCAAAGTCCAGCAACAACCCGTTGTTATTAGTCCAGAGGGCAGTGGTTGTTCAGGTGGTGCGATCCAAATGCTCAGGATTTAGGTATATTGGGGGTGGGGTAGGGGAAGCTCTACGGGGTTAAAAAAAAAAAAAAAGTGTTTCGTTTAGAAGGAAAAAAAGCATTTTGCTTTGTTCCCATGCAAATATCTGTCACTTGTTTCACAGTTTTCTTCTGGAAAGTCCATGTTATTTCCTACTTAGCTCAAGCCTGGTGAAAGCTACCATGACCAGCTTGAGCTTCGGGATGGTAACCAACGTTAAAAAATCACACAGCAGCAAACCTCTGAGCAGAGGGTCTTCAAATATTCTGGGGAAAGATGAGATAGGGGAAAAGGATGGCATGATTTCTTCAGACCTGGTCTGGGTTTTTCAGCCGTTTTGTGAAAACCCCTTGCTCTAAACAGCTCTGACCTTTCCTATTTCTTGGAGACTGACGTCTCTACAGTAGATACATGATGATGTCACTTACCCTGTTTTTGAAGTCTTTCTCTCTCACTACTCGCATGGGTTTTTCTGTGGGAGGGGACAGTCATGAAGAAGGCTAAACCTCTTGATCATGTGTGAAAAGAGGAAATGAAAATGAGTTATTGGAGACGTAGCTAGACCTGACCCATAAGTTTTGTTTCTGAGGATACAGAAATCCTGAACTCCAGGAGAAATTTGGAAGGAATACGTACCAAAAAGGTAGGGCATCGAGCTCTAAAATGATTTTATCTGAACTGAGATGCTCTAGGCTAGAAGCTGGAAATGCTCAGCCTTCCCTTTTGTAAGAAAATTATGAATGGCTCTAAGATAAGCGTGAGAAACAATTGATCCAATCACCTCCTTGAGAAAAAGTAATTTGAATGTGGTGTCTCATGCTGAATTAAGCTGCACACCAGCTTCCTATGGGAAAGCCTAGCATAAATGATTGCCACGATTATATTCTGCTGAGCACTTTGTGGTTTCTAGAGTAAGAATCATAACTGGCAAGACCCAAGGACACCCTTCTCATAATTACAGCAATTCTGGTGTGGTCCAGAGCCTTACCTTCAAAAGTATTGCCCAGCGTGCTTGGCACTATGCAAATACATAATAAGAAGTGCTCCCTACCTTTAGGTCTTGCTGTCAACACCAAGAAAGACTGAGAGAAGATCCAAGAGGGAGACAAAAGTGTTAACTAGGCCCACAGCGAAGTATTTAGCAATGGACATCGTTACTAGATGGCTGCAGACTCCAGTAAAGAGGGAAATTTCTTGATGAGCAAGTACCAGAGCTGGTACCTGTAACAAATCAGGAGAAGACTACGCATAAGACTACATGAGACAGACAGTCCCCTGATATATGAGTAGGATTTACCTATGGATAGAGACAGGCTAATGAATTATGGAGACAAAGTCAAAGAAAGTTCAAGGACTTTCAAGTGCTTGCCCTGGAGAGTGTCTTACCTCTGCCTGTGCTGTGCTAGCCATCCCCAGCTCAGTCAAGCCAATAGCATAGAGAGTCTGCATCTTGGAGGACTGAACAAGTCAGGGCATCCCTCTGAGTGGTTCAGGTTTAAACATCTGCTCTTCATGAAGAAAGCTAGCGTCACTAACACTGATACAGCAGAGAGAGATTGGTAAGTGTATTTCTGCTACTAAGGTGCACGTACATGCTCTAAGCTCCTCATACATTCATTTGCACATTGACAGGACATGAGAGGGATGTGTGGAGTTCCAGTGATGCTACATGGACATCATTTCTGCCTGGCCAGGAAAGACATTAAAAGCCAGGTTGAACAGTCAGGCCAACCTGAGTCCACAAGTTTCTGGATTTCAGACCTTTCCAGAGCAAGAATGCAGAAAGAAAATAAAACAGAGCAAGCCCCAGGGTCAAAGATGAAAACACTTCCAAGGAATAGGGAGAACACACATTATCTGTGGTTTGTGCAAAAGAAGTCAAGTCACCTACGTCTGTCTTTTTTTGGCTTGAGAGACAGAATTTGTGCATAATGCCTGATCTGTCTTTTTGTTTTGTTTTGTTTTGTTTGAAGGGAGCAAGAAATGATAGCCAAAGCCTGGAAGACTGGTTTCAGAAGAGTGACCAGTGTGCGGTCCCCACACTGGCCTCAGCCAGTAACACTGTCACTGAAGTGGCAGGAGTCTGCCAGCTGGCCTGCAGGGGCATGTGAGACAGCTGTGCTGTGCCAGCACTGCAGAAACAATAAAAATGCATTTGCAAAATGTAGTCCTGCGTTTCATCTCCATTGTTTTCCAAGGCATGGATCTACTCACATCTAAAGGCTGAAAAATATAATAATAATTTTTAAAAATGGACAGAGCTCTACCCTTTCTTGACTATTTCGTTTTCATGAACCACCAGCCCATGCAGGCCCAGCTGGCCTTCAGCTTTCAGGTCAAACTCTGCCAGTGCAGAGTGGAAAACCAAATCCAAGCCCAGAACCAAGCCATCTGACCTGCTTTTTAGCTCCTCTTTGAGCACAGATACTTGCTCTTGGTGACTCCCAAAATTTGTCCATCTGGAGGTCCACTGCAGCCAGTCCCAAGTCACAGGGAGCTCTCAACCTGTCCTCAGAGCTGGCCAAACTCACATCCAAAGGTACCCTAAGAGCCTCATGCAGCTTCTGCAGCCAGATAAAAAACACCCTACCAATCTCTAAAATCATGCCGTCCTGATTCAGCTGAACTCGATGTATAGCTCTGCCTGGGAAAGGAGATACTAGGATTGTTTCAAACTAGCCTGCTCTGCCGCCTATTATTTATTTATTTTTTTTAAGTACTCTCTCTCCCTCTGCCTCTCTACATGTACACACAGACAATGATCTGAGAGCATGCAAGAGAAAATGCTGCTTTTTCCTGAAAGCTCTCCGCGAAGGTGGTGTTTCCCCACCTCCACGCTGCTGACAAACGCTGATGTAAACAGCATGCATATGCCCGCCTGAAAGGCCACGGGGGTTTTCACGTGAATCCTGTGTTTTTTCCACAAACCCTGTTACGTTGTATTTCGGCTTAAAATATATCTCCTCCTTTCTGGTTAACCTACAATCCCATTAGGGCTCACACAGTTTACAGTAGCAAGCAAAACCACTTAGCAGAACCAAGGTCTGAAGACACGTACTTCAGCTGCAGAACTCCGGCACGAAACTTTCACGAAGCAGTTCCAACTGTGGCCGTATTAAAATAAGAAAAACCAATGCTGAGACAAATCACACACTGAAATTGTTTGAAAAACACCAGCTATGTCTTCGGTGTTGACAGGAGTAAAGCATGTCATTTATAACGCCACTGAAATCATAACAGGAAGGAAGTAGACCTCAGAAACTATAAACAGAAGTTAACAGAAGTAGGAAGTACTTCAAATGTTTTCACGTAGTGACTGTAGAAAGATACTAAAAGGAGAAAATGTTTTCAGGGTTTTTCTTGTTTGCTTTTTTTTTCCACTTTACGTATCCATTAGTTATTTTGAACAGTAAAAGATTGTTCCAAAAGTCAAGCACACCTTAAAAATCCACACATGCAAAATAATCAACAGTTTGATTTTTCTTCCATCCTCCCCTGTCCCAGCCCTCAGACCCTTTGCTTACTTACAGTAAGCCTTGTGCCTGGATCTAACCACTAAAACTGAGCAAGTTGTGCTTGGCTGGGAGCTAGACAGCATTCTTCTCCCTTCTTCTTCATAGCCAATTTTGAACTGTGCTTCTTTGAGGAAAATAATTAAAAGCTCGTTCCAAAGCCAGAAATGATAATGCACCTCGATACTCAACGGCAGACTCCACATAAAGAGAAAGATGCCCCCCATCTTCCGACACTTCACAGATCTCATAAGGTTTCATCAGAGCAAGTCAGGGTGCCGGGCTGAGCCCAGGGGCACGAGCCAAAGGGCACCCTCTGTGCTCTTTTCTCACTTGCTGAGCTAGTAACACAGACATTTTCACAAGAGAAAAAAAAAATAAATCCTTACCTTTTGACCTTTCCCTGCCCTTTTAGCTTAAAACAGAGTTCCCCATTGGCTTAGCCAGCAGTGTTGCCCCGGTTAGCAGTGCAGTACTGAGCCCATTAGATTTGCCCCACTACTGAAAACAACACATACAAATCAAATTGGTAGGGAATAAGGACTTTATTCTAAGATGTGAGCTGAAGCAATGAGCATATGAAGCAACGACCACTAGAAAAAAGTGAAAAACACATCAAATATTGTATTGTACCAGTTCAGTTTGAACACAAAAGGCCCTTTCAGTAAAATGTATGCACAGGCAAAAAGCGTATGCAGAAGCTCTGAAGGTCACCTAAAACAGTGCTTTTAATGTCTATGAAAGAGGTCTCCCCTACAAAACTCTCACAGCGAGGAAAACACTTCAGGTAACAAAGAACACAAAAGTAAAAATGATTGATTGGTTCTGCTTGGCACTGTGGAGCAGGAGTGGGATAATATATCCCAAAAGAGTATGCATCTCTAAGATGTATAAATTAGAAGTCCCTAGAAAACAAGTCTGCTGCCAGACCAAGTACCATTTTTTTTCTTCCTCATTTAGAAATTCAAGTGAAGTATGTATGTTAATCACAGGGAGGTCATGTTCTGGAGCTGAAACCAGGGAGATCACATAGTCTGATCTCCAGCGTAACAGCGAGGAAGTTTCACTGCCATGCAGACCCAACAGACCCCTTCTCTTCATCTTTATAATGGCACCCTAGCATGAAAAGCTGCAAATTGCATGAAATGATACTTCTGTGAAGTTTTTGAAAACGAAAGTTAGAACAAGTATTTCCTTGACTGCCTTAATATGAGAGGCTAAGTTCTGCTCTGCTCGAACTCTCCCTCCGTATTCATTTCAGTACCAATGGAAGGAAGCTGTGAGTGCACACGAAGAGCAGAGTTTGGCTCGGTACAAGCCAGAAGTGGTGGCTACTTCAGCTTGGTTCCTGCACGTCACATTAACAAAGGCTAGTAGGACCACTTCTGTGCTCTTCTCAAAGTCTGCCAACTTAATTCTAATGCATATATATATATATAATGCATAGTAGCTTACAGTTATAAGAAAAAAATGTTATTTCTTTTCAAACCTGCTCTCCGTGACTCTAGAATTTTAGTGGTTAATTCACTAAATGCACAGGTAATGTGAGTTAAGTGGTCGCTTTTCCAGCACAGTACCACCAATCCATCACCTTAGGAACTGCTATTATGGGCCCTAATCCAATAACAACAGTGGCAGCAATAAAATTCATCGTAAGGAAAAATGTCAGTCAGGCATTAAAAAAATATGTCTCTGAAGATTTGCATTGTTTTTAAAAAATTCTACACAGGAATATAGGCGTCACACTTACCAGTCTAAATTTATAACCACTTACATTTATAGCTATTCTCGATAAACCATCTACCTTCGCTACCCACCTATAGTAGCTACAGTTTAAAACTGGGAACACCGCATATTTATGTACCTTCCCTGAGATCAGTAATCCAAAATAAATAGCCCTGCAAATGTAACAGTGTAAACTCTGGATTTAAGTCTTCAGTAAGCATCAGTCCTCAAAACCCAAGGAGAACATTAAGCAAACGTAAACATAGCGATCATTTCGTCAGTTTTGAGTTATTCCCAGCAACAGTGGAATCTATGTGAGATGTAGCATCCAAATGTTGAAGACCCGTCATTTGTATCATACAATATAGTTGTCCCAGTTCACTTTCCTATCATTGAACCCTTGATTCCCCTGAACGCATCCAGCTGTGATTTGGATCTCCAAATTGCTATCCAGATCTGCTCCTCCACTCTGCATAATCTTTACAGTGCCTTTAAAAACACTCATTCTGAGGATCTTATTCTTGAATAGAGGAATGGCGAATAGATCTGTGATAATCCTCTGGACTAGTCACAAGTTCTGGCAAATCATAGCCTCTCAGAAGATGTCCACTGTTTTGTTGAGCAAAGTAATACAGCTGCCTGGCAAACATTGGTTCAACCTTAAGAACAGACAAAATGTTAATCAGACACATGACAAAATTTCATCTTCCTCCTGTTAATTATCTAAAAAGTGCTTTTAAATTAAAAAACAGGGCAGGACAAAACAGTTCTGCTTACCTGAATGGGAAAACAATTTCCCCGTTCCCACTAATCTCTCTTTTACGATAGGGTTTGCCTGCTCTGCTGACAAGAGTTCTGCTAATCGCACACACCCCTTACCTGCACACACACCTTGCGGTGCACGTTACCAATGACACAAATGGAATTGCACCCATGGGCGTGAGCAATGCCTAGAGACCAGACATGTCTGTGGCCACTTATCTTTGTTCTCGAGAACTTCGAGGACTTTGAAATGCTGGAGCCCGCAGGTGTGCTTAGGTATGTCACAAAATCACTGCCTTTTGAATTAGACTTCAATCTAACTGCAAGGTTACTCTTACTTTTTTCCCCTCGAGCTCTGTTGAGGAATCTATTCAGCCGATGATCACTGCCAGGAGGGATTTGTATGATTTAACACTGCCTTCACGTCTGTCTGCTCAGAAACCACTATTCCCTCCAGGCCTTAGGGCACCAGCTGCAATATTTAACTTGCACACTAAGCACTAAAACCTGAACCTTACTCTACGGGGCTGGACAGGTTGGAAGACTTTTCACCCCAGCCCTCTCCTCCCAGTCAGCCAGCTCCTCCTCATTAAGACATGGGCACCATTCAGGTGGAAAAATACACTTGCTGCGGGTCAGCCCAGCAGACAGGGACAGATTTGGCAGGGAGCTCTGCACTGGAGCATCTCACACAAGGTGGGACAGCCTGAGAAGCTGAGCAGGTTGAGGAACAAACAGTAATGGGAAAGCAAAGCTCCTGAAAGGGCAGGGGATTCCCAGGGAAGTTGGTGGGGCAGGAGATGGAGGAGGGGCTGGGGAGGGGGCACTAGGAAGCTGGAAAGCCAAAATGGCAAAGAATTTGAGGTGAGACAGGAACTAAACACTACCCTCAGCAGCTGGCAGTACAGAAGCTACACAGCTAAGAGGCCAGGTTTATGACAAAAGCCTGACTAGGGACCCTTGCTACCCAGGGGCTTTTGAAAGATTAAAACAGACACCAGTTCTCTTCCCGAACATGCAATAAGCTAAGCCCTACCTCTAGCGTGTGCATCATCATCTCTCTTGTGGTTTTATGGGCCAATACAGCCCATTTAGAAAGTACCTGGTCTCAGTCTCTATCATCACCCTCTCTCAGATTGCACCCTGAAACACTAGCTTTGAGTGTGTGTGAACTGTGGTCAGTCAGCTCAGGAGCTCGCCAGCTACCTCCGTGCTGGAGCTGCACAGGCAGTCCCTGCATCACGCTCAGTGCTGAGGTCTCTGAGATGGAGGCTGGGCCTCTGGAGCAGCTCCAGGTGCAGCAGCTGTGAAAGCACCATGTCCTGCACTGGCCTGGCAGCCCGAGGTGCTGCACCATGGGGCCAGCAATAACAGCCCTGCCCAGCTCTTCCAGGGTGCCCTTTAGGCCCTGAAGGACTTTGCAAAAGGGATCACTGATGACACTTAATGCTTTACAGAGGGCAAAATGGGGTGCTCTGAGCCCTCTGGCCACCAGTCAGTCCTTGGCAGATCTGGGGACTCAACCCCATTCTCGATGGTGCTGCATTGTCAAGAATTTATCGCCTCCCTCAGAAGGCAGAAAAGCCTGTCTGGCAGATTCATACCCTCCAAGGAACACGTTTCGTTTAGCAAAGGGACAAGTCCTACTTACATGGGCTGTAATTAGTTTCCGCTGCCTCTGTGGATCTGGAAATTCCTCCCCAAAGCACAGAGCAACCTGGTATCTGGGCAGTGGACGTCCATGATGAGCAAAGGCTTGAAGCTCTGGGAAGAGAGAAAGGGCTGTTAAGAAAGTCTTTGTGGATGGCTGAGCCCTGACCCTGGAGCACAGTGGGAGAAAGTGAAGTAACTCCAGGGGAGGATGAGAGGGGTCAGGAGAAAGACAAGAGGTAAGGAGAAGAAACTGAGTTTGAAGCTTTTCCTGCAAGATCGGGAGAAGCTAGCTGTAACACTGCAATCTTCCTGCATGCCTTGCCTCATAACTCACTCCGTATGCACAAACCGGGATGTCTTCCAATGAATAATTTTATTTGGCCTCAGCAGCAGAACCTCCTGGAGCAGATGCCAGAGGTAGCCCGGACCCACTCAAGAGGACGTCCAACAGGAGCACTGAAACCAATGGCTTGGTAGAGCCAACATACTGCCAGGCACAAATTCAGCCTCACCTAGACACTGTCATGGAGCCACTGGCACCACTGTTCCATGTGGTGGACAGGGAGGCGCAGGACCTTATTTAAGCCATGCACTAAGCCAGCAAAAGACACTGTGTCTTCTGCATGCCTGTACTCTCTTCACTAATCTACACCTTGTATAAAGGCAAAAGGTCAAATCCTGTCATTACACCAACAGCCAAAGTGTCACCACCAATAGATAGCTGGGGAGGCTTTTACAAGAGAGACCGAAATCACTGTGTTGTGTTTTAGAAACTGTATTTCCTTCCACAAAACAGAAAATTGCATCTAATAAGAAATCCTCCTTAAAATCTGCTTTATGTGAATTATTTCTACGTAGCTGATTGATAAAGAGTTTGTTTTAATTTATAGCCTAGTTTATGCTTTCTCCAGAAAAGTTGCAAAGGCAATTAATACTGAAACCAATGTCTTATAAAGAAGCACTCCCTGCTATATAGGGAAAGAGGTCTTTGAACCTGGCATGACAAGTGCATCATTTCCTTTACTACACACCTGCCCTTTCTACTCTGACTTTTCAGACCAAGGTATGAATTCAGCAGCTGCCACAACAGTGCCCCAGCCCTAGCTTGGGAATACTGGTCTTACTTGGAGGGTCAGCTACAGGAGTAAAATAATGGACAGTCCACTTAAAACACAGCAAAACCCCTAAAAGAGGAGAGAACAGAGATTTTCCATGGGACCCTGCTTTCCACAGGACAGGGCAGGATGATCCACCTATGGCCCATCCAACTCAGTGCTGCTAATGGAGAACTCCTCCCGTCTTTCTCTTCCCCCCACTTTACTCAACCTCAGCAATCCCCCAGCTCCTGGGAGTGCTACACAGCAGTCCTTGGCATGGACCTGAAGAAGAAAATCCCTTTCTTCCCACCAGCAGGATGATGGAGGTTGGCCTTGCACTTCTCCAAAGCCCTCTGCCCGCTCCGTCTGCCTTTCCGTGCCCAGGTGCCTCCCCATGCCATAGTCCCACCACACTTCCCAGACCACCCCTCAGTCCTGCTGCTCCAGCTCCAGCTTCTTGACCTTCTGCCAAGCCAGCCCTCCTTCAGCTGCCATCACCATGCTCCCAAATCTACTTTCTGCACCCTCCCACTCTTCCCCCCACCCTGGTCCACCTCATTTATCACGCAGTGCTCTCCAGAGACCAACCACCTGTTTTCTGTGTTGCTGCCATTGCAGGCCTCTCACCACAGGCCTCAGTGGTCTGGAGCAGTTGAGTTGAGTTGGTCTGGAGCATTGCAGGGCACAGCTCCTCAGCAAGGAGCTCAGAGCTGTGGTCCACAGCAGCTCTGCTTCTGCCCTTCTCTGCTGCCCAGTACTACCTCTCCTGGTAGTAGCCTCCTGTGTCTCTTCCCAAGGAAGGACCAATTTCCTAACGAGGGAAATGCCTGTAGTCTGGGACCTCGGTAATTTCAACTGACTTGCAGATGGGGTATGCCCATGACAAGTCACTTACAAACCTAGCTGAGCATCAACGCATGCAAAACCCCACTTTGCACACGCCGCAGACTATGGCTACAACCACGTGCTTGGGTTTGCACAGGCACTGGTGCATAAGTAATTTAGGAGGGGGAAAAATACCTATTTTTTAAGCTTATCTTTGGGGTTAGGCTTCTAAAAAGAGATGTGCTGTCAACCGTCTGGACGAACCCAGAGTACATCAGAAAAACCATCTGAGAAAAGGGAAAGGGATTTCCAAAACCATCATCACAGGCAGAATTATGTGTCTTTAAATTAGCATGTGATTGAAGTTCAAGCCAATACCCTGACCTCAAATTCCCCTTTCTAACTGTCAATTTTCATATCCATGAGATTTCTCTCTTTATATGCATTTCCTGCTTGGCCATTTAGCTAGAATGATGCCTCAACCCTGGAATATAAAGTGTGCAGAAGGTGATGCTTTGGGTTTGTTGTTTGTGGGTTGTTTTTTTTTTTTGAGGCATTATTCCTCTAAGAGCCTCCTGCCAGTGCAGACGCACTGTTCCAATGGGCAGCCATGCAGTTCACCTGCAGCCAGGCCACACATCTGAAGCAAGGGGCCATGTGCACTCCTGCTGCCCTCTGATGTCTCCCACCAATTTCTCTGGGCGGGCAGCTCAAACTGCCCAAAGTGCTCGAAGTGAGGCAGAGGCTTTGTGGGCTGCAAGGTGAAGGGACAGTCCCGACTCGTGCTGTTGCTCCCCCTGTACTGCTGCTCACAAGTGCCCTGAGAAAAATGAGACCTTACAGAGCAATGTGGAGAGTGCAAGTAGCACAGGACCCAGACAGAAAAGGCATTTTTCTGGCTGAAATCCATGCCAGTGTTTGAATACCCTGTGCCAGATTTCAGGCTTGCTCTGGGTCAGGTTGAGAGCAGCATGACTGCAGATCTCAGGGCTACCCAGAACTTACAGGAGCAGATCCAAGGCCAGGATCTGCTTTCCTCTGCCACCCAACATTTGGAAAGACTATTTTGTTAGGTTCCTCCTCACGCTTCATGAAGGGATGTGGGGATCTGGGGGTCACTCCTGCCTGTTTGGGCAGTGGCACTGAATGTGCATGGAGAGCAGAATTGTTCAGAAGACAACTGCTCCTTGGCTGTGCTTGCTTAAGAAGCAGTGGGGGGTAATTCCTAACAGAAAAAGAGCGCTCCCATACAGCTGACAGGGAGAGTGAGTGGGTGACCTCTCCAGAAAGGATACCAAAGCCACAGAGGGAATTACCTGCTAAAAACTGCTGAGTATCAAAGAGCTTGCATGTTTGATCCCGCTCCAGCTTGTTGGGTCGGTCACTGCAGAGCGCCAGAGGCCCGTCCCAGTAGATCCTGCTTTGGCAAAGTCTCTTAGCGTAGAGGCCATCAGGTGCCATCCACAGTATTACTCCCCTCTCCAAGTGGCTCAGTAGCTTTTCTATGTTCTTCCTCTGGCCGTTATCCTCTGGATAGGGGAAGATAACTTGCTCCAGGCTGCTGACCTCGTAACTTTGGCCCTGGGATATCCTACAGCCTTCAGGACTAGAAGTTGTCACCTCCTTTACCAGTATTTCACGGTAATATAAGCAGATGTGGAGTCGACAATCTACAAGAAGAAAAATAAAAGGAGTCACCATGATACATTTGTACGAATGACTTATGTTTCAAATTTGCGTTAAGGCCAAGAGGCGTATTTGTATGAGACTTCTGTACTTCTGTAACTACAGTCACCACCACCCAAAAGACATGCTCACATTAGCAAAAATCATATAAAGAATATAAATACTAAAGCATCTGGGGCATGTTAACATTAATGCCCTCTCATTTTATTAAGCAGGGCTACTGGTGTGGGAATTCAGTAGAAATTAATGTCCAGCAAACTTCTCGTTCCCATTTAACAGGAAAAGTTTGCATGAGAAAAGTTGTTGTTTGTCACATTTTCCGGGCTCACATCACAATTAAACCCACTGGCTCAGTACACTTCCTCAGATTTAATCAGGAAGTAGCTGCGTTTCTCCCCAGATTTTGCATAAAAGAGGCTCCTGCACAAGGGACCTGCAAACTTGCGCTTGGCTGCCTGAAGAGAAGCAGCTGCTGGCTTCAGCTCCAGCATGGCTGTACCTGAAATCCCAAACCTCACTTTCAGATGGCCATTTGGTCAGCTTGGCTGATTGCTAAGCGGTCACACAGCACTGAATGTATGTGTGTATATATACCTATGCATGCACACGTGCATATATATATATATACACACACATACAGACCCTGATCCGGAAGAATCAAGAAACATGCTGAGTGTCATGTTGCAGGTTTATGCGCTATTTCTGTGAAAAGCACATCCCTGCATCTTTTCCCAGAGTTATTCAGAAAGTCCCCTGGCATCTGGATGTCTGCATACCTGACTGAGACAACTCCCTTCTTCTTTCCCAAAGGCCTTTATTTACCACAAATAGTAAGACAGAGCAAAGCCTTGTGGCATCATTCCTGACCCTCAACATTTCCAAACTCCCCTTGGGAAGCCTTACTTGGCAGCTCACTGACGCAACCCAGCACTAACACCGTGAGCCAGTGAAGCCCTGCCATCAACCCTAACCACCGCCCCTGGATCCCTTGGAGCTCAGGCTACATACAAGTGTTTCAACATCCTGGCAAATAAGAGCCTTAAGCCCATACACCAAATTACCAAATTCATTCACTAAAAAGGGTGTTTTATTGTTTTATTATTATTATTATTTATTTATTTCATCAGTGCCAGGGCGAGTCAGGAGCGGGACCCCCTTGTCAGGCTCCCCATAGACCCCAGGGGATGCAGACCTTACCTGACAGGGCGAGGGCTTCACCAGACCTTATGCTTGGCTCAATCGGGATGCCAGGAGTCTGGGACTCGGGAGGGGCACAAGCATAAAAGGTTCCTGTCACCTGGCAACCTGTTTCACAAACAAAAGTCAGTGACAGCTAGCTAAAACCTAAGAGAAAAGCTTGGGCAGAGATCATAGCTTTGCAAAAGCGAGTTTTTTTCTGGGCCTCACCAGGAACTCTCTCTCTTCCCCCTCCTTCTTAAAACCTTTTTATTTCCCGTTTTTTTTGAATATGCCAGCTCTACAAGTCTCTTGAGATGTTATCTGGACTATAATTCTATTTGGGTCCCTGAGAAATACTCCCTCAGCATAGCAGCGTAGAGGTACTACCCCTTTTACTTTTTCCTTACCTAACAAGAATCTATTATTCTGTTATAGAAATAACTTCTATTATTAACTAGACCTCAGTGCTCTTAAAAAGTTGCCGGCATAAACGATCCGTTCAGTCTAAGGAACTTTATTAAAGACAGGTTTAACAACAAAGCTGGAATTAGCACTGTTGTAAAAGTTGGGAAAGAAAACTGCACAGGAGGAGATCACTGGGTTTTTATTACCAGGACTACCAGTAGTCCAAGAGGTGCCTTTCAGTACATGGACTATCACATGGGCAATTGATGTTGTCCTCGGTTTCTTAATGTCCGTAAAAGTCTCTGGAGGATGATGCAAGTGCCTTGCAGACAAGCACACACTACCCTTCCTCATGGCAGAAGCCACCACGATCAGGAGCTGGAGCAATGCAGATACAAAACACCTGCATCTCCTGACAAGCCTTGGAGCCCAATGACAAACCCAGCACTAGCCACTAACCACTGCCTCCAAAAACAGCAAAGTGGCCAAGCGTGTGCTTAACAGCTGCAGGGGATGTATTTCAGGGCACTGTTTATTCTACTTGATAACATCTATTAGAATTAGCAAATAGCTCAACTAAAAGCAAATGATTTTGCTTAACAATTCTAAGAGTAGCAGCAAAAGTTGCAGTGCACTGAGCAGTTACTATTTAGCAGACGCAGTGAATAAGAAGTTTATTTCTCTGCACAAAAGCCTCCAGAGAACTGTCCCCTGACAATTTAGTATCTGCTCTCAGAAGTCCCTCCTCGCTTCCCATCCTCGTCTGCCCTTTTGAGCCATCCCCTTCCCCACATCAAGCAAGTGCCCATCTAGCCGGGTGAGCTGTCCTGCAAGTACCAATGACACACAGCTCCCTATCTCCTGTGTTTTATCCCCTGCAGACTTCAGTGTTGCCAATTTTGACTATTCAGGATTGTTTCTAAGGATGCAGAGCTTGGAAAGCTATGATTATGCTGGGCTCTAATCCTGTAAGATCTTCGGAGAAGGGAACATCCCTTTTTTTCTGTTCCTGCTGTGCCAGCCCCAAGAGATACTCAATCCATGACAAGTCCCATCGCCACAGTACTAAAAAGAAGCAATAATTTCAGTTTCCCTCTTGGGAGAATAATACCATTCCAATCCACAGGGATAGAGGGAAAAACCTCACTAATGTGTGCCTCAAAAGACCCAAAATCAGAAAGCGAAGCTGAAGAACACAATCTTCCATCTGGGGAGCTTGGGGGGCTGGTTCCCTTCTTACTGCTCAGGGCTTTCAAGACAGCTCGGGACTTTTGGGGTCTGCCTTGAGAGCACCAGCTCAGAGGACTGTGCAGCCCACACACAGCTCCTACACCAGCAGCAAACGCAAGGGGCAGGGCAAAGGTGGGTGAGGGTCCCCCCGAAGGAAGCCCCTCACTCCTGGATGTGCGCTTTTGCTAACGCCACAGAAAGCCGTGAATGGGAAACGTGAAGCCTGCAGTTCTTCTGGGTGACCGTACGCCCTCCCTTTCAGCCATCAGCACCAAGTGGGATCGCTGTCTTACCATTTTCACAGCCGGGCGCCTGCCAGTGATGACCGCGAGCTGTGAAGGGGACGCTGGCGCACTGGTAGGGAATATCGGGGTGCGGCTGCTCCGGGGCGAATTCTCTCCAGTTGCGCTCATGGGGCACCATGTAGTTCGGTACCTATTCAATTTAACGAGATATTCTTTTACCCGGCAGCTGTCAGAAGCGATGCTGTGTGTTGCATCAGCTTTCACAGCTCGGCTCCCTGGCATTATTTGCCCTGCCAAAGCTCGCGGAGGTCTGAGCATTGCACAGGCTACATGAATGGCACTTGGCCACCACCACCAATGAGGCTTTCAAATGAACTTCTCACCACTGGTGTAAATAACAAGCCGGGTGGAATAACAAAAGGCAGTCAAAGCATTGCTGGTAAATGTCTGCTTGGAACAGCAATGCTTCATCGGGTGCTTACATTCTGGCTCCAAGAGGATGGCAGTACACTAATATCTATCGCCGAACAGAAAAGAGCTGTTACTCAGGGATAAACAACACCAAAGGAAATCGGCTGCCCTGTGGCCTCATATGACATTAGAAAAGTTGCCTCTCAGTTTCTCAGTTTTCATAATAAAGTTTTCTTTTTCTCAGAAAGAACTCAAGAGAGCCATGCCAGCAAAGAAAGACATACTGCAGAGCACAAAAATGATGCTGCCCGATCTCCCAGCACCAAACGCACAACAAATGTCATACCTGGGATGGTAGTGAAGTGTAAGGAGACGTTATTGGGAAGGGATGGTTCATCATTAATGGTTGCTCCTCCATGCTGATCTGCTTTGCACCTATGTTCACCAGAGGAAACGAAAATAAGGGATATCAACCACATCTGAAGGAAATCTGAGAACGGCACACTGAGGACAAGTCCATGCAACCGGCCTTTGATCAAACAGAGGACCAAAACGTGCTCCAGTGCCCGCTGGGGGAAGGATTCCCAGCCCTCCCTCACAGGCAGCTCCAGCCGTCAGCCTGTCCCGCGGGGCTCCCCAGCGCCGCACCCCAAAAGCGCTGCCCAGAACCCCAAAACCACAACGCCCTCACCACAACACCCTCCAGCACCCTGCCAAATCTCTGCCTCCTCCAAGCCCTGCCTGGCACTGGAGGCTTCTGCCCGGAGCTGCAGGCTGGGCATCCCTGGCCCCCAGCAGATACCAAATGCCTGGCTCAAAACACCTCTGCTCCCTCCTATATTTAAAGCCTCCATCCAGCAGGCTGGGTTTGGGTTGTTGATTTTTTTTTCCACGTGCAGGGAGCCTGTCTGCACCTTTTGCAAGGGCTCCCCTGCCGTGCTCTGACTCAGGTGCCAGCAGTCCCCCCGCAGACCAAGACCCCTGCTTGAGCTGTCAGAGTAAGATGTGCTTGAGCCCTGCACTTGGGCTCCTACACCTAAAAAGACTGCGTGGCCATTCCAGAAAAGCACACCTCAGTCCTCACATGCTTACAATAAGACAGATCTTCACACTCTGTTACACAGGGAATTTGAGATGTTTTACCTTTTTTAGCTCCTTCTGGCACTATTCTGTACACTTTATAGGGATCTGAGATGTCCAGCTGGCTTCTCTCCACCAGCTCTTCAAAGTCATTGCTCTTGTTCAAAGCACACCTTAATCTTGTCTTCCAGGTAGGGGGATCTGGTTTATCAATGCCCTCTCTGAACTTTCCTTTAAAAAGAGCCCAAGCCTGGAAACATTTCAGGTAATCAAAAAAGAAAAAAAAAAGAAAAAAAAGAAAAAAAAAAAAAAAAGAAAGAAAGAAAAAGAATCAACTACAAGTTACAAAGTTCACAATGCTTACAACAGCATATATGTCTGTGCTTATATGTGTAAGAATTTACTCGCTACAGGTTCAGGCTGAGAAAAAAAGCAGCATGGGCAGTTAAAACAGTGCCCGGCACGGACGTGGAGGCAAACGATGTGCTGCTGCCCCACTTAGCTCTGACACGGGGAAGGGGGAAAGGGCGGGCAGCCCTACCTTGAAGAGAGCAGCATCCTCCTCGCGGTTGTAGTCCTGCTTGCCGGCGTGCTTCCAGGGGATGCGGAAGATGCTCTTCTCGTCGTTCTCCCACACCAGCCCCGGGTACTTGCCGCTATCTATCTGGTCGATCAGCCACTGGCGGAGTTTCCCGTTGCCGCAGCTCACCGAGTTCATCCCGCACTCGCCTGGCTCCAAGTTCATGCCACTCGCGTCGGCAGTCGGGTGGGGGGGTTTTGGGGTGCGTCACGGAGCCCACCGCACTGCGCACCCAAGCACCAGCTCTCGGGGGGCTGCGGAGGAGGGCGAGAGGGACGGGACGGGGAGAGGGAAACCCACGGGTCAGACGCAGTGTGCCAAGGGTGCACGGGAAACGCGAGCAGACGGGACAGAGCCTCTTGCACCCCTCCCCGGGCACTGCTCATGCTGCTGCAGGCATTGGCAGGCTCCCCCCCAGCCCCGTGCTGTTTTGCATGAGCATACGCGGGCGGCTGAAATCCTCAGTGCAAGTGACTTTGGGCACAAAACGTCTGTCCAGCTCTGAGTTCCACCGGGTTTTTATTTTTTAACCAAAAAAAAATAAAATAACTCATAAAAGTGCGTTTGCACATGACAGAGCACGTATGTAATGGCAGACGCATGCACACAAACTGGAGGGCTTCACATGCACTTGTGATTTACGCGGCGCTTCACCGTAACATCAAAGTAGCTCCCTCAAACAGGGCACATCTGAACGCATGATGTCCCATGCATACCTCCCCTCCCACTGCTCCCAACACGCATGCATAACAGCATTCAAATCTACACTTTGCAAGTTCCAAAATGTGGGAAGACCCCAACCTGTGCCCAGGCTCCCGGCGTCCCACCACGGGCAGCCCCAGAGGTGCCCGCACTCACCCTGCAGCGCAGCCGTGGGCTCCTGAGGTGAGGAGACCACCGGTGGCAGGGGACCGGGCACAGACTTTGTCCCCTCGACCTAAAAAAGCGGTCGTGTGCCCACAAGCTTGCCTTGGGTCACTGCCTTACAGTTATGGCCAGCATGTGCAGGCTGGTGGCAGCCCCGCATCCCTCACACCCCTCAGGTGGCAGCATCCTGCGGACACCCAGCGCGGTCCCCGAGGCTGTGGCTCCCCTGACCATGACCACAGGAGCCAGGGCAAAGCCCCCCAAAAGTGTTTGTGTCCCCAGCCCTGCCAGGGCACAGAGCCCACCCTTTTACCCCGAGCAGCAAAAAGCACAGTGCACGCCTCCACCTCGGGAGCACAAAACGGGACGGGTATTAATTTCTTTAAATTATAAAGGAAAAAAAAAAAAAAAAAAAAAAAAAAACCACGTTTTTTAGAAGGAAATCGCGGTGCCACCAGCACCAGGGGAGCGGGCGGCTCACGGCGCGGTGCCCGCAGCGCCCACCCGTCGGGGCGCACCAGCAGCCCCGGGGCTGGGGTCCGGGGGTGGCAGTGGGGGACCGGGGGTGGCAGCAGGGGACCGGGGGGGACCCGGGAGGCCGGGGTCGCCGCCGCTTACCTCTGTGGCGGCGCTGGGAGCGGGCTGGGGCCGGCGGCTGCCGAAGACGGGGCGCAGCGCGACTGGGCCGGCGGCCCCGGGAAGTTTCTTTATATGATGGAGGGCCCCGGGCCGGGCGGGGGGGAGGCGGGCCCCGGCCCGGAGGTGGAGCCGGCGGAGGGGAGCGGGGACTTTGCGAGCTGGAAAACATCTGAGGCAGTGACACATGCCCATTGCTGGTAAACACCAGCCGCGGGGAGGGCGGGGGGCGGCCAAGGCCCGGCGCCCTCGGGGCGTCCGCGCGTGTTTTTTTTTTTTTTTTTTTTCTGTGTGTGTGTGTGTGTGTTTTTTTTCTTTCAATCTGTGCAGACAGACGCGCGCGGCCAGAAATAGCACGGGGAAACTCCTACCTGTGAGAGCCGGCCGGGTTTTACTGTAAGAGAGCCGGCTTGCTACACCCACCAGAAACGGCCCAGACGGCGCCGGCCGGGGCGGCCAACGAGGAGCCCCCCGCAGACACCGCCCCGGGGCTCGCAGGGCGACAAGCGGGGGCCAGGAGCCGCCCTCCACGGCCCCAGGGGTTTTCTCCCTTAGGACGGCTCATCCCGGCTGTCTGCAGCCCCGGGGGGCCGCTGCCACCCACCGCTCCCCATGCTTTTCTCCAAAATCCCCCATGCGCAAAGCAGGGGGCACAAAATCTGGGGGTCCGGGCTGGCCCAAAAATCTTCCTTAGCGCCTTTCAGGTTTCTAACACGTGTCCCATGCCACGACACTTTCGTGTTGTTGTTCTGTTTTAACGTTTCCAACACATCCACATCCTTTCTGCCGTAACGTGTCAGATCGAAAAACCAGTCATCGCGCCCTGTGCTGGCAGGCCGCCGGCGCGGAGGGTATCCGCAGGGTTTAGGATATTAATTGCAAATCTTCAACGCCATCTTCTGAAATTTAAATGTAATTATCGCCACGTTTTGAGGGGGAAGTGAGAAGCGCAGCCATTTTTAGGTATTGGGTTTATGACACGCCATCCTCTAGAAAAAGAATTGGCAGAGCCCACCAGAAATCTTTTCAGTCACGAGTTAAGGCACCATTAAAAGAGTAGGACATGTCTTTGAGATTGCAGGTGACAGCCACCTTAAATCAAGACAAGCAACTGCAGCTCTACCAGACAGCATTGGAAAGGCTTCCCAAAAATCCAAGGTGTGATTCCCAGAGGCAGGTCTGGGTGGCACTCAGGGCACCGACTGTAGTTTCACCAGGCACAAAAACATCTTGACACGTGTCTCTGTAAAATTAAGACTTCTACTACCTTATCTTTTTTGCAGTTTTTAAGACAGCAAATTCTGAACCAGTGTGAAAAATGCAGATTTGATCTGCATTAGATCCAAGCCTTCCGGATAAAATAACGTCTTTCTCAAATTCTGGAGAATACCTTGAAAAAATAGTTGTTCTTGTCCAATGCAATTCATGGCAGAGAGTTAGGTGAATTACACATTAAGAAAGCTTTAAGAGAAGACAAAGCCAATCATAACCTTTTACAAAAGAAAAATAAAAAAAGACAGTACATTACTTGGAAAGTTCTCTGGCTGGGTGGTTGCTTGCTGTCTTTGTGCAAAAAGAATTCTCTCAGAAAACTATCTGCAGTTGCCCAAACCTTTGAGTGGATGCTTAAAGCCAGACTCCCAAGTGCACACTTGGCCTTTGCAAATAAGTCTTCTCATGAGTAAGACATGATAATATTCGTTTTGCTGACTTTATTGCTCAGGGTTTCTGGACATCAGCCATTTCCATTTAGACAGCAAAAGAAAAAAAAAAAAAAAAAATTAGGACCACCATTTCAGTCTGCAAAGCAGCAAACTCTGATCAATAACGCAACTGTGTTATCTGCATCAAATGCTGCAGCAGCGCGCCAGTAGACTTTCGTAGTGTCCTTTTTGCATATGTTGAGACGATTACTCCCTAACTGGTCTTGCTCCTGATCTGAACACTTAGACCACCTCACAGCCTGTTCATCTTTTCTAGTGATTTCCACACCACTGCAAGCACCTAACTCTTCAAACTTTGCCCAAAAGCCCCACTGTCTACATGGAAGTTTTCTGTGTCAATGACTGAGTTGGAGTCCTCTTGTGAAACGCTCTTGCTGCTGCTTAACCACTGCATTCGCCACCAGGCCCCCTGTTATTCACACTCTGAAGGTCACACTGACTAAAGGCATGCCAGGAAAAGTGACTGTTTCTTCTCAACAGTCGCTCGGTGCATTAGAAAGCTGGCTTCTGCTTTCACCAAAAACCTCTGAAGTTCCAGCTGACTCACGTGGGAATTGCACCCGAGGCAGAACGATGAGCCAGGAGGCACAGCCTCAGGGCAGCCGCCGCGAGCCATGCGAGGCTGGTCCCCTAGGCAGGGTGGAGTGCTGAGCCCAAAGGCTCGCGTGTGACACCGGAGCTGAGTCCTCACGCTGCCTAGGCAATCCTACAGAAAGGTTTCCTTGCCACTTCTCTGGGGCACGTGGTGACCTCTATGCACGAGCCAGAAGGACCCATTGGAGCTATGCCAGCAGCATTATGCCACGCAGCAGGGGCCCTTTGAGGACTGCTGCTTATTCAGGGGCTCTCCCCATGCTGGAGACCATGAAATCCCCTGGGTGCAGAAGAGGAACCTGGGGGGCGCAGGCTGAGCTCAGCCTGGCGTTGCTCCTGCCTGGCTGAGAGAGCCGTGCCGGCTGCATGGCGTGTCCTGCGGCACTGAGGTGAATGTGCTTGTGGTGGCAGGGCCTGCAGCCTGGTTCCCAGCCTTGGGAATCTCCTTCTGGCCTTGGATGAAGGCACCAGGCACCCAACCCCTGCTCTCAGCCAGGAAGCTCTCCCTGCTTTCCTTCCTGCCTCAATGCTTGTGGCCCTGCACATTCTCCAGCCATGCTGATGCATTTTTTCCTTGGCCCAGGAAGCAGGAGGGAGCATAGGGCTCTGCTGCTCTGTCACCCAGTGGCTGGGCCACCCCAGTGGGAACAAACACGGCCACACACAGACTGGGCTTCAGGGGCCTCCAGGAGCCCAGCAAAGCTGGTACTGAAGCCCTTGACAAACAACATTGGCAAATGTATTATTCAGAAGTGGATTAAGAGCCTAAACGGGGGTGTGAAAAGCCCACCTGTGTACCTCTTTACCTGCTCCAAGATCCCTTTCCTGAGACAGGGGGGTTTGAAGGGCTTAATGCCTCGTTATTGGCACCAGTTTCCTCTGGGTGTCTCCTTCCTACAGAAGTCCCCACAAATCCCCATTTCTGTATCTGAGAGATGATGCCCTTGGCTGCCCAAAGCAGCGGCAGAATTCAGACCCGAAGTAACAGCACCGCTGAAGTCTGACCACCCCGCACTTCAGTCAATGGCTGAATTAACTTGTCATGAGAAGAAAGATCTCCATGGAAGGCATCGAGAGAAGTCAAATACACGGTGGACATCTGGAGCAGGTTCCCAATTGCTTCGACCAACTCCAGAAAAGCACCTGCTCTGGAAGCAACAGTCTGGCAACAGTCACCACAGGTGATTTTAAGCACCCTCTGTTGTGGTGACTTCTTGTGTCATAGGCACTCCTCTCTTGTTTCAGGATGGTATCTGCAGTTCCCCCATTTAAAATAGTGACCTCTAGAACAGTGTTAGTCTATCACATATCATCCTCCATATTAGTAATTAAACAGTCACGTTAGATCATCAGAAACAAAGCAAAACAGCCAGCACAGCCATGTCTCTGTACTTTTAAACAGAAAAGTCTCACGGTCCGCTTGTCATTATTTTTGGTGGATTTGGTGTACATTTTGTTTCCTTTTCGCGTACTTCCCCCTCTGCTTCAAAGACAAGAATATTTCAAACCGCCTTTCATACGGCTGCCTTCATGTCTCCATACATCAGCTTGTGTCTGGGACTAAAATAACCTTTCACCACATGTCACAACACCTGAAGAAACTTTATTTTGAGGAGGAAAGCTTGGCTTTCTCACCCCCTGATACGGGTCACAAGGACCAGGACTCAGCTCAGAAGCCCTGGGTTGATGCCTTCCCCCACATAAGCCAACAGCAAAGCTTTTGTGGACTTCCCTCAGGCATTGTCAGGCTGGCTGTGCTCTTGGAAGCAGGGGGTGCAAGGCCTCAGCCCCGTGAAGCATCAGCACCCCCGGTGCCCACCAGTTGTGCCCCAGGAGCCCAGGTCCCTTTTGGGCACCCAATGGAAGAGGCCACACGGTCACATTATTTCCAGAAGGGAGGGCTCCAGCTGGAGCAACACTGCTTGCTGCCTGCTGAAGGCTGTCTTGGGAATAATGCAATCAATGCATTCACATCTAATGGCACGTCTCATTCCTAAACTGCTCCTGATGCCTTTGGACACTGCCCACACTGGCTGGGAAAGGAGATGCAAGTCCAGCTCCGCCGTATGTCTTCTGAACAGATGTTTCAAATGAGGAATAACTGATGTTCAAATGTATTGACTTTTTTTATCACTACGCAGAAATGTGTGAAAATTAGTATTACATGAAAACAGGCATTTTTAGATTGCGCATGCTTGAGGGCAACAGCTGCTAGAGCGGTTGTATGTATTTGTTTCTATTGCAGTACAAAAGATTATTAATAAATATCACTGCCATCTGAGGAAAATGCCAAGTGCCCTGGGAGAATGCAAGGAAATAGAAAGTAAAAAAAAAAGGAATTTGCCTTTTGGAAACTAGAGGAGTAAAGAGGAGTGTTAAGGATAGGACTTGGAAAATCCTCCAGCAACCAAGCTGCCTGGTGTAGCCATCTAGAACCAAAAGCATTAACGTTTCCAGGACAAAACTAGTTGGAGGAGTGGGCTTTACTCCTGAGATGCTGTGTATTTCATTAATTCATAAGGGAGCAAAAAGCTTGAATTTTGTAAGTTTGTGTGTGTTTGTGCATGTGCCTGCCTTTAGTGGGATACTGGTAACATTGCCAATCGTGATAAGAAGTATTTTTTTAAGGGTCGCTCTGCACTCCTTGAGAAGCCACAAGGCAGCTCCGTATCACACCCTTTTATTTAGCAATCACTGCAAGAAAAGGTGAAGATTTCTGACACATGAAAAACCCCTGCAGTCATATTTGTGCTGGATGCATGAATCTAATGATTCCACCAAGTTGAGGAAATGAAAACATGAATGAGCAGTGTGGCTAATCACATCATCCAACATTATGAACAAAAACAATAACAAGAGAGCTTTTTGCTGAATGAGCAAGAAATTGGACTCAGTGCAGGCTGAGGCTGGAGGTGAAGCGCAGTAATATACTCCAGAGCGAGTCTTTTCCCATTTTCTCTTTCCGTGTTGGCTCTGTTTCTGAATACACTGTTGTTTTCCCTTTCTATCTCCCCAGAGCAGCTCAGCCTGTGATGGTCCAGCCACTCTCCTCAGCAAGCACCAGTTATTTGTCTTATTGTTAATGGAAACAAAACACAAGTAGACTTTAAGTGAAAAATAAGGAACGCGTTGGTTGGCATCACTGAACAACGTGTTTGTCCAGCTTTGTAAAACATACATTAAAATAAAACTGCGGTCTTGTTTTACCTACAGTCAACTTGAAGATCGTGAGGTCTACTAGGTGGTGCATACACAACACCTGGACTTTGACTACATGGTGTTTTTTTTTTCCCATTTTGACATAGTAAGGATGTAGTCCCCTAGTGGCGTGTCAGCCAACCCACTGCTCACTGTCACTGTTCTGGCTGCCAAACCCCATCCCACATCCACGAGTGACAGCCACCGCGGGGACCCCTGGCCCCAGGGGAGCACCCACGCTGGGGGCAGGACTCATTGCAGCAGTGAGGGCAGGCCAAGAAAAAAGCAACTCTCTTTCCCAACTAGTTTTAAGAAAGGATGGAGAACTTCTTTTTTAGAAAAACAATTATAAAAAATTGTTCATTTTTCATATGAAAACTCAAAACCCAACATGCTTGCTGGGAAAGAAAAAAAAATTAAAAAAAAAAAAAAAGGAAAAATCTGTTCATTCACTTTCAGAGGGTCTGTAAAAATTGCATATTTTTATTTTCAGACAATGTTTTATCAAATTTGATTTTGGTGCTTCGCAGTCTGTTTGCTTTTAAGTGCAAAAGGATTCATTTTCTACTGACCGCCAGTAAACAAGCCAGCCAGCTCCGTCTCACGTTGTGGTGCTGGCCACGAGGTGCTGGCAGCAGCTTCTCTGGTAACTCCAATAATTTGAGACTTGCATCTCTACAGCATGGCTGCGTGTCCCCCCTCAATTATCTTGATTACGAGCGCAGGTAAACCAAGCTGGGGCTGATATCTCACCAGGGTGGAGAAGCAGGACCATTCCAATGACACCCAACCTAAATACGATTCATTATAATGAAGAGCAAGTTAGAAGCTGACTTAACTCCTTCTGAAAAAATCTCCTTTTGGAGTACATTTTCATATCGTGAGACACGCAAGGAAAGGGTGGGGCTGGCTGTTGCAGGAGTGGGACGAGGATGCAGCTGGTGACAAGGTGGGACTGGGGGCTGCCGGCTAGGTGCATGGGCTGCGGTGGGACCCCCTAAGGTCATTCTCTTGCGTCCTTTCCTCCAGCAAGAAGGGAGGTGGAAGCGAACATCCATGGATTTGGAGAGTATGAAGCTGTGGCTGGCATCTTGATCAATTCCCGGTGGATTTGGAGCTTGCCAAGGGTCTGTGGCTGGGTAAAGCACCAACCGGTGGACTTCCCGATAGGTTGTGGGACCACTTTGAGTATTTTTGCTTTAACTAATCATTGCCTGCTTTCATACCAGCACAGGGTGACTATTGTGCTTGGGCTCGTTTGTGTCTAACTTCAAACCCACACCATTTCCTGGGTTCAAAAGATCAGCTTGGTTTTGTGCATTTTGTGTTTGAGGTTCCACTTCAAAGAAAATAAGCTGCAAGGAGTTCAAATAAATCAGAAAATGACATGGGGAGGGAAGAGATCAGTGTGACAGAAGAATGAAAGATTCTGAAAGCTAAACACTCAACATTAAAAAAAATCCACAAGATGCATATTACATAAGTATTGACCACTCCGTTCCCACTACCTACTACGATTTTCAATTAAACATAAAACTCTCTGGGCTTTCTGTCTTTTTATACGGAAGCATCTTAGAGAAAAGCGACACAAAGCAGGAATTTAAATGACAGAGATAAGGACTCAAATTGAAGGGAGCTTTGTGAAGTTTCACATGTAATGTAGATGCAGCTGACACTGACATTTCCCTGCTTTATCTGAGAGGCTCTCCTCTTGTCTGTGGCCATTTTGGCACAGAAGTCACTTGTGGCAGACACATCCCTTTGGAAGAAAATGTTTCAGAGAACATAGGCATAGCATGCCCTGTACAATATAAAACATGATTTTGTTTCATCCTATCTTAATTAGCGAGGGGCAAACCCTCAGCATGGACTTACTGAGCAGATGCTGATGAGATGCAGACGGTTGACAGAAGGAGGTGGTGTTGATGGTCTAGCAGTTTGTGCTACCTTCTTCTTTTTGATAGACAAAAGAGGAACTCACAGCCCCAAAGGAAAAATACATAGTGAGCAAGGAAGGTTATTACTTAACTTAAAGGAAAAAAAAACACTTGTTAATTGTTCTTCCTTTACCAGCAACACAAACAACATGCCAGCATTGTTCTGTTGAGTAGAGATCTGACTCTCTTCATTCACACCAGCACAATGTAAGAGGTTGGCTATTTTCTAGAGGGAGTGAATGTGCAACCCAAATGAATGTGCAGTGGTATTTCACTTTGAAAAGAAGCGAGTCAGCCCTATTAGGTGCGCAGAAGAATGATTTAAAAAGAAACAATCTTTGTAAACACGGATTTCAGTGGGGGCCAAGAATGGAGAGTAGCAAGTACATCCAGTCAGAATTTCTCCTGCTATCAGTTAGCAGTCTAGCAAGTACATAAATCAGCAAAGGCTTTCTGAGAGTTTTCAAAAACACAAAACACCTTCATCAGCTGCACCACAAAACACAAACTTCACTTTGCATCACAGAGCCAGGTGAGCCACTGGATCCTCAGCGGATTCAAGCCAGCGAGCAGATCGCAGGGCAGCACACGCTGCTCGAGCGGGTTGGCTTGCCAGGTGCCTTAGTAAGTGATCCTTCCTCCAGTGGCACAATGCTTGCCAAGCCTTGTTTCCAAAGATGCTGAGAGCACACCATCACCACCTAGGTGATGTGGGATAAAAGTACCAAGTGTGACCAAAAAAAAAAAAAAAAAAAAAGAGCCAAAATGTTACCAGGAGACTTCATAATGCTGTGGCTATTTTGGAAAAAGGTGCCTGTCTGCTTTTGGAAACATCTCCCGGAGCAGTGAATATGCTCTATTAGAGCAACAATATGTTGCTGTGCCTCCTCCTACCTTTCTCCACTCCAGATCACAGCAGCTTTTGATATTGGTGTGTGAGAAAGGGCAACCCAGGACAGTCTAACCAGCAGAATAACATTTGGGACTCTGCAAAGTTTGGGCAGAAAACCTTACAAAGCACACCGGAGCTGCTTCCAGGAAGAGCTGGGGAAGCCTGTGCGCAGACAGAGGGTTTCCTATGGCCAGTGTTCGGTTTTAAGCTCACTTCACAGCAGCTGAAAGAAAGCACAACACCAAGAGGGAGATTTGCAAAGGTAGGGACATTTTCGGTGGCAGCGGAGTGCTGCTTGCCTTTTAGTGACATGGAAAAACTCCCCTCCTAAAGCACACCGTCCACCTCACTTCGTTTCCATTTCTCTCAGACAGGTTCTGAACACTCTCCGAATCCTGTCTGGCGGTTGATGCTGCCCCACGGTAACTTCTGATGAGTTAACAGCTGCAACGGCTGCTGGCAGCTGATGCAGGCTGGACGGCCTATTTCATTAGCTTTAGTACCAAGCTGATCTTTTCTAAGGGTGAAAAAAAAAAAAAAAAAAAAAAAAAGAGAGGGACCTCTGCATGCATGGCTACCCTTGGTTAGCATGAACAGGAAGGATACTCTGAAGGGTGACTTACTAGCATGGGCGAATGCTTCTCTTTAGAAGCAAAATAAAGTTTTTCACATTGCCAGTGATACAAACTTAGCCACACACACACTTCTACTGAAGGCTGTGCATGCTAGAAAACACCAAGAAATTCCCTCACCCACTTAGCATTACTCATTTGGTTGCATAATTTTTCTTTTTCTTTTTTTTTCTTTTTGCTGTGGATTGGGTCAAAAATACATTGCCTGTTAAAAAAAAAAAAAAAAAAAAGCACAGAACTGCCCATCGTGCTTGTTTATAGCAAACGCAATTCTGGCTGTGACTGAGCGGGAAGGTACCATGGGCTGCTGGGCAGAGCAAGAGGCTGCCCACAGATAAATGTCTGGCTATCCTGCAGCACCGTCACAGGTCAGCTCATCCGTCCTTATATCTGGATAGCCAGACCTGCCAGGCTTACAAAGGCCACCCAAATTTGTCTGTAGTGCTCCCTGGTTCTTACTACTTGAACAGCATACCAATAGCTGGCAACGTTTGCTGTAAAGAGCACATCATCAAAACTGCCGTGTGTTTGAAAGCTGCTCTAACCCATTTCCTTCACAGATCCTTTTTTCCTTGCAGATATGAGAATTTGTGATAGCACAGTGGTATGAGGAGCAGCGAAGTGATGTGGTCGCCTTATGGAAGGCAAAACCCTGTTACATCTCTTTATTACTACCCTAGCCTTTCTGAGAGGCTGGTGCTGCCTAACTGCCTTGAAAAAAAAAGAGGTAAGAAAGAAATGGCCACTTGGTGGCCTTAAACTGTTACTCAAAGCACTGAGAGACAGATCCTGTTGTCACTGATCTCGGGATGACTTTCCCCACGGGCTTTATGGGGGCAAAGCATCAGGGCGATGAGCAAACTGGTGCACAGAGAGAGCCCCAGTCCTGTCTGCGCTGCTGTGATGCCCAAGAAGCCGCGAACCATGAGGTGTCCCTCCGCAGCTGCAAGGCAATGACTTGTGCAAAGACACAGTGAAAAGGGCAGACAGCAGCCCTTAGAGGGGCACAGACTGACGTCTATGCCTAATGGCATCCCTACTGGCACACTGGTTCCCAAGTAATGGTAAATGCATAAAATCACCCCCATGCTGGGGCTCCTGAGGCATCTTTCAGGTGAGGACTCCCCTCGTGTTGTTACCTCCTAGCCTCTGTAACCCTGGGGACACCGCATTGCCAACAGCAGTCCCAGGATAGTTTCGGTGATGTTCTATATCTGCCTAAACTCTGGCCTGAAACCTAGTGCAGCACCTGTTCAGCGTGTCTCGCTATGTTATAGAAAGCAGAGTCTGGATACTCTGGCAATCCTGCTTGGCCTGGGTGTGCATTTCCACAGGAGACAGCCAGATAAAGTCCTTCCTCTCTACTAAGGACTGGGAAACCTTAGAGGATGGTTGCTTAATCTGTGTAGTGACAAATACAGACCATAACATACTGCTGGAGAAGCAGCAGTACAAGCTGACTTCATCAGGAAAAAAAAAAAAAAAAAAAAAAAAAAGGTCAGAATGGACTGGGAACTTGTCAATTTCGTTATTGTTGCCTGAGGCTCGTTTGGGAACCTCTATTACAAGGACTGCTCCAGTTCTACTAGGGCCCACATCTTTCCTCTTCTCTAAAAGGTCCCCTTGAGCCAGGTTCCCATAGTTTTGATGCTCAACCGAGCTTGAAAGGATCCTTTTGGGAATTCCCGATATGACTTCACACTTCAAAATAACAACTCACAGAGACCGTGCAAGGAAGGTCTGTAAGGCAGAACAGGGCTGTCCCAGCAGGGAGGAGTGATACGGAGTCACCTCCTACTTCAGTTTATGAGCGCACAAAGCACCTACAGGACACAGCAACAAATGTAGGTGCCTCCAATGCCTTGTGATGAGGATAAATGCCGGTGCCACTAAACTGCACAAAGGAACTGATGTTGCACCTGCAGAAATCAGAAATTTTCACATCAGCACACACTCAAGTTCTTCAGAGCTTAAGGTTGCTCATCTGCACCATCACCTTCCAGCTGTGTTTTTGGCTTCCTTTCACCCCTCCATGCAGGCAGATTTTTAAAGTACCACGTATCACTATAAGAAGTGGAAAGCTGGGGCTAGTTTTCCACTGCTCAGGAGAACATCAAGTATCAGCGTGGGCTCACGTAGTCTAAGTCTGCGAGTCCTAAATTTTCTCAACCAATTCCTATTTCTGCTGCTCACTGGAAGTATTGCAAAGGTGCTGTAAACCTTGCAATACCAAGTATGGTTCAGTAGCAGCCAGTTTGCCTATATGCTTTGGGCTAAAAGCACCATTTTGGTTAGTCAGCTTGTTTTCATCACTGTTTGGCACACTGAGGTGCAGTAGTCTTTTTTTTTTTCTTTTTTTTTTTTTTCTTTTTTTTTTTCTTTTTTTTTTTTCTTTTTTAAGAGACCCTCCCCCACACCCTTTTTTTCATTTGCTATCTTTTCTCCCATTGCAGAAAATCCAGAACAAGACTCAACCACGCCTCATTATCTTTCTCAAGAAATGTATGCAGCTCCGGAAAGCTCCTCCAAGGTTTCCATCCAATTCCCACAGGTGCCGCTATTTGCTTGTACTGCCTTCCTCTTGTACTAAAGCAGCAGGAAAACAACAGACCAAATTCAAAGCCCTGCTTGGCTTCCCTCTGAAAACATCATTATGCTTTTCCCTTACCTTCACTGAGCCAGGCCACCAGAAGCCTCATTAAGATCACGTTATCTGTTAACAACTGTTCACCTTCAGAGTCTTAACAGCCACGAACTGTGACAGCCCAAGACATCAATAATGACAGAAACTGAGAATTGTTGGTGCAAACTGCAAGAGCTTAGGAAAAAAAAAGAAAAGAGAAGAAATTTAATGACAACCCAAAGTCAGACAGCAACTGCGATCTTTTCCACTGCATTTTGTGTGCTTCTTTCAAAGGCAATTGCAGTGGACGCTGCTTAAGTCCAACAACTGTTTTGTGCATTGTTCAAGTCATCAGATGCCAGGCGGAGTTTAGGCACACCAAGCTGTTGGAAGTTCTTTTGAAACCTTAGGATTTAGATATACTTCATCAGTGGGCTCATTAAAATAAATAATACCTCTCTAGGATGCGATCATTATAAAATCTCCCTACACCTATCACTGACAGGTGGAAGACAAGGGATATCATAACAGAGGTCATCGTTTGTCTGATTGCCACATCCTCCCTCTAGGAATAACTGCATCTGTGGGGCCTGATGAAAATCATCCCTGAAACATGAAGTTCCTGTTTCCTAAAGCTGTAACAGCATGAGACAGACCAAGAATATTTACCACCCTCCTTCGAAGTGTGGCTAAAAAGCAAACCTACCCAAAGCACTGTTCGCTTCTGAGAATGTGCACTAAAGGCTTATTTTAGGATTGCACTTGATGTTTAAAGCTTCCCCTCCAGGTCTCCAGCCTAATCCACTCCCAGACAACATGTTACCAATGCACAATCAGGCTCCAGTTGCCTGGGGTCTGGCTCGTGCAGAGTCTAAGCAAGCCATACTACGAGTCTGCGCCCAAGTCACCCTGAGGTGGGAAGGGCCCTCAGCTTACCCTGACCTGGCTCTGTTGCACTCGGGCTTTGCTGTGACCGAGCTAAGGAGCCCTCTGGGATGCCAGAGGACGCAGCGTGTCAAGGCGTTGTGCGTTGGGATGCACAAGCAGGCACCCCTTGCTGTGCAGGTTTTATCCTAGGTGATGGAGGAACCACCATATTGTCGTGGGGTGGGTTAGGCAGGAGAAGGCGGCTGTTACGTGCAGCCTCCTGGCCAAGCATTTCCTTCAAGGGCCATTTCGGTGGCTTCTTCTGAAGTAGGGTTTCTGGTGTCTCATCCTGCCCCTTCTCAAGCAAATGCACTCCTTAACCGCAACCTACTGCTAGCTACAGAAGCTCCTGATCACTTCAGCTGCAACAGCTTAAAACATCCACTGTCCCTTTGCTCTCCCTCTCCTCCCCAGTACATACAGCGGGGGAAATTCTGTTGCTTAGTGGTTGATGGGACTTCATAAAACAAGAAATTAGAATACAGCTTAAAACAACTGCTAATGTATTTTTGCTGTGGCCCACAAAGCGTTCTTGTAACCAAAGCCACAAAAAAGGAGGTATTTTTAAGTGAGCCGTGCGGATTGATTCATTGATTACCGTCTCTTCCTCCCCATTATTGTTTCCCATCAGAGCTGGCAAATTACGCTCAGAGAAGTTGTGCTCTCCCTACACTTACCTAGGCTATTTCTGCAGCCCAGCCCTCACACAGGTTATTTTCAGCTAGGTAAATTGTCTGTTAGTTCCCGAAGCTCATATACTAGGGCGGTCAAACTAAAATCGGGTAAAACCTGACTTTGTTGAACAAAAGAGCAGCAGGGTTTGAGTACCATCTTCAGTCAGTTTAGGAGGACGGGGGGTGTAGAGGGACTAAGACAGCCCTCATCAGTGCTGGAGATAACCAGAGGGAGGTCAAGGAGATAGTGGCCATCAGTAAAGAGAGAAGCTTCAGATCTACTTTGGTTTGAAGTTCAAGGGAAATTTCCTTTTCCACTGAGGTGCCCGCAGCAGGCGCTGCAAATTCCCCGACCCCTCTTGAAACTCGATGTGTGTCGAGGCACCAGTGCTCCCAAAGCTCTTGAACCGAGGAACAGAGGGTCAATCCCTACACGCTGGCATCCCCCCCCGAAATGACCTGAGAAGCGGCGCTGACTGCATTTCACACAAGTGCAATACATTCAGAGAAAAACAGCTAAGTCAAGGGGGAGTCCCTTTCTCTGCTGCCTGGAGTTTCCAAGTTGTCTTTGGAAATGAATCAAATTCATGCCTTCCATGAAGCGGTCCAAAAGCAGCAGCTGCCGCCTGCCCAAGGAGACGCTATTTTTGTTCCTCCTCCAGCTCTCATCTGCCAGAACGGTTTTTATTAGACGTACTCTCAATATGCACTTTCTTTCCAAAAAAAAAAAAAAAAAAAAAAAAAAAAAAAAAAAAAAAAAACACTAGGAGAAAATCAGGACACCGCTTTTTCTAGCATATTAACCATATATACAAAGTATAGGAAATAGCAGAGATTCCCTTTCTTTTTTCCTTCCCCCTCCCATATGCAGACTCTTTCCTGCAGTGCATGGAACATATCTCAGCACACGTACCATAGATACTTCCCATATTACCCTCAGGTATTCCAATGTTTTTGTTTTCTATATGCTATTCCTCCTCCACTTGGCCCTATCGTTTTTGACACCAGAGGCATATTGCATATTCCCACTATTTTATTTTTACCTGAGATTTTATGTTCAACAGATGTGCCTGTAGGAAGAATTTTGTCTCAGGCAGTCATAAATCAGAATCACTCTGCAACTCTTCCTTTTCACTCCTTCTTCTGCGTAGAAATAAGATCTGCATTTTACCCAATTCACGCTGAAATGCAGCAACCTGGGGAACAACACCTAGGGAATCAGACCTTGATTTTTTCCTATTCCCAGCACCCAGCAGCACAGCACTTCCCATGCAGGTGGACTGAGGTGCAATTGTGAGGTGCTGAGAACTAGCAAGAAGCCACCACAGCTCCACGTCCTGCTTCAGAATCTCTCCTGCACAGGTATTTCTACACCCCTCAGATCTAGAGCAGCTACCGGGTTGAACAGTGCACAACCAGCACTAATGCAGTGCCTCTCATCTGTGGTTTCACAGACCTGTACAGGAGAGCCCTGACACTTCTTTCTCCCCCATGTTACTGGGGAAATGAAGCAGGTTGCCTAGTCACAGCAGACCGTAAGAGATTTGGGAACAGAAACCCAAATGCTTCTCAGTCCTGTTTTTCGTGGATTGAAGAAAGGTGGCAGTCTCTCAGTACGCCTTCTTGATAAACTCAGACTACAACATTTTTAGGTGAAAAGGGACTACTGAACTTCTTAGACTATCTTACTGCACTGCAGGTGCTCTCGTTACCCTTTCCATGCCATTTTGGAAATGTATGTGCCTCTCAGGGCTGAATAATTTTAAGGAAGAGAAGTCCAGCTAGAAATAAATTAGTTTTCACAAGACAAACATTTCCTCCAGTGCAATCAACTTTATGTAAGGTGACCAGCCTGGGGAAAGTAAAGTCAACTCTAAATATGCTAGAGCTCAACCCTATTCCTTGCAAGAAAAAATACGGTTAAGAAAGCGAATGGGACATTTAAGATCCTTCTAGTGACAGCAAAGCCCAGAGTCCACTTGCCATGAATTGGTGCCCTACTATAAAATACCTTGATGGTCTTCGTATCGTGCCACACCTCTCCACACTCCTTCAAATTTATTGAGTATTTTTGCATGGCATACCCTATCTTCCAGAGCGATAGAGATCTTTATCAAATATAAACAGAATCTTATTGTAAACCAGCCATTATCAAGTAAAAAAGCTACCTAAGAGCCAAAGAAACTCATCTCTAACATTTGAGGATTTGACCAAAGCCTGTATACCACTACCTCCCCCTCCCCTTTTATTTATTTAAAGATACCTGGGGATTACCTCAGCAGCTTTGCAGGTAAAATTGTGCGTTGCAGACTCGACTTACTTGCAAGATTTCCAGATGGCAACCGTTGTGAAAACATGCGGTGACCCCGCATAAACCCAGCTGTTATTCTGACATCTCCAACACATACTTTCTCTGGACACAGGGTAGAGTTTTACCCTACTTACATGCTTTCAACAAGGTCCCATCTTGCCTTAAAAAGTGAGAAACTGTTCAAACACTAATCAGTAACCTCCATGTGATGCTGGTCCATCGGTGAGCATTGCTTTTTGACAGAAGAATACAAGTTAAATGTGCTTAATTTTTCAAGTGACAGGTTCAACACAGCTGTGTCCTGGATCGGCGTTACTTCTCCAAAACACCCAGTGCTGTTTGGGAGCCACCGACAGCTTGTCACAAAAAGGCAACGGCACCTACAGGAAATCATGGCAGGCTCAGCCGACACCACCACGGCATCAGGACAGATACACAAACAGGAGAATTGTAGTAACATGGTTAAATCAGCAACAGTCAAACATGCAAGAGGTGGAAAATGAGAGGGACCTTTAAAGTTCTACTGAGAACAAAGTGTGAAAATAGCTGTTTCTGTCCCATATTATGTCTCCAGGGGTTTCTACAGACACACTCTAAGGTGTAAGATCACCTTCCTCACTGTCTACTTTCTAGAGACCATCATTTTCCCTCCACCAATATGTTCATCCTGACGTGATGTAAGGACTCTTTTTTCCTAATTTACGCTTAACCCAGTTCTGAGCACACCTACGTACACGTGGTGTTGCTCTCTAGTTCCCTCAGTTTACTGCAAGGAGGGACAAGACTACACAAATCAAATCAGAACTCATCACGGTTACATGTAACATTGAATACAACAGTGCACACGTTTGGGAACAGTATTACGGCACCACAGTCGCAGCACAATTAACTTTTCCATCTGATTTGGATAGAAATGGCCATTGAGAGGCATTAATGGTCGAAAGGAAGCCAAAGCAACAGCACATTTTTCATTTTGAAACTTGTTTTCCCTTGGGGTGGCGGGAAGCCTCCTCTAAAACTTAAGAAATTTTCATAATTCACAAGGGATTACAGTTTAAACATTTTCTGTCTCAGTGCTATAGTACTTATTTCCAAGACATTGCTACAGATAGCATAGGAGAAATGAGATAATTATACTACAAATAACAGGCTAACTATAGCTATATACAATACTATAAGCTATAAATAACAGGCTGCACTGAATTTGAAGTCTTACAGAAAGATACAAGGATTGAAAAACTTTGATGAAGTCCGAGCCATCCCACTTACCCTGAAGAACCAGAACTGAAATACATTACGAAAAAGGTGAATCTTGTACATTTGAAGCTATCTACATGTACTTTGAAGCTATCTACGGACCCCTTAAACCTTTATTCTAGCAGATAATATTTTCAGTTGGTTGGATCCCCGAAATCCCCGAGGAAACATCCAGCTTCCCAGTGCTCTATAAACTAGTAGGAGCTGGCCAGGGGAGGAGAGGGCCCAAACCCATTGTGCCTGAGCATCTAGTTGCTCTCAGCGATGTGACACAGCAATGACTCCAGTGGCCTTGAGATTTGGCTGCTTAGGCATGACCAATTATGCTTTCAGGCTGGGTGGTTTGGTGTGGTTTATTTTATTTTTATTTTTAAATCGTTTGAATGACACTACCTCTGCTCAGAGGGTAATTCTGGCAAACCAAAAATGTAGCGCGCTGTGGGAATTCAAACGGGGCTTTTTTCCCCCTTACACTAGAAGTTTTAATTTTTTTTTGGCCTTGGCATCATCTTCTGGCACTTATGTCATCTTCCTCTGACAAACCACTACTGACAGCCTTGAGCCTTGGCAGCCTGTAAACCTAGCTGTACAGCTAATTAAGCCCCAGATCAGTGTCTTATGGAAAACAGGGTATTTCAGAATAATAAAACAATTTGGATTTGCTACATATACCATGTTGCAATGATGGGCCAGCGACAAGAAAGCAACATAAAGCATCCTCTTTGGGGACTATTATCAAAGAGATGCTTGTGCTTCAGATTCTTGAACTCACCTGGAAGAACTCAGCGAAGAGAGGCGAAGTCTCAGCACGTCTGCATACAGGCGGAAAGACGTGTAACTTCCAAACTGAGTTAGCGTGGTGCTCTTACTGTACTTGCAGGGATACAGTGACTAGAAGCCTTTCACAGGCTATTAAGAAACATACAAGCAGATCAGGTGCTAACATTTACTTTTATTTATAAAAAAATTGTAGAACGTATTAAATACAAACATTTGGAAAACGCAATCAAGGCTTCGCTAAGATGCCCAGGAAGAACAGGAAGACAAAGAATCAAGAAGCTTACCAGGTTTAGAGCTTTTAAACTAGCTGAAGTAATTACTATAATTTTTCACTGACTTCTTTATAGACAGTGGCCATTATAGCAACCAATGTTATTACTGCCCTTTTTAAAAAACAGATATGATTTGCCATATCTTCCCAATCAATCACAAAATGTAAAGCAACTCCTTCCAGGTTAAAAATCAAGGTAATAAATATTAATGCATTTACCCGTTACCTACATTGTATAACACTACCTATTTCCTTATAATCACACGTGGATATCAAGTTTACAAAAAAACAGATTACGCATTTCAAATCTGGATATCCAATAAGGTGTTATAAACTTTATACATTTTCCAGTGAACATCAAAATGAGGACAATGGTTTGAAGTACAGAAACAAAACAACTGAATCCATCACCGACACTATAAAGGCCAACAATGAAGATGTGGACGGGGGTCATGTTCCAGATAGCTAGAAAGACCTACACGCTGCCACTGAAAGGTTGGCTGGAAGACAAATCATGTCAAGTTCTCAGACAGCATTTGCTCCTCTCTTTTTCTAGAAGACCAAAGGCGAGAATCGTAGCTACTCTCTCTTCTGCACCTTATAGCGATAAAACTATCCTGCTCCCTACAGAGCAACCAGATTCGAGTTTTCTTATACTGCCGTTCCTCTTTTGCCACTCTTAAATATTTTATGTAGCGTGTACAGTCCGCTAAAGATGTAGGAGCAAAAGACAACAGAAAATACCTCCTCTGTCTTTTAAAAGGAGAGAAGCACTTCTACTTGCTGATAATGTGGCATTCCCTCTGTCTTCGTGCTTTACCCTGTATCTGCTTACCAGCTGCAGCATGATGCACACTGATGTGGCTAGATGGCCCTAAATCCAAATTCGGTTCTAAGAAAATCCCACTTCTGGGACTGATTCTGTGGGGATAACAAAACTACTTCAGAAAAATCAATACAGGTGCACAATCTTGGATGCACAAACATTAACACGTCTCCCGCTCTGCCTTGTGTTTGTCAGAACAGACAAACTGCCAACTCATCTGCGCTCACAGCATTACTACTCCAAGGAGGAGAGGACCAAAGATATTACAGAGTATGTACTGCTGGCAGTCATCTACAGGATGGACTGGCTGGATACCTGCAAGGGCATCAGCAGAATACTTCCGGCAGCTACCCTCCGGGAACAAGCTGATCTTACACAAACTCATGAGAGGGTTGAACAAATGGACCACCACCCTGAATGTCTATCAGACCCAGTTACCAGGGAAAGCCTTTTCCATTTAGCACGTCCACTCTCAGAGCACGGAGGGTACTGCTGTGCTGGAATTCCTTAACAGCTACTTACTGGCAGACCAACACCCCTGAGAAGAGTCATATACTCCTGTTACCAGGCAAACACAGAACACAGGTGCTGGACATCCCAAATTGGTAGTGGTTCATTTAGCTACAACAGCTTGAAAACAAACTCCAGCACCTTTCCCAAGCCCAACAGCACCCGTTACTCCAACACAGATATGATCGTCCTGCTCCAGTTTTGTTCAGAACACCTAAAGCACGTGCACAATGAGAAGTCTGATTTAGGCTTGGACTTGGATGAAGAGCTCGGACCAGTTTCACCCCATCCCTTTTTTCTCCTTTTTGACACTTATTGATATACAAGATCCATATTTCACAAAACAGAAGATACATGATAGGAAAATATTTAACACGGCCTGAGCTTACTTGACCCCAAAAGCCTTGCTCTCAGCATCCAAAGAATCCACTGCCACCCAAAGCAAGCAGGAAATCACACAAAGAGGAATTTTGTGAAGGGATGGGAGGCCTGAGTACCAAAACAACTCAAAGAGATGACAGCTGTATTTAGTATGCTGACTGACTCTCCCTCAGTGCTCAGTTTTTAGCGTGATATACATCACATGCTTAAACAACTGCGGGGTTTGTTTGTTTGTTTTTAAATACCCTGGTTATTCAGAGATATATTTTAATTTTTATTCAATCCTCAGGAAAAAAAAGGCCTTTCATCCTCTGAGGCAAAGACAAGAAACCATTATCTTGGCATCAGCGACAGCCCCAGTTACACCATCAGAAACCAACACACTGCCCAGCATCTCTGGTGACATATTTGACGCTACACTCTGAGAACACACTTAAGTCAGGCAAGCCTCCATCCTAGAAACAGACCACATTAACCAAGAGCAGAGTACGGCCCCTAACTTTAACCTAGTTTAAAACATAATTTATAAATGCATTCCTGTAAATCTGATCACAGCAAAATATACGTGGTTTTTAAATGGCAGAAAGTCAAACAACGCAAATTTTCAACTAGTGAGGAATATGGGCAATTTTAAAATAAAAACTTTTCAAATACAGACATTTGTGAAACAGGCACACGCACCCCCCGCACACACGCACGCACACTCGCACACTTACATCACTCAGTGTCAAATTAAGATTACACAAGGCAATTTTCAAGGTTGCATTTACAACCACAATGACAAGTACAGCATTTCTGAGGTAGCTGAAGTCAAAGAGCAAACCACAGCACAAGCAATGAAACAGGTGCTCGCACTCACACCAAGCCCACTCTTTGGAGACACGTTACCACACGCGAAGGGGCATGTGTTCAAGAGGCACGTGTTCCACAGGGAATGAAGGTCAGTGGTACTGGAAACCTGACAAACTACTCTCCAGAGAAGTTTATGTGCATCTGGTTTCCTGACAATCAAGCGAACATGGCTTAAATCACTGCATATCAGCTGAACTGTGGTGACAGCCTCTGTGCTCTTGGTCTGCGGCAGTTCTACCGACAGCTCTGTCTCACGTGCACTGAAGCAAGTACAACTGTGGCAGTTGAAGATGTTATTAGTCAGAGCTGTCTGTCACACTTCTCTCCTAGATGTTACTGTTGGCAGAAAGGTATATGCATGTATCTCACCTGCTCCAGTTTACAGTCTAGCATTCAAGTGCAAGTCCATCTCCAGGGTATCGCCAATGAACTGTGAACAGCAGCAGCAGAGACAGACTTGAGTTCCCTTCTTCAGGTGCAGTAACATCTTTGCCACGTTAAGAGCACAGAGATGTCAAACTGCCACAGCTTGAATCACCAGAGTTCATCTCTCAGGGCCCTTTGCTAGCCTACAACGAAAGGAGTTGAGCTAACCTCACAGCAAATGCCAGGCTACGTGGGGATAACAGCTGTGGCTAACAGACAAACTGGCTTAGCCACAGTAACTGGATCATGTCTCTGAGCATACAAAGAGTTTGATCCTGCCCAAATTATAAAACTGTGTCAAACACACTCACCCACACACACATAATGTAGTATTTTCATCAAGAAGCTTTCTACAAATCAACTGTTTGCATGATTACTGCTGACAGTCTTGAAGATGGGATGGAAATTACGGCAAGATGTTTTTCAAAGGTAGAAAAATTCAACCTTCGACAATTAGGTCTCTGTTGTATAGTTGCTGTATGAGAGAGATGGCACAGACGAGAAGTTGTTATTCCACTGTCTTCCCCCAGTACTCTGCTGCAACTCTGCCTGCTCTTTATATTTGCTCAGAAGATTTTTGGCTTCTTGCAGATCCTGAGAAGAGTTTTCACCATATTCTTCTTTCAGCCACTGCCTGAACTGTAGAAATTGAACAGATACAACATGATAAAGCAACAACAGGAGACTGATGCAGATGTAATACTCCCTCCTGCCCTACAGAATTTCAAGAGCCTTTAAGAACACATGCAATCTGAAAAAAGTAGATATTGCATGCCCTTCCCGACCAGCACAGAATACGTAGGCATAGGAACACAGATGAAATCACTGAGGTCCCTTACATCCCTTAAAATGACATGCTGACATAACAGCTTGGCTGAGTGGAGTACTACCGAGTAAGGAACACCCGCAGGGTAAGGACATCCTGGACTTAAGAGCAGCCTCCTCTTGTTGCACATACAAACAATGAGATGAGTACGTGTGGAAGCTAACAAGATCAGTCAACTCGCCCCAGTCACAACAGGCTTAAATAACTTCAGAAGGTTAAGAGATCAGAAAGTGAACCACTCATATGGCCTTTTCATCTTGAGCTAACAGACACCAGCAGTAGAAACTGAACTGTAGATACCAGGAAAGGTATCTTCTAGGAAGAAAAAGGCCATGAGCTTTAACAGCTATAGCATAGGATCTTATGTGTTATTGAAATGACTGACTGAATATGGTAACAGAAGTACCGGGACTGGTTCAAGCTGAAAGAACAAAGCAATAGCAGGGCAATCATGCTGGGACATCTTCCTCAGCTTCCAGATATTTTAACTGAGGCAGGATCTTATCTTTGTGCTTGATATCAAAAAAAAAAAAAAACAACTATTTTTTTTCCTTACCATAAGATCACTTTTCAAATCCACAGATTTTTGCCACAACAAATGTGGATGCCATCATCATCTACAAGTACATATTGTAATGAAAATATTATCCTTTGATTGGGACCTGCCAGTTGAGAGCTCCACATCATATTACAAGGTAGAGCGCAAGTCACACCTGCTCACCTTCTCTATTCTGCTCAGTTTTATAAACCTTTGTCATTTCTTTGCCAGTTCAAGTATTTAAGTCCACTTAGTCACTCCTGGCTATCTTGTTGGTCTTCTCTGTAGAAGCAGTAAGACAGAGACTCCAGTTGTCCTGTCCCAGTGGGGATACTATTCCTGTGATTTTTTTAAGCCTTAACTTCCATAGCTTTGTTCTATTTGGGGCTTACGGACAACTTTAGCTGTAAAGACAATTTACTTGATCATCAGGAGACAAGACCTCCCATTCCTAAGAGATCCTAACATGCTGAGTCAAATCTGAAGCCTCAGGCTACCACCTGGAAGTGCGGAGTTATTGCAAACCACATGGCCCTCTTAGTGACTAAACCCTTTCCTGTATGACCAAGATCTAAGGGACCCCATCCCAGAAACCCCACAGGATACCACCCTATATATGCACAGCAAAACACCCGTGGTGCTGAAATCAGAAAAAAGTTCACACCCTTTGCAGATGGCAATATTCCACTGAAATCAGGTGTGTAAACAGACACCTGCTAAGGATGTGGTTGCTATTAAGAGACAGTAGGAAACTACAACCCAGCCAGTGACTACAGGTGGATATTTCTTTTTGAAACCTACTGCCTCCCCCTCAGTGAAGTAGGCAGAATGCCCCGTCCATTGTGGATGAAAAAAGAGACGTTACTGTCTTTATCGGGCTATTTGCATATAGCCTTAATTGTCATTGCTGTTAGCCCAGACCAATTAGAGTAGAAATGACTGTAAGGGAGGAAGGAGACAAGTCTGGAAAGTCCCCCTCTGACTTCTGTCTCTTAAAAATCAGTTACTCTGCCATTTACATCAGTTCCAAACGATCCAGGAAACATTCAGTTAAATATTAAAATAAAAATCAACACAAATATTTACGGTTGCAAGCTGCATCATGCAAAACAAATGGTAATTTCTAAACTCTGAGCTTTCTGCAGAACGATGGGGATGGAATAAAAAAGCCAAACTCCTTTGCCTCATGTATTTTGGCTTGCCTCTGTTATTTTTTTTTTAATAAATAAAATCCAAGCAAGTCCAGAGAACAGCAACATGCTGAGCAATGGAAAACAGAAGGGGCAGACAGAGGAGGAAGTCAGTGGAAGTGGAAGTCACTGATCACCCATGGGGAGTAGGTCTTTTGCGTAGGATGGTTGTTTTTACTGGTAAGAAACTAATTTTTATTTCGTAATAACCACTTTGCAGTCTTGTTGTTTCCTCAACTCTCCTAGCCCTACAAAACCTCCAAAGGCTAGGAAATAAGCAGAGGAGTCAGATTGGAGACTGTTCTACAAATCAGAATGTTTATTAAGCCTCAGCCACAGATGGTATTGCTGAGGGAGGACATAAGTCATAATGAGAACCTAACTTGACTCCTGGATAGCTAAGTTCTCTGATTATGATTTCTTTCCTGCTTATTATTCCAAATGAATGCGAGAAAAAAGTACTTTTATGCAACCAGTATTAAAGGTTGATCTCAATGCTGCATTCTGAGCTACTCACTCTTTACTTTTCCCTCTCTCTAAAGGTGTTAAGTCTTGTATCATGTCTTCAGCACACATGAAGATCACTGGATTGAGAGCACAGCTGGGCAGAAAGCATGCTTAGATGTTGTGTTTCATCCTTCCTCCCATCCCACATTCCCTGCTACCTTCAGTTCCTTCTGTACCTCTCCAGTGTAGCAGGCTGAACCAAGAGGCCACTCCACAAACCAAAACCAAGGAGTCAGACCAGCTAGTGAGAAGTAGCTCATGAATTAAGTCAGAGTTCTGTTTCTCATTTCATTTGTTTGTAGGTCATTTACCTGATCGACATCATGCTTTTCAAACTCCTGTAGCTGTCTCTGGAAGCCCATGTTGGGATTGGCACAGGATCTCGCTGCTCGGACAACAGACAGTGCATCTTCCCAGCCAAAGTCTGTGATGGTCATAATGTAGGCAACCACCAATGTTACGCTCCTGGAGACACCTGCAAGGCTGCATGACAAACGAGGTGCAACAAACAGATGAAGTACAGCACTGAAAGCATCACTTCCCAAAACCACAGCAGGTTGCTGTGCTGGTTGCCACCATAAAGAAATACTGCTGTACTTGAGTTAAGGGGGTTTTGGTACTGCTTTTTCAAATGCATCAGAACAGATCGATGACAAGATTGAGAAAGCTGGTTCAGAGTGATAATTCATATGAGACTAGAAATGAAGGAATAAGCATTGGCTTCACAAAAGGGAAGGACAGCACACATGTTCTAAGTTAGATTTGGTTTTGAGTAAGCTAAGTCACCCACATTCTTCTGCCTATACAGATCAGAGCACTAAAGTAAGACTGTTCCCTTTTCACCATGAATAAAGGCTACATTTTTATGGAGCTGAAATAAACTTTAACTGAAATGTAAAGTGCATGAGTCTGGTTGCTTGAGCTCTTTTCCTATTTATGCTATCCATGGACTGTGTAACTTACGCTCTCAGGACTCTACTTTCCTGAAACAGTGGGATAAAGTAAGAATCATTCCCTAGTACTGGTTTGACAGCTCTAGAACTACAAGTCTTACTACGATGAGTATAACGAATGTGCTTGGGCTACATTTGTACCAGATTCTTTCAGCTGGCATTTCCAAACCATCTTATGCCCTTGAAGTATATGACAAAATTTAAATATGTGCTTTTTAAAACTATCACAATTCAGAGATGATATTCCTGTATTACATATGTGGAGACTGACCAAATGACTCGTTCACAGCCCTGCTATGAACTGATAGCAAACTGAGCATTTACACTCAGGGCCTGTGTTCAAGTCCAGTGTTCAAATCATGAGATGACACCGACTCCAGATATAGACTCGGATATGCCATTTGGACATATAGCACAGGCTACAACCAATAGCAGAGAGCAAGAAAAAAAACAGGGTGGGATTTCCTTTTTTTTACTTTTTATAGTACCAGGAGCAATCTCTCCAATCAGAGACTTGCTATTAAGAAAAAAGCAACATTTGAATGCTTCAGCAGCTGGAAGAAAAAATATTTTCAGATTTTTTTTTTACTATTTTTTTTATTTTTAGTAACATTGAAGTCACCCAAATAGCTGTCATGGAAACCAATCAAATTATTAGGACTACAGAAATCTTTAGAAATACAATTATTAGCAATAATGGGAAATAAATAAGATCCCTAGTCAAAGAGATTTTATTATTATTACTTTCTTAAAAAAGATCAATAAAAAGGTTTGATTAGGAGAGAAGGTCAGAATTTCTCAGACAGCTGCGCAGCCTAGTGGCTCAAAAATTCTAGTTGCATGACGCTTTAATAGCATTTTCAAATCTTCTGGGGATCTTCAAATAAAAGGAGCACTTCAGTCCAAGCAGATTTTGCTATAAAATGGAGATAAACACTACCTCATCATTAACATCACAAACATACAAGTAAATGCACAGAGACCCTTAAGCTTTTTTGGCCAGTGATATACATACCAATGAACTAGGCAGCCTTCACCTGTAAGCCGGCACTCATGGATGAATTTGATGCTCTCTCTGAAATGCCTTGCCCTGAAAACAGAAGCAGAAGGGGAGTAAAGAAAGTGCTCTATTTAGTAAAATCACTACTTAGAGAAAAATGCATCCGAAAGCTTTCTTAATGCTGTTTCGAGAATTTAGACCTGAACACGGGGCTTGCAATGTGAAAGTTAATATTGATCGATGAAACCCCAAACTCACTGGCATAGTTTTTCACCATGCTACCTGAAGGAGAAACTGGTATCTTAGGTACTACAGTGCAATAAACATCAGCAAACGCTTTGTTCCGATGACTGGCAAGTCTGTGTTTCAGTTTGTGTTTTATTCCTCTTTTAACTAGTAACTCAACCTCACGTCTCCTTGAGTATGTTCTGATGTTAGGTGAAACTCAGCATGGCTATGTGAAATCTAAGTCTATTGCCTTTCGCTAAGCGGCATCCTGCTACCCAAACGGGAGCTTAACTTTGACTTCTCCTCCTTCAAACCATGCACTAGAACACACCTAAATATTATGACTCTGCAACATGAAATCTTTCCCTTTTGTCACTGGTATGAAAATAAATTATCTGTTCAAGTCTTGGCTACTTCATTTCCTTCCAGGTTCCTCCCCATAGATGTCATGGCTCCACTGTTACTTAGTATAGCAGCCAATCCCTGCCTACAGTCTACATTTTGTTAAGCACTGTGGTAAAAAACACGGAAAAGACTCATGGAAAAGAAATGCTCACCCTGCCCCTGCCCTTCAGGCTGCAAAGCCTTGGGGCTGTCTGCAATCTACCATAGGTGTCAGCAGCACCTCTCAGCTCAACAGAACTGGAGTTCACTGTAGCCTTTGAGTGCTTGTGCAAGTCAAGCTCACAAGCAGTAGCACAGAGGAGATGGCCAGTAAGCGTGGTACTGAATACCTTGCAAGAAGCAAAGACGAACCTGAAAGCACACTGCACTTAACACCCATGAAACACAACGTCCTGTATTCAAGATGTTTCCCCCCTCTGAGTGTATATTATACCACAAGGGTAAAAAGAAAAAACCTCAGCCCAGCACCAGCAGCCACACAAAAATCAGGAATGCCCACATAAAAGGAAGCTTCCCTTCCTGCCCAACAGTGCAGCTGTTGATACTATAAACACTAAGAACTGAAGGAGGACAGTGATACAAGAGTGACTGCCTGCGGGACTTGCAAAGGCATTGGTATATAGGCTGATATATCCAGAAAGAGGGATCACAAAGCCATGACTCACTCCCCAAGGCAGCTTTTGCATCACTGGATGCAATGTGGAGAATGCAGCTGGAAGAAACTTGAGTGACTTGTAAGAAAAATGTCAGAGTATGATGTAACCCCAAGCTTTAGGGCAGCAGTAAACTCAGGATTCTGTGTTTCTCAAGAAATTGATGCAGTGGGATAAGTGTAGAAGACTGAGGAAGCCTAATGAATGCATTTCTACTCAGACTGCTGCTCCAAACATTTTCACTGGCTGAACTGCAATAAATCATGATACTAGGTCCATCTGTGGGGAACTGGCAGCTTCACATAGATAACTCAGGTGACAAATGACACTGGGCTGTGTGCGCAAGAGACACTGCTACTGCACAAAGGAGCGCTTGTCCAAGATTAAGTGGACTTGATCAGGTGAAGCTTGGTTAGGGTTGGACTGACAACATCCTTATCTTCTCATACACCCATCTTTCCTCTCTCTCTCTAGAGAATCTGGCCAACAGAGCAGCTCCAAGCACCGTGAATTCAATGGTCTAGCACAACTTTTGGTTAAACACTTCAATGCTTTGGTTTGAAAAGCATCTGTGAATGAGCATAGCACCTTTGCAAGGTACTAAATATAGCTAGCAGTGAATGCCATTCACTCAGCTTTATTTGTCCTTCCTTATTGCTGACACTCAGTCTGCTGATTCACTGTCAAGTGTAAGTGTCTGCAGGCAATCATGAAAATGAGAAGAGAAATAGCAAAGCTTAGAACCAGGGCTGCTCTGTAGAACCACAGCCCCTCCTCACCTTGAGTCAGAGAAAAGGAGAAACGTACTTCTCCACAACCTGTGGTGTTAAGACCATTGCTGGCTGCACAGCAGACACGATTGCCTAAATACAATTTCAAAGTTATGATACAAACTTATTTACACACACGAAAACAAAAAACAAGATTGAGGATCAGTTAACCCTATGGCAATTGCCACAGACACAAAGAATGGCAAGTCTTACATTAACCACAGAACAGTTGATTATCATCTGTAACAGGAAAACACTTGACAAATGCCTTGAATCACAACCTGTTTGTTGGACTGAACAGCTACTTCAAATACAATTAATTAGGTGACACCTTACTTTTACATCTTCCAGCTTAAAACTCAGTCTCAAACTACACCACCTTCACAGTGGGAAACACCACAGGAAGAAGAACCAGTACAGTGCCCCTACCAGCATGATGTGAAAGTTATCTACACCTGAGCAGTAGCAAACTGGATAATCCAAAGCTAGCCAGAGGGCAGAGTTACAATACCAGACCTAAATATCATAGTTGCTACTCAGCCTTCTAGAAATACTGTAAGGGTTAAAAAGAACGTGAGGAAAAACAGATAGGAAGAGGTATCTTGATGTTTCTTTCTTCTGGCAATCTAAATGCAAAAAAGGCCCACCTAAACTGCTTTTCATAATAGGTTCCCCTGGCTTCTGTGTTATCACCATTACCAGCCTGACCGTTGGATGCTAGTTCCTTAGAAACACATAGCCTAAGACAATTGGTTAGAACAGGACAGAAAAACGGAAGATTTGGTTTCTACAGAATACCCTATTAGTAACAGGTTCTGTAGGACATCACATTTCTGGGGAAGTCAGTGGCCCAAGGCAAAATACTTACTGTCCAGGGAAACACTCATTTAACTCCTAGGAGGCACCTCTGGTCTCAAAAGCAACTGCTTCATCGCTGTACTAAGTGGGTGCAGAACACACGAGCAGAGACAAGCTTTCAAGCCACTTCAGTGAGTGCTCACATATCAACAGGGAAATCCCTGTCATATTTCTCAGGCCATTCATCCCTCTGAGGAAAAGAGATCCACTAAACAAGCGTATGCACACAAAGTTCCCCCCACAAAAACTAAGCTGCACTGAATTAAGAGCTCGTAGACCCGAAGTTCAGTGGGTTAGGGCCTTCAGTTGGACCTCTCAAACTTGCCAGCAGTTGCAAAATAGCAACAAAGCTCCAGGAGCTTCTAACAAACTTGCTGTTTGGCAACACATGCAAGAGAACAGTGCACGTCCAGTCTGTCAGGCCTCTCAGCAACTGCTAACACAAGGATATGCAACACAGGATGGTGCTTTTCTTGTTTTCTTTCCCCAAGACCACCAGAATCTCCTTTGAGAGAAGAGGGTAGATATGTAAGGGTGTTGCAGGGGGATCTACTCCCCATTTATCTCCCCCCTCCACAGAGGGGGCCCATACACGGTGCGGTTACCCATTCCTAGATATGACTGTCATGTCCTCACAGTCTGAACAAAAACAGTTTCCTCTTGCTTCAGAGGGCTGTATGTGCAAAGCAAGTAAAAACACTGCTTGGGGACATCATGATTTGACTTTACTTGAATTTCTGCACTGTATAAAGCAAGAAAAGAAAAATCGGTTACTCATCAAGTTTTATTTTAAGTGATAAAATGTCTCAGTATTAGAAGTAATGACGTTTGCTTGCAACCACCTGATACCAAAGCAAGAATTGTAGACGCCTTCAGCATAACAGAAACAATACTCATGCAAATATTGTATATTCTTACTGAAGCTTTAATAGCTTTGGTACCACACCAGACAGTTCAAGTGCTGGAGGTGGTTTTTCGATGTAACTCCTTGATTTTTAACAGTGATGGAAGGACTTAACTGTACAATAATTAACATTCACCAAATATGTTGCCTCCTCTATTCCCTTCCCTGAATTAATCCAGATCTCTACTAACAAAAGGAAGCAGATTTTGGAAAACATTTCAGAAATGCTACAGATCTCAGAATACCAATGAACAATTAATAAGACATTGAACATTTCCCTCTAATCTCACTTTTTCCCCTCTACAAAAAAAGGATTTTTATTTATTTATTTTTTAAATTTAGTTTAAGTATCAAGGCCACAAATGTAGCCAGTTGTCTGTGACAAAGGTAGTTAACCATCTGCCTTCTCACTACAGACCTGTCTTGAAAATTAAGGGTTTGGGGCTCAGGGACGGGGGGAAGGGGAGCTTGTGTTTATTTGTTGGTGGTGACAGCTTTTTTTTTTTTTTTTTTTAAACCATTACAGAAACGCATCAGAATGAGAAGACAAACCAATATACATCAAATGCCACACTGGAATCTTTCTAGGGTATGAGAAATACACTCTCTAAAAATATCCACCGAAAGCATCAGCCGGAATATTGCTGTGATGTGAGAGAAAAGCACTGCTGCATTTCCTTCCGTACATACCAGGCTTCTTTCAAGTACTTGCTTCTCTACAAAACTTGCTAGCAGGATGTGGCTGAAACCCCCCTCATCTGTCCCCAACATAAACAGTGAGTTCTAGAAGAAAGAATTGGTCACCATCCAAGTTCTCTTACAAAATTTGTTTTGATTTCTCTTTGGAATCAAGATTTGCTAGGCACCTTCAGTTCAATGGTTCAAAACATTAAAACCAAGGGCAAGTCAATCAGCATTTCACGAATGCGAGCAGCAATGAGAAAGATAGAGGCTGGGCCACAGCAGTTTCAGTATGTACATGCTCAAGGCAACAATCGCTCCAGTGCGGACAAATTCCCCACCATGCCAGACTACTAATAAGAGCAGTGGGACCTAGGTGCAAGTCATCCAGAGCAGACAGTTGCAGGAGTACTTTGCACACTGGGACTTTATATCAAAACCCCACTGCGAGGAATTTATTTTAACCTTTGAAGCACTAGGCTTCATAGCTCTTTCACTTATTTTCCACTTTTTAGTGGCTAGAGATAGTACTAGCAAGAAAGATTTACAAAAACAATGGCTGGAATAAACTGGGAATAAATTCCAAGCAGGCTCACTGAGGAACCCCTACAGTTTAAAGCCAGAAATGGATGAACAGCGTTTATGTACTGACCCTCCTATAAACCCCTTACACACAAAAAGCAGGGGCAGAACCAAAGTGGCTGCAAGAAAGCATAATTACGTTTTGTTAACAGATAAAAAACACAGTAGTGCAATATTTGTGAGAGATCAGAATCAGATCTTTTAGATTATTGTAAAACAGGCACCACAGTACTGAAGGACTTCCGTGTTTTTGTGTTTTATTTTCAAGTAACTTACAAGTTCTGCGAGGGTGAGTCAGCAGCAGGAATACAGAGATACTTCACTCCCTGTGTAAAGAAGCAAAAAAAGAAATGAGAAGAAAACACCCCAGTTAAATGCACTTATCTACCACTGTGTTACTGGTGCTCTAGACTGGTGCAGTCTTACAGACTTTGAGGAAGATGCACCATTATTCAGACAAGCAAAGACCATCTCTGTACAGCCAGATTTTAAAACATTGTTTTCACATCTGCTTTATTGCCAAGACACCAGCACATAACTTAGTTATGCTTATCCCAAGGACCAGCAGCAAGATTTTTAAAACAGAAACATCTTTGCTAAAAAAGCATAGCTTTTTTTTTTCCCCAAAAAAAACATCATTCTTATTTTTCTAGTAAAACTAAGTTATCTCTTGCCCTTCCCTTTCTCTGAACAAAGTCTACAACTTAAAACTGTCATAAGCTAGTTCTTTTGAATCCATGCTAATAATTTGTTGTGTGTTTTTTTTTTTTTTTTTTTTTTTTCTCTTCACATGGCTGGTAAAATAAAAAAAATGCAATGCATTTTGGAGAAGAAAATTATGTTTGTGGGGTGTTTTTTGCCTTTTTTTTTTTTTTTTTTGAAAGTTCAAGAAGGACAACCATAAAACCCGTACTTTTCTTCCACAAAGTTAGCCTCACCATTTTAGTCAGCTATCACAGTAAGTTACAAGATTAATTAGGGAAGTTAGACAAGCATTTCTCATGCATTGGAAGCGTTTCTGGGTGTATTTAAAACATCAGTATAATCATACTCTACTGCTTTGCATTGTTAACGCTCAGTTTAACTGTCATTTTATTTTCAAAGCCCATTTTGCCCCTCTGACTTAAGAAAAAGAACGCTTCTGAAAACATATTTAGCTGACTTCTCAAATAGGACTTCCAAGAAAACAGATTGCAGCTCAAGTACATAAAAACTAAATTATTCACTGGAAGTCTTTCAGCATCTGAGATAAGCAGAGTTGTGAATTTTTTCAGATGTACTTGTAAAGATAAGGATTCACAGCAAAGAGTCCACCACAGAATACACATTAGGTTATCTTTCTGTAACAATACAAAAACCCCTGATAACTTTGCATGCTCATCCAGTAACACACATGGGAAAATAAAAAATAAAAAATCAAGCATTTATTTACAAGAGATCCTTCAAGTGACATTTGCCAACAAGGTGGAACATAACATGCATCTGCTGGGCACTTCATTTACTAGGTGGAGGACTGTGTGTGGAAAGTTCATTGCTCAACTGTGACAGCTACTTGAAGTAGCATCTTCTCCTGTACCGCCTGTACCATGTTGGCTGAGAATGCTCTCTTTGCTCTTCCCTACAGGCACTTGGTTACTTCACTCGTCACCTCACACCAAGGAATAATAATCACTTTTATAAGTGGTCCTGGCCTCTGGCACCATGACACACCATCATGCCAATCATCTACTAGATGCATGAACTTCACCGCTATGTCAGAAAGGATGTGGTGATCCCTCACCCCTACCTCCTTACTAACACTTCCATAAAGCACCAGCCTTTCTCTCAGCCTGACAGAACTTCTTTGGCCTGTGCTTTCCTCACAGCCATACAGTTTTGAGAGCATGCCTGTCCCCTCTGTGCTTTCCCAGACTTCCTTGCCCTGTATCAGGATAAGGGATGTCTACTGCGAGACACCAGGATGGCTTCAGAGCCATAAGGTGATCCACAAGGGCTCATGTAGATGCATCCACTTAGAAACTTGCAGTAGTAGTAATACTAATAGGCTCCCGAGCCAAGGATGGTAATTGTATTGTGACAGATAATTACAATAATAACCTTGTATGACACATTTGAGAGGTTCATCTTGGACACTAGTATCACTTCCAAGTGAGTCACTCCAGTAGAAACAGGGCCTCTGACCTGAAAGCAAAGTTACATGCTAATCTGTCACACCTCTACACCACTCCATGCCATTAACTGCACCACCAAGGGAAAAAAAGACAGAAAGAAAAGTAAAGACAGGAGACAGGCTAACACTAGCACATGCAATATGCCTTTGGTTTGCTCCTACAACACAGGCTGACTGGTACAAGTTGTTCCACGGATTTGAGAAGCTATGGCACACACTGAGTGCTCTTCACAAGCTGAATGCAGAGGGGCTTTCAGATGATGTTCACTTTAAAAGCAGAAGTATCACCAGCACAAGGTGAAGACCCACAGTGTTCTTTTTCTTTGTCATGGCTGGCTAGTTCCCACTACCGCAAGCAAGCATGAAACTCGCCTGTAGGAGACCGCATATGGTACTGAATGGCTCATCCAGAGCCCGATCCTGGAGGTCTGCAGCACCTACAACTTCCAGTGAAGTAACACCAGCACTCCTCTCATTACTGTGCCAACAAATGCTCGGCATCAATCAACTAGCCTGAATAAAACAACTTTAAACATCTCCTCTTTGAGAAGCTACTGGAATTTGGTATTTGGACAGATGCAGGTCTTGTGTGTGGTGTTTTTGGAAGGCTGTGGTGATGGACTCCTCCCTGCGAGGAAATAATCACACACTCAACTCAGAAATCGCTAGAGGTGGGATTTCAGAAGTATTGTGCAGTGGCCTAACCCAACTCTCACACACGCAAAAATAAAAAATACAACAGTGAAACTCTGTGACTTCAACCCAAGCAGTTTGGCCAGAGTTGGTAACTCCTGAGGATCCCACCCTACCATCAAGTTTTGCTTCTCTATGTTTAAACAATAATAATGATAGAATCAAGTATCATTCATCACATTTGGATACCAGAAATACAGCAGCTACACAGGACTGTATGAGGCAGGGTTTCATAAATGAGAACCAAGGGATTTTTTGTGTAGCTATTCATACTTCACTGGGATTAGCTTTTACTCACATATGCTGATTACACATTGTTTTTTAAAACATTGGCAACAGGAAGATACTTAATGACTGAACCCTCTTGTCTTTATTTAAAAAAAATAAAAAAACACTACCCAGAATCATATTTGTTTATTTGTGTCCCGAGACACTGCTCTTCCTCCTGTGCACATACCTTTGCAGATAACATCTAAGAACTGTCCCAAAGGGACCTCTCAAAGCAGAACACTATGTCAAGGGAACAAGTAAATAGCTACAACATTTTAGATGGGGTACTAGCATGCAAGAAAGATACAGACATCTCTATTTCATTATCCAGCAGAGCTCACTTGCAATTCTGAAACTGCAAAGTGTAAGATGTAAGCAGGCAACAACCACTGAAACACGACAACTAGAAGAGAGTAAGCTAAAAATCAAAAGATTGTTAAAGAGTCGAGCAGACTAGCTCCTAGCGAAGATTTCAGCAACCTCCAAACCAGGAGCAAGTCAGCAGCCTCATTCAATAAACATTAATCTGGTTGCACATGCAATATACAGAGTTGATCCAAAACCGCACAGCAGTAAGGGAATACAAAATGCAAGTTTAATGTCATACTGTATGGAAGTCTGGATTTTATTTATTATTTTAAAGTAAATGTCTTTTCTTCCCTTGGACTGACAGTTTTCTAAGAATTATTCAGTGGAGAAAGGACAGAACAGCCCCAAAAATATATTGTGTTACTTCAACTACACACATTAAATTAGGTGCCAGAGAATAGCTACTCATCCCAAAACTGTGGTATTTGCTCAAAGCAAAGAGAAAAGCTTGCAACTATAAGAACAGGTAAAAAGAAGTGTTTTTAAATCATACATGAAGTATGAGATTAACTTTATTGAACACTGGTGCCAATGTTATTATTCATACATTTCTTCAGTTGATACCTGCCAGTTGTCTTGTCTCTCCAAACAACCTTTCTCCCAGATTAACATAAAAAAAATAAACCCAACTTTCTCATTAAACAGAATATATGTACGTTCTCAGGTAATGAAACATTTCACACATATCCTAATGCAAAAGGAAAAGCTGTCCTCCAGTGAATATTCATCAGGTCAAATCTAAGTTCCTAGGTCAATGAGATGTTGAAGAGAATGAGACGGCTTTCTTTTGCTTGTCTCTCAGTTCACTCCTACTATCCATTTGTTACTTTTAAATCACAGCTCACTTTCCTTTCTCCATCTATCACCTTTACCAACAAACCCTCCGAAACATGCACCTTCCTAAACTTTTTCCTGATTATTCACGTGATGACTCCGACACCCTAATCAATTAAAACATCACTCCTATTTCATTTGCTGCATTTGAACTGCTAAGATTACAAAAAAAAATGAATAAAATAAAACATCATTTACTTTTCTGTTTTCTGTTTCAGCAGACAGAGTAACCACCAAAACTAGATTTCTGTCTCTTAGGCCCTGAAACTACATGCTACAGTTAAACCGATACAGTGAGAGCTAACAAAACTAGAGCAAGTATTCTGATTTCAAGATTGTCAAAGTTGAAACAAGCGAGAGTTAGGTAAAATTTCTAAAATTCACTGGTATTTGAGAAACAACAACACTTGCACAATTTCAGAGATTCAGAGAACTAGATCAGTTCCGTGACAGTCAATGTTTAGGTATTAAAACTAAAAAGGTTTAGGTGCGCGTATATATGTATGTATGTACACAAATATGCACGCGCACGCACACAGAGGTTTTACATTGAAGTTAAAAAGATACTACAGTAATTGCAGGCCTTTTCAAACTTGTGTTTATTTTTTTGAGGTCAATCTACTAAGATCGGAAACCAAACAGTAATTTCACATTTGGAAAAGCCAGTAACATTAAAACAAGACCTTCTAAATTTTATTAGCTCTTAAAAAAAAAAATACATCTTTGTTATAAAATCCAGTACTTCACAGAGTGCTCAGGAAAAATAACAGTCCGATTTCTTAATGAATGCTCCATTTCTAATCTACTTACTATGGTTTAGCTTAAAAAGAAAAAATACTCGAGCTTCATTTTAACTGAACTTGCAAAAACTGGCATTGTTCTCATAGTAGAACACGTAGATGTGTCATTTTGCTACAGCAAAATTCTGCACGTATTATGTGTCAGATAATGGGTCAACGACTGAAAATGAGATCTCTAAAGAGCACACAAATCTTAATACCAGGAAAAATTTCGACTCCAAACAGGATAACGTGTAAAGAGTAGTACTGTGAGAGAAGTGCAACACCTATACAGACATTTTCTCCTCTCCAATGATGAAAAAGACATTCCGAAGTGATTAAGAACAAGGCTCACTTTGATTACAAGCTTAAATCATACTAACATACAGTTTATCTGAGAAAGAAAACAGTCCAATCATTTTTATATAAAACTCGGTACTCTTGGCAGACGTTCTTCAGAACATTGCCCCCCTCCACTGCTGTATATACAACATTGTGGACATTCTTATTAGCACGGGAAATCTGAATCTAGAACTTAGAATGTTAAAAGACAAGGGAGAAAGAGGAAAAAAAGAAGGTAAAATTACAAAATCTATTCTCCATCGGGGGGGGTGGAGTTAAAGAAAAAAATACTTTAAAAAGAGCAGGATTGTATTTTTGGCAATAAACCTCTCTATATTTAAATTTATGTAAAGATACCATCAACGACTTCCAAGAAATTTTTTTTAAACCTAAACCCCTAAACTTAAATTTGTGAAGCCAGATGCAAATAGAAAACCTCCAGCACCTGGCAAGTTCTTTCAGGTTAGTCAAAAACCATGTGTTAATTTGAGTCGTCACATCAACAGATGAGGACAGGACTTATTTTTGTTTAGGGGCATTTCAGCAAAAAAGCTAAAGTGGGAAACAGCCAGCACAAAGCTTCCTCAAGCCAAACCAACAAGAGTTAATCAAGAGTTTTGTCCAGTAATACACCAAACTGAACATGCTAAACTGAAAACCATTCAACCGTTTGTTTGTCCTTTCAGTTACTTTCTGTAGCAATCACCATCGGTGCTGGTTTTATTAATGACTCACAGAAAATACATTTGTGTTTCAGCAAAAAACACAACCACTAATTGACTTTAGTTAACACCACATTCACGTTTGGTTTTGAAAAAGTATTATAAATGAAATTGAAATTGCATGGAGAATATGAACTACAGAAAGCAGGAAGCTCCTGCAATAGAATTTATACATTCAGTTTGTGTTGTATTATTATATAATAAAAAAAGCTTTTTACAAGTCATATGTTTTGTGGGTTTTTTTTTTGTAAAGTTTATGGTTTTCTTAGTAAGTAGGCTCAACAACACTTTTGAAAAGCCCAGCCTTAAGGCTGGAAATTGCCAGTCACAAAGTGTCCTTTTAAAGCTCTCCTTCCCAATCTCTCCACTCAATCCACCTTTCTAACGTTATAAGGGGGAAATGTTGAAAAGTCAAGGCTTTGACTTGACTTACAAAGAGCTGCACATACTGTTTCTCATCCTAAACATGAATCGTATTTTTAACCTGGCTCACCTGAAGGAATGGGAAGTAGGAGAAAATACTAATAACTTTGCACATTTCATCTCCTTCAGTACACATGAGAGTATTTACAGGACTACACACTTCAGCTGGGAGGAAGGGACTTGTTCATATGGCTTTACCAGAGGGTGTACTTAAACCCCCAGGCACGTCATGGCAAACCTAAAATCTGAGCACTTCCTATCACACTTGGTCCCTGAACCCTAAGGGGGAATCTCTGAGTACAGTGATAAAGCAATATATCCCACTTGCCCCTTTCTCCCAGGGAGTGCTGGAACATGATGGTAACACCCTTGGAACACACATCACACACTTGGATTAAGGCTCTCCACAGGGTGGGCCAGAGCACTTGTTCTGCTGCAGTCAACGTGGTATCCAACCAGTGAGCCACACCAGCCCAAGCATTTGCTGGTCTAAAACTCCCTCGTACCAACAACTGGCTACTGAAAGCTTCAGAAGCTCCTCACCCTTTCTTTCCTACCACTCGTCACTAAAGGAACATGCTTCCCCTGACAGGGCCAGTGTGTGTTGAGCAATTCAAACAATGAACTAATTTCAGGGTATCATCACCACAGCGGCCTCTGCCAAGGGTAACTCATGACGAAGACCTGGCCTGACACACTTTAAAAGTTGCTCTGTGGAAGTCTCTTGGAGGCTTCTTAGTGGAGCACCTAAGTCATTTTTGAAAAATTAGTCAGAGCCCCTAACTTCATGAGCAGAGCCAAAGCCAGACTGGGCATTGCTTCAAACTAGAGAAAATCTTCTGGTGCTGCTACACCTGAAAGAAAAATGGTAGCTGTTTTGCTCAGCATGGTCTTCTGAAACATCTCATGAGGGGAAAACCTTACCATGAAAAAGCAGTGAAACACCATAAAAGAAAGTCAAGCTTTTGACTAGATGAGGCACTTCTACACTTCCTCTTGATGGTAGCATCAAAGGCTGAAAATTGATGGCTTCCACTGGTGGCAACACTGATAGCAACACTGGCGATACGAGAGCTTAGTGATGTAAATGGAAATGAAATAGACTGACCTGATTAAATCATTTCCAGAGCTGATCTTGATACAACAGCAATGGCCTTGCGATATGATATTAGCAACTCTGATTTTGAAGGTTGACTTTCCATCTCACTCTAATAGTTCCCATAAGTGCTTGGACTGGATAAAAAAGACAGCGGAGCCTATGCATAGAACATGTTGCCCAGCCATACAGAGCAGGGACTTCTTTCAGCACATCATCAAGATGCAGTTTTGATACATGAATGGGCTCCTACAGCTCAAGGCTTCTGTATGCTATCCAGCATAGTAACACAGCTTTAATAGCCTTTCTCACTCACTGAGCCACATCTGTCCAGAAGTAGCACATGTTGGCTGTTCAGTTTCCCATTTTTTCTCTTTTTAGTTATCTCATGTTGAGCAGTGGTATGCTTTTGAGTCCAGTCAAATACTTTCTGGACTGTTTTCTGTGTGGGGATATTCCTTCGCATTACAGAGCCAAGGAAGAAAGTACTAGAGTGACTTTCAGCACTTCCAGAGTTGAAGAAGCAAAGGGCATGACAGGATTTTTTTCCCCCCATCTGTTTCACCACAGGGTATTCCCCAATACACACACCAAAAAAATAAAATAAAAGAAAAATCCTGTCCAGAATGTGTAGCTGAGCAAAAGGAACTACCACAAGCTGGTGCTGGAAAGGAAGAGTTAGAAAACTAAAAAATGCTGAGGCTATTCCCCTTCATAGCTTCAGTGAAAGCCCCCCATAGTAAACCCCATCGTATTCTTAAGTGCTAACAACAGCACATAGCAAAACCAAACAAAAAAAAACACCACAGCAAAAACACTAGCCAAAAACGTTGAAGCAGGTTACTTGCATTGTGCCAGAGCAGCCAGTTCAGTTCCTCCACAGATTAGTTTTTTTTCCTTTTCTAAAAACCTGCAGAAGTATAGTTTACAGAGGAGCTTTAGACACGCAAGGCGATAACGTCAAGCTAAAACTGCAGTAAGATTTGCAGCATCCAGCCAGGTTTAAAAACATGAAGTGAGCTTTCAGATCTTAATGCAGGCTGATACGAATGCATTATCTATACTAGACCTGCACTTTATGACCATTAGATCTTTGAAATATTTCTCAGCTTTTGATAAGTGATCAGCCGTTTAGTTTTTCTATTTCCAGACAATTTATTTTTAATTCATAAATTTGATCCAATACATTCTCTTGCTATTTCCCAACCTGCAACTTTCTCACCCGTAATACCTTACCAAGCAGGTATATTGCAACACTCAGCACTGAAAATGGTGCTGAAAAGTTGTACAGCTTCTCTGCAACAACCTTATTTTTTCTGTAATTTCTGTTCCACACACTGATTCTGTTCTAATTACAGTATCTTTTTGTTGGCCGTATTGTTTTATTAATGTGTTTGGCTGTCTACTCAAGAGCATGAAAGATTGTTCTAAACTAACAGCACAGAGTGTTAATTGTGCTTTTTCCCTTTCAGTTCAATTTCTCAGGGACTGAGTATTTGAAACCCAAATTTCTGGCAGAAATCTTAAAATTTCTAGGCAAATTTTCAAGGAAAATCAAACTCTTTATCAGATCACCTGGTCCGTGAAGTTTAATCTTACAGATACAATTAATTTAAGTTGTTCTGGCTGCACAAACAGACTGGAAAAGAAAGATGCTTAGTTGAGTTAGTAATTATCTCTTCTTTACCACCCCCTCCACCTACCTACCATATTTACATAGTCCTCGATTCAGGAAAATGGGGAAGAAAGCCACTGCTCTGGAGACAGCATGTACCAGATTAAGATGATCCTATTAATGCCACCAGAATACTAAAGAAGATAAGAACAAATAAGTGTACTCTGCTGGTGCTCTGGTTAACTATGCAGAATGAGGAGAAAAACAACCTGTAAAGCTAGTATCTTGAGCGTTGGAGGCAAAGAAGAGTAGATGCTTCATAGGTATTAATTTTCTTACTAACTGGAAGACAAAGCACTGTGTGGATTTTTGAATGCTGCAATAAGATCACTCTTTTTGTCTAGAAAATAAATCCAGCAAGCCACAAGACTTGAAACAGCACCACCTGCATACATGCTTATCCCCAGGACACAGACTGGCTGTTCACATGAAATGGGGTTGCTTAAAACTTGAGTGCTTTGGTACTGGGCAGAACGAAATGACAAAACCCTCAAGACCCCCAGAATCAGGCATGTTTTGCTGGGATTTCAGTTTTTGAGGCTTCAGTCAAATGACTTCAACTGAAACTGCCACATACTCTGATACACTCCTCATCCGAAAAAGGACACTAAAAAGAAAAAAAAAAAAAGACATTCTCTAGCAACAGAAAGCACAGAAAAAAACTCGCATATAGAAGCGGCACACATGCAAAAACCTACTCATAATGCAACGTGTTGCAAACAGAGCTGTTGCTAACACAGAAAGCTTGTGACAGAGGACAGTACAGAACACCCAGGTAAAGTCCTGTTTATTTAAGACCTACACTACTGTGATCATCACGATGTCTCCAAGATGAGTGCAGCTTATCCTGTGACGCAGAAGTAGCCTGCCTAACAATGACAATGCTGTAAGTAAATTAATCCCAAAGGGCTCTGCAAACACAGGTGACTGGTAACACATTTTAAGCATTTGCTAGGTCAAACCCTCCGGCATTACTCAAGAGAAACAACAAAATTACTAGTAACTGACAAACGTGTGGTGGACCATGTGAAAGAAGCAGGTAGTTTCAGTCCCTTTCCGGACTGATGGACGGGTGTCTACAACATACACAGCGATTGCCTCAGCTGGCACCTCAAAGCATCTCGGACAGACCAAGGTCTGAGAAACACCCTGACTGTAAGGTGCACAGCTTGAAGACCTCTGTAACAGTCTTACTTGAACCAACTTCCACACAAAAGTGAAGCATGTAAGAAAATCCACCGTTGCCTTGGCAAAATATTTCAGCAGTAACTTACCCTCCTTGTTAAAAATCTTGCTTCCTTCCAGCCTGAATGTGTGTAACCTCATTTGTCAGCCAGGCACATCATGTTATTCTGAGGTGATTCCTCTGTATGAGGACCCATGGGCTGTAATCAGATCATTCCCTGCCTCTCTGTGGATATTGGTCTCTGGGACTGAGCTTGAACGACTGTCAAAACAGAAGAAAGTCTAGTGCCCCTTAGGACTAGTACCTTCCCGTGTTACACACAGCAACCACTGCCCAATGCAGTGGAGGAAGCACTCTTGCTTTTGCCATGTGTGCGTCCAGAGGAAGGGGACAGGGAAAGAGTAAGAATGACAGTTAAGGATGACCCAAGTCCAGCCATTGGAACATGACTGTCCAGAACAGCACATGCTTCCCAGGATGGGATGCAGTTTTGTTCAAGCAGCTGCACAGTCCACATCAGCATCCTATTTGGTTTGGACCCACATCCTTCTCCAAGCACCATCCCTCAGAACAGGGTCAAACACCTGGAAATTCCACGGTAAAACACATTACTTAACAGACCTGTAACCAGATTCCTGTAAACATGATTAACAAGATTTGCCTTTACTTCCTCCATTGAGATCAACTGGCACAAACTTTGTTAGACCCCAGCCTTAACGGAGCGGAGTTACTGAAATTAAGGTAAAGGTCACTGACATGACTTTTGCTGTGCTCAACAGCAGCAAGGCAGGTTTGAATGTGTTAGGTTTTGTATTCTCTAACACACTGAAAAGCTCTAGCAGGTAAGGAACATTTGAGCTTGACAGGAAATGTATCTTGGACGCCTTTTCACAGCTTTTGTAGGGTATCCCAAATGAGCAATGGTTGCAGGGGCAATCCAAAAGCAAAGGCTCTAACTGACCTAGCTGGATTTTTTTGAAGAAATATGTTGTCTGTAGATGGGGAAAAACTGCTCAGGAGGAGTTAGGTGTGTCCATCTTCACTGTGTGTTCTGACTGCACCTGCTTGGTTAGGATATCTGGATGGCGCAGAAGTCAGGCCTTCAGGCCTTTTGGTCTCCAACCCCAAAAGCTATTTGTCCTGTCCTTAATAAAAGAGCTCTACCAAGAGATACAACTGGCCACTGCCAGATAGACAATTATTTAAAGCACATGGATACCTGTTTTCCCATCTGCCTTTCACTCTCCCACATTCTGAATAGAGATTTTCAAACCTGAACTAGCTGAGAGAGAGATTAGAAAGCAGGTGGCAAGAAACCTAATTGTTCTCTTCTGCATATGCCTTTTGTGTGCATTTATAAAACCCCTGTGAGTGTTCCATCAGCAGCTGTCTGAAGTGCTCTCGAGGAGCCAACTGGATTCACCAGGGCTAATGCCTCTGTGCCTGTGCAGGAATACACACGGTGCTGTCACACACCACTCTTAAACAGGGGATTCCTTCCATGCATCTGAGGAAACAAACCTTGTTCCACGTGGAACAATCCTTTCACTTGGACAGGCCACCAGTTACCTGTAGTTTTTCTGATGGAGTTATAAACACGTATCTTTAAACTACAAAAATGCTTACCTTTGTGGTTTAGACCCCACATAGCAATGGTGTACTTTGTTGAAGTCACAGCCTTAGGATGCTTTCTAAATATAAATTAATTCTAGATTTGCTTTTTATTAGAGGACTAATTTTCTTGAAGCAGTTTATATAAAATGAATTAAGTGGCAATGTTGCAAGATAGATTAGTCCATATTTTGGCAAATTCCTTCAAGTCTAAAACACTTGAAACCTTACAAATCATTTCTATGTCTTGTACTTAAAGAATGCTGCCAATGTCTAAAGGTATAAAAGGTCTTATATTCCAACTGATTCAACCTACGTTTTCTAGTTACCTCAGCTTTAAAGTAGACAGTAGCTTCCCAAGGCCAAACTTTGATTATGAGACTCCCATTAACTCAGAAGTCCATGAGGATTTGTAAATAATCATCAAAATAACTTCTGAAACCAAATTTCAGTGAGAAAACATTCGTTTTAAATCATTTCTCCTCAACAGGAACACACTATGAAACCTAAACCAATATAACAAGTGTTTTTTGTGAAACTCTACAGTCATTTTCAAGTAAGCTAGTAAGCTATGAGGAACTAAAGAAGCGTACTTCCAAATACTGCAGCATACACAAAGCACAGAAAGAAGCACACATTTTAAAAGCTACTGTGAATACTTTAAACACAATCAGGTAAAAACACTCTGTAACATCACATACTCAGAGAGGGGCAATGCTGTCAATTACTAACGTGGAAAGTAATTTTACAATCTAACAAGTTGGTGTTCACCTTATATACTGACATTTGCTTTTACTTCTAGAGTAATGCTCCTACCCCGTATGGACAATGAAACCAGATAGGTCATTTTCATTCTCTAACCAATGTTTTCAGCTTTAAGTGCTGTATCAGAAGAATATGTGCATCACAGCAATCTGTACTGTAACTTCAAAATCTGATGAGATATGGGTAATTTGTCACCTCTTTGAGAGCACAGGTCCCATATTTGTTTGTTCTACAGAGCACCAAAAAAGGGCCGAGTTCTCTTTGACAACGTATTACTTCAGGAACATTAATTTTTCTGTTTCTAAAACCACTTACCTTTCCGTGGCTTGCAGAGAAAACTTTGTTTAATTAAATATTTGTAGCATTTCCTACAGGATGATTAAGAAATACTTAAAATATTGTTAGTAAAAGACAAATGCAACTACCACAATACAAAAAAACAGAGCTTCTCAGAGATGAGCAGCATCCACATAAATGCACACACACAAAACAGGGTGCCTCAGGGAAAAATGCTTCTCATATCACAGCAATTGCATGTTTAAAGGTCCGAATAACATCAAATGTTGTGAACACAATGAACGCAAACATGAGCCCTCACTTGCTGCCAGTGAAGCCTGAAAATGCACCAGAAAAGCATTCCCATTTGACTTCAGTGGACTCGAGAACAAGCCTCGAGCACCATGTGGAGACAGAAGCTGTAAAGAAACCTACCTGTAACCTGGCAAAGATGTAAATAACAAAGGAAGTAACACAACCTAACAGGTATTTTCTAGGCCCTTGTTCCTAAAGAGAAGCAGCTAAAGCTGCAGACAAACACTGCACCAAGACCATGAGTGATAAAGCAGTTAACAGTAACCAGCTAAGCTCCTGAACAAACGAAACTTGCAATCCTTGCACTACTTTAAGAACTGGGGAGAAGTTTAGTTTTCCACACCATCAGCACACAGACAAATATATTGCATACTGCAAAAACAGAAGGCACAGTTAGAGAAACTGTTCCTTCAGAGGCAGGGGTGAACAAAGCAAGTCCACTCTCAGTCAGTCACTGTTCCCACTCCACTGTAATTTTTCAGACTGCATCATGAACCAGATTGGGAACTGATCTCAGTAAATGTAATCATTCATGTTTTCTGTGGGGGTAGCTAGAAAAGGTGACTAGATTATATTTAACTCACACAACCTCCCAGATCTATTCACCACGCAGACCCACAAACAGATGCACCACCACAAACGATGGCGGGGGCGGGGGGACAAGGGTCAGCATGTGGGCTGCCAAAACTACCACCAACACCACAAGGAACACTGGCCTGAGGTTGCAGCTGAGCTGTGCCATAATTAGTCTTCCTACTTTTCTAATCATGATGATAAAAAAGAAAAAAAAATCAAGCCTCTGCTCACTTTAGAGAACACCCTAGGGGAAACATTACATCTCCCCTAGTCAGTGCAACTCCCCTCAACTTAGGAGGGTCTTGAAGTTCAGTGTTTCAGAATTAAGCTGCATCAGGCACAACATAAGTTAAATGGACACTACAAAAAGTGGTTTTCGCTTCTAAGTTTGAAGTAAGCCTTGAATTCCAATATAAATCAAATGGCAGGATTTTAAGGTGTAGCAAAGTCCAGCCACACTTCCTTCTTCTCAAGGTAACGTGGCATAAAGAAAGTTTGACGGTTGAGTCAAACACAGGAGACCTGCAGCCTGGTTCCAGCTCTTTCGCTGCTTAAGATGACACAGCAAGTCGTGTCATTTCAACTCCTCAGATCAGTTCCCCTTCCGTAAAACGGGGAATAATACCTCATGTTAAAGAGCTGGAGACATACAGAAGCTCTGCTGCCTTAGGGTACATTATACGAAGGAGCACTTGTTTCACCCACACCCCAAGCCTTAGTAAGGCTATTTTACAGAGAAAAGGACTGCAAGCTTCTCAGATGATTCGTTTTAAAGATTCAGGGAAGTGGCCTAGTACAAAGCAGAGTTGGTTGTGGGCAAAGGGGAGCAGGAATGTTGTTGTTTAAGTGATGCATGAACTCCACACAGAAGAAAACTTACCTTTACTATTAGATTAATAACAATCCCATTGTTGTGTTATACTGATTGACACTGTAATTGTCTCTTCCCTCATCAGCTACATTTCTTATTGTTGTAACAGCAGCAACAACAAAATTTGTGACTGAATCCCAAGCCTACAGCTGTCAAACATTTCCAAATTCCGTTTCAAAACACCAGACATACAGAACATGAAATTAACCCCAAGATGAGTGTGACAATCAACTGCAAAGTAAAGGTTTATCGTGGAGTCCCACCCCTCTTACCTCAAGCATAGGACGGGCACTGTCATGAATGGAAAGAATGTGCGTAATGTTATTCTTGCTCAATTGCTCTACATCTCGGGCATCTGTGATGAAGGAAAAAAATGAAGATTTTTTTTAATCTCTTGAAACAGCCCACTCCCCTTTCCCTTGTGTACATTGAAAATCACTGTCATTGCCACATTTCTTTCTGAAGCTTCGTGAAGTAAAGCAAAACGCCAAATGCAGCTGTTCTAGAAAACCATCAGCAGAGGGGGACGGGGAAGAAATATTTCAACTCCAAAACAAATTATATACTATATAAAGAACAAGCTTAAGTGACTCAGGAATGTGTTCTTAAGTCAAAAGTTTCATGTATTTTGCATCTGAAATATAAGTCTGTGCATGCCTGTGTGCAGGTGATGGCCATCTGAACAAGCAGCCAGAGCTCCACAAGAAGTAGTTTACCTCCCCTCACCCGCAAATCCCCCTTCAGGAGATACAATTTCACTTGGGGGATCAACCTTGTGATATCCAGGCCTGAGGAGTGAAGCCAACCAGGTGGCTTGAATCATTTGAATTAAGGTATTACCAGGCCATCCAACACCAGAACTAGGTTCTTACTTTCTGTGGACTAGCAGGGACAAAGGTGCATTTAGCAAATATACAGCTTTATTTTAAGTCTGAAGAGAGACTGAGGAGATATTGAAAGCATGAAAAATGCTGCAGCAAGGAAGCATAGTTGTGAAAAGGTAGTTCCTAGACCTTTAACCAAGGGGTTTCAAACATTCAAAACTGGAAAGCAAACAAGGGTGAAAGAAATTTTGATGCTAGATATTGTGAAAACATGGGTTTGTTTCTATGAGAAAGAAGGTAAAATAGATTATTTGTCATCATTGAGCAACTTTCCCCATGCTTAACCATTAGCATGTCAGAAAATGACCTCAAAGAACAACTAATACAGGTAAACGTTAATTTGTGTCCACTTACTTTTGACCTTTTTGCTTGAATATGGCACAACACGTCATGGCAATTACAGCAGTGGTTTTAAGATGTGAACACCTGCCTTCCCAATCAACCCCTACAATCTGTTCACATTAGCCTGGTTTCACACAAAAAAAAGAGCACTGACCACAGAGGTTTCAAACCGGCTCTCTCTAGGTACAAAAATAACAATAGTATCACCTGTACATTCTTTATGTACAGGCAAGAGTTCAATCAGCCTCTCTTGCTTCATATTATTCCACTCTACTATAAAGTTTCAATGCCTTTTCTACATCTGAAAGAGGAATTGGACATTTAATTATACTGCCCCACAGACAAGATCCACATGAGAACAGTAATAGGCAACAAAATTTAAACCTCATCCAATTGTGAAAGCTTCTTTGGGGCTAATAAAATAGAGAGAAGATTCAAAACTGAATCGATTTCACTTGCTACAGTTCAAGCCTGTACAAATAAGGCAGATACCTAGTCCTTGAGGAGAGAATTAGCACAAATTTCATCTAAAAAAAATAAGCTCCAGCTTCACAGAACAATTAAAATTTCCTAAGATTCTCAGCGTGTGCATTTCAAAGAAGAAATGCCAATGTTTGCCAGGAGGGGTCTTCTAATACACCAGACCTTCAGATTTAATAATAGTGTATAGGACAGTCCGTGTTATCTGAATCTAAACTGTAAACAGTTCATGAAGGGAAATTCCCCTTGTTCCCCCCAGCCCGTCATAAATCTTCTACAGATAATATAGACAAAGCTGATTTAAAGAGCCGTACAAATGAGATATCCTGTCATTCACAGTCTTGTACCATAAACTCACAAAAATGTAAGGGGTTATGTAAAGAACCCCCAAAAGCCAGACAAATTACCTATCAATGACAGCAATTCTAACTTCCTTACTATAGCACAGTGCTGTACAGCCACAGGCAGGCTCACATTTTGAAATCACAGCAAGAATCACCCCATTTCAGAATCTGATGATGAAAGAAACCTGTCAGAATCTATCTTGCGCATCCCCGAAGGTCCCTGAAACGTGGGACTGTTCTTCACAGTAGATTACCTAATATTCTGTTCCATACAACGAAACGCTTCTGAGCTAATGGGGACTTTTGAGTAAAGCCTTCAGAAAACTCACTCCTGGTATAAGAAGATGCAGTCCACATCAGAGAAGTCTTCCTCTCTCACTCCCATGCCCTTATTTAGGTTCTTTTTCCTCAATTTCAGCTGCGTAGCCATTCCCACCTCTACTACTAACAACAAAATACAAAAGCATTGATCCTGCCAGGAACAACAACAACAAAAAAAATCAGTGGCACAGGTTTCAATCTGCAACATTTAACTGCAACACACCCGTTAATTTAGAAGATTAGATGTCTCCACACAGTGGAGACTATTTCATTTCATATTTTCAGTTTGTTACCTTTCTTCCCCTTGGTTAGCTATCCCACACTGAAGACATCCTTTCTTCTTCCTCCTCCAAAGCCCACAGTTGACTTTGCTGTTAGCGTGAAAAGGAACGTGCACTCTAGTAATGCAGTAAGCTAGTAGCTATTATATTTTCAGTATAAAATTTTAGGTTATATACACAAAAACAAAGCAAGTGAGGCCCCTAAGTACATCGTCAGGTCTCAAGCTGCAGACACAGAGACTCCACACAGTTTCGTCATCTCTAGCATTTCCTTGTTTGATTTGTGTGTGTTTTTAAATAAAACACCTTTTCTTCTACACTTTATATTCTGCTTTGCAGAAAACCAGAGAGCAATCTAAAGTGGAGGATTTAGGTTGGATCCTAGGAAGAACTTCTTCACACAGAGGGTGGTCAGGCACTGGAACAGGCTGCCCAAGGAAGCGGTGGAGTCCCCATCCCCAGAAGTATTTAAGAGACGTGGGATGTGGCACCAAGGGACGTGTTTAGTAATGGGTCTTAGTAAGTCAGGTTGACCGTTGGACCTGGTGATGGTGCAGGTCTTTTCCAATTTAAATAATTCTAGGGTTTTAAGGAAAATCTGATCTCCAGTGGTTCAGACCACTAAGAGCCACTACTGAAAATGAATGGATCAAAGCTCTCCTGATGGGAGAGCAGAGTCCAGTGACCCATGCTTACAGGCACACACATACACACATGATACACCTGCACAAAAACTCCACGTCTGCCATCACCACTTCAAATTACATTCTAATAAATATTTTATCCCAGACTCTCAGCAGGACATTTGCAGGGAGCAAGGAAGCTGAGGCAAAGTGCCCAGTGTTCTCTTTAATGACAGTACCTACAAAAGGTCTTCCTTTAAAAGATGAACCTGGAAAAGGGAGTAGTATCTTCATTCTCTCCTGTTTTCACTACCTGAAGCAAAGCCTTAGAAAAAAGGGAACTTTTCCCACAAGCACTACCAAGCTGTTAACTGGATGGATCTAGAAACACAGCAGAACCACTTGGGGGGGCACTGCCTTTCTATATTCAGGAACAGGAAGGGCATAAACTTTCCCAAGACTCTCCAGGTCATCCACAGCAACACTGGACTCTTCAGGGGAATTAAGCCTCATATTGTGGCTTTCCCCTTCAAATCAAAAAGCCCCCAAATATTCCATTGGAAAAACTCGAATCTTCCAATGATGAGTACAAGCAAGGAAGGACACAAGCTCTTCAAATATTCAAGGTAGAAACACTCTTGAATCTCTGGGGCTTACTACTGCTACATCTTTTGATTTTGAAGCAAACAAGCACTTGCTTGGAGCCTCAGATGGGAAAAAATAATTTGTTCTATTTGTGCAGGAAAAAGCTAAAAAGTTCCTTGCCATGTCAGTCTGTTAAGAAACAAAGCATGAGCACAGGAGCCTTTCAAGGGAAATCAAGTTTCCAGCACAGAAGACACAGGCAATCCCACAATAAATTACTTGTCTTCTGAGGGTTGCAGGATTGAATTTCACCTGAAAGGAACAAACCAAAATTCCCCCCAAACTAGAGCCAGGGAGAAGAGTTTACTACTTCTTTCCCTTCCCTCATTTTGCTTCCCTAGCCCTCCCATCCCCTTCACAATGAAGCAACTCCTCACCAACTTTCACTGAAGAAGCCCAAGAGCCCTGTTTCCCTCTGGGCTTTCACACCAAACTCAGTCTAGAGGACTTTGTATGGACACCTGTGGTTCTGCTTGAATTTTTCTGCCCTCTAGCTGTGCAACCTCAAACACACTAACTCGGGAACATACTACAATTTTAATGTGCTACTGCTGGAGTAGAATAATGCCCACAGATCTTCAGAGATAACAAACAGAGACGTACTCAAGTGCTGCGGACTTGGTGGGATTTCAGCACGAGCTTCAGAGCTTTCCATAACCAGGACTACACACGACTTTCTCACCTGAGGACCCTAAGGTAGTTACAAAAATCCCTCACATCCTGTGTGCCTAAAAGCCTGCAGAGCAGCAGCACACAAACCAGAGGTAGCAAGCTCAGCTCCCGTTTCTGCCACAAACCGATTCTACGTGTTTTTCTTGGGTCTCAGCTTATCTCCCAGTTAATGTGGACACGGTTGCACTTCCTCGGTCATGGATTGCTTTTGTGTTAACTAGGTCTAAAAAGACAGTAGGAATCCCTACATATAGAGCAGAAACACTGCTGAAAAACTGCTGAATGGCATCTCAGGACAACGCACCTCCAGGATGGCACTCCTTAGCATCCTTTCACATCCTGCTTTCATTTACCAGGAAGGAAGGAATTGGAAAAACATTCCTTTTCCTTTAGGCTGTCAGCTTCTCCAGAGGTCTCCATGCAGCAGGGGGAGACGAGCGTGTGTAGAACTGGGTTTCCAGGACCTAGCTACGGAAATCCTGCCTGCCTGGGCTCCCTGCACAGTCGCTGGAGCAAGGAGGAGAGACTATCCTCCAGAGGGCAGATCAGAGCATTTCAGAGAATCCACTTCTGGAGGAAGCTCCCTCCTGTCCTCTCCCCCTGCACACAGACTGCGAGGGTGCCCCAGCTCTGCGTCCAGGAGAGATGAGCAATGCCAGGGATGCAGCACTGCTCTGGCTGACCAGATGCAGCTTTATTCAATTCCAGCTGAATAAGCAGCTAGACTGCTCAGAGGGGCATTACAGGAAATCATTGTCTGAACCCGTGTCTTTAGAAGTAGCTAGATGTTTCTGCTGCCCTAATCGGGAGACTCTAACCGATCCCAACTGCGTGCTGCCGAGTATTTCCCAGCAACGATCCCCTTTATGGAAGTCTCAAAATTATTAGTCACTTTTTGAAATAGTGCCACAGATCAGAACATGCCCCAAGAACACGTAATCAGATTACACCAGAAATACACTCTGATGATAAACCAATAGCCCGTTCCTAAATTGGATGACTTCACTGCATGAAAGCTCACTGCAATCGCTCTGAAGCAGGTGGGGTGGGGGGTGTGCAGAAAAAAAAAAAAACTATAAGAATTCGCTTTTGTATTAATGAAGTACGGCACCACCAATCTTTTCTCTTCCTCTTTGTCTACGTGAGATGCAGTAACTGGTGCTCGCGATGGTTAACTATTAAATACAATGTGACCAGAGGTCACAGCAATAATTAAATGACCAATTTGCCCCATTTTTAATGAAATTAAAAACAGAGTCCACAGCACAGCCCTGGCACAGGCAGCAGTGCTGACTCACTCTGCAACCCTGGCCACCTCCCCTCAGCTGGTCAAGTTGTTCACTGGCTGAAAGCAGAATGGCACCGAGAAACAGAGCTGAGTTTCACTCCCCTGGGTGGGCTGCCAAGGGCTCACCAACAGGGCTGCCTCAGCAAGAGGGATGAAGCGAGAGCTGTCCTGAAGGACTCTGCTGCCCGGCATCCAACCTCCCATCCTGCCCCTCGCCCGTATTATTTGACAAAGAAAAGGAAGCAATGTGGCTGTGAGCAAGCTAATTTTGTCACTGGCTCGAGGAACTGGTCAATCCAAGGAGTCTTCAAACCTATCCTCTTCCCCTTATTTTCATTTTTTCCTCTTCCTTTCTTTTTCTCCTCTCATTACCGCCTTCCACCAGCATAAATTTGTCTGTCCTTTCACTTCCCTTACCACGGCACGATTAACTCCCCTCGCACACTAGCTTTGGTACTTGTGTTTGCACCCCAGCGTGACAAAAGGCAGCCTTTAGCTTCAGGTGCACCTCTGGGCTGCCTCTCCAGGTGATCAGCTCCACCTCGCAGGGGCAGCAAGCACTGGACCGTGGGTCAGTACGGCCAGAGTCAGGGAAATCAGACAGCAGTTCAGAGAAAGAAAAGTGAAGTTGCAGGTTTTGGTGGAGGGGGGGAAGGGAGAGTGGAGCAGAGAAGACACACAGCACCACCTGAATCCAGTGCAGACCTTGTCCCATCTTAACAGAGCAGCTACGATACCCAACAGATCGGGAAGGGTATGACACTGCAGTAGTCCTGCCTTGCTAGCTAACAGCATGTATCAACACGACTGTACAGGCAGGACCCGCTGATTTCTGAGCAGGGACAGTCAGCTGGAACTGCTGCTAACAGACTGCTTTGAGAACAGGTCATTTATTGGGATGCCCGTGTAAAAAGTTTCCTGTTTTTCCTGAACATGGTTCTGTCTTTCTGTGCACGAAAAACAAACCTCGTGTAAAAGGGTAAACAATCCAGAGAATCGTACACCTGCAGCACGGACAGCGCAAGTATCAGTGGTCAGACAGCAGCCTGCAGACCTACTGGTCTCGCATGCAGTGATAACAGAACTCTTTAGCAGCTGTTATAAATAACCAAAATAATGAAAGCAATGAGCAGGAGGCATGCTAAGCCTTTACTTATAAGGAGGGCTTGCAATAAGCCTTATAAAGAATCTGCCTGGCCCACATGCTTGTCTGCCTAGCACAGGAATCGTCTAAGGCAGGCCAGTGTTTAGGAATTCCAGCTGAAGCATGCACCAAGGAGATGGCGTTCATTTTTCTTCTCCTAAAGTACTTGCAGCAGCACAGCACACGGACGACAGAGCAAACAGGCTCCTCTTTAAGCACTGCCAGGTGAATCCAGGAACAAAGCAAGATGGGGTTAGAGAAGCTGCAGAGACGTCAGAGCATCGGGCAGGCCTGCGAAACAATACCTTAAGACCCCTGTTAAGCAGCCCTAGAGACAACGATAAAACTAATCTTACCTTTAAAGTTGCCAATGAACAAGCCGGGCAGAATCTGTGAGAAAGAAATATAGTATCAAATATAGATATCTTGTGGTAAGACAATTTGTCAAAGTTCAATTTGCATACAGGATGGAACATACTACTTTAGCAGACTGTTGTCAAATGCAGCCTGAAAAGCGCTGACGGCTTTTCGTGCACCTTTGCAGCCGTCTCAAACTACGTTACTCCAGGTACACCACGCTTGGAAGGCTTTCCCTGACAACTGGGGGTTGTTAATAACGTGGACGCTGGCATAACGGGTGCTCTCCGAGGCTGAGAGAGGTGTTTTACGAACATGGAGTGGGCCTCACGGCCTGTCCCTGCCCCCCACGGCGCGATAAGAGCTGCCCTTATTTAACTAATGATGAAACTTCAAACGGAGAAGGCAATTTGCCTAAAGCTGCTAAGCAAGCTGGACAAAGCACTGCAAAACCAGCTCCAACGAGACTTTCAGTGCAAAACCACGCAAGGGGGGCTGCAGCCCCGCTGGGCTCCCCGGCAGAGCAAATCGCCGCGTGCAGCTCCTTGTGTGCTCACAGAGTGAGAATCGACGAAAGCCTGAGAGTTGCATTTTCCTCCCCCAGCCCTGATCGGTCACAGCAGCTCTCCTAGGAGCACGCTCAGGTCTCAGTTACAGGACTTTCCTCAACTGGTGAGCGTCAAGGTCAGCCCGAGGCCCGGCCCCGCGCAGCCCGAGGACACGTGCAGGCGCACACGGGTAAACACACGGCGCTACCCCTCCCACCCTCTCATAACCCTCCCTACTTGGAAACGGCAGCAAGGACGTAAAAATAAAACAACGGGCAGACCCAGCTCATGCTTTCTGGCCAAAAATTTCATTTTCTGCCACCTGGACAATCTGACCCACGCCCACATCCTTTGAAGGGACCACAAGTGCGGCAGGGCGAGCGCACGATCCAGTTTTCCCTCGGCGCATGCAGAGCATGCCACCAATACAGATCTGTCAGCACCAGCTTCCCAAAGCCTTAGCAACACCCAAGTGTCATCGCAACAGCAGCAACAGCATCCCCAGCGTGGCTATTTAAAGGGAAAACTCCTCCCGTTTTGCTCAGCCCAGCAGCCGCAAAGCCCCGAGAGCCACGGAGGGCTTTTCGTCGGGGATTATCGCTCGATAATCCTCCCCTTCACAGCAGCCTTCCTGCCGAAAGGCCAGGCAGGCCGGCAGAAGGACCTGCAGAATAGCCCCAGGTCTGCCTTGAGGCCGTGCCTTTCACCTGGTAAAAGTGTTGTGGTCGCTGTTATCCACCTAGGCTTATGAAAAACAGAAGAGATTCACGGTTTCCTGGACTGATTTATTATTTCAGGCATGCTTGCTGACTGCTAGAAGCCAGGCAAGGCATCAGACGCCAGCAGTCGCTCCAAGGAGCGGGGCGGCCAGTGGCCATTGCTATGGGCCCGATTCTGCAAACAAAAGCCATGCTCTAAAGCAAAAGAGTCTACTTCGGAACCAATTTCACTAACCAGGTCACCCCAGCCAGCTCCCGCAGCTTAAAAACCACCCAACAGCCTTTCTGGTAGTTTTAAATAGCAGCCTGGTATCTCTATCTGCAGCCCAAGTCTCAAATCACAACCCCGCTGCTGCACAGCACAGCCTTTTAGACTCCAGGATGTTGTTCTGCATCAAAGGCATGCTCTCGGGAGACAATGAAAGCTTAAATTCCAGTCACAGTCATTAATGTTACACATTATAAATTAAAGAGATACCAAGAAGCACCGGGGCGGAGGGATTGAAAAGGGAGGCCTTTTAGATGGCTGTTGGCAAAGGCGGAAAAGTCCAGAAGTTTGCTTTTGTGCATTACCCAGCGCTGCTGTATGCTCGGTAGAAAATTAGGACACCGTGCAACCAAGGACAGCTGTCACCCCTGTTGTCCTAGTCATTCTAGAAGCAAGAAACATTACTCTGGGTGAAAGCTACCTGGAAAGAAGTGAATCTTCGTACCATGCTGACTAATACTCCGGCACCAGACTATGGCTGGGAACTTTCAGCTGTGTCATCTCACACTGCCTGCAGTAACTGCAACTCCAGGCCACGCAACACGAAGGCCGATGGCTGCCAGGGGCGTGTGAGAGAAGGGGTGGGAGTCAGCAGAGAGAAAAAAATAAGGTGGTTGTTTTTGTCAACTCCGCAACCACCGCTTTCTGAATAAAAACAGTAGCCTCTTTATATAATCCGAAACATTGAGAAAATGACCACGGACTAAGTAACAGATGCCGAAGTGCGCACAGCCGAGAAGCACGGGGAGCAACGCCTGTCCTCGGCCGTGCTTCACACCAGAGCGGCTCACGTTCTGCACCTCGCACGAAGGCAGAGCCCTACAGCGGGCAGCTAACGCTTCTTTATCAGTCCTCTTGGAAAACGTGCTTCTCTGGAGAATGGCTTGAAGCAGGCTACTTCGCTGCTGTCCCCTGGTTACACAGGTACTTAATACAGAGCATCCAACGCCTTGCCCAACACTGCTTCCAGAGGCGCTGATGCTCTGGAGAAGTCCGTCCATCCATCGGGCTCCCGCAGAGCCAGCAAGGTGCTGCAGGAGTTGCAGACGCACCCACCTTGTCAGCCAGCACAGGAGAGGGATGAGAACTGGCCCAGCTTTGCTGACTTCCACAGAAGTGCATGCATCAGCTGCGACTGTCCACGCTGGTTTACGCGTCTTTTGAATCAGCCCCCACCACGCACACAGCTTATCTGCCCTTCTTGCAGAGGTAACACTCAACTCACCCCTTCAGAGAAGTCTCTGAATAACGGGCAGTTGACTAACCTTAACGGGACACGGGAGCGAGAGCCAGGGAAAACTCTAACCATACCCTGTTCGCAGATAACCAAACCTGAGTACGGCTATCTCTGTCGATCTCTCACCATCTTGGCCGCTAGACTTCAGCTCCTGGAAAACCATCTTCGTAATTCTCAACCACAGGCTTCACCTTGAACGTTGTTTACAAGTCAAAGCTAGACGTTTAAGGGCAAAGACGAACCAGGCCACCCCATTTCCCAACAGACCCCGTTACTCATTCTGTACTTAGAAAAGAGATTAAGAAGCAAAGCACCGAAAATTAATAGTAGTGACGAGATGGGTTTGAAGCCATCGCACAGTCAGTACCGAATTGCCTTTCTGTAGCCTTAACAGGTAACATTTCTCTGAGCAGCATAAAAAGAGTATTATAAACCAATGCTTTTGGTTTAATTTGGGAAAAACGAGGCTTGGATGGCCTTAATAAAAAAATTAACACAGGTAATTTTACTGAGAAAACTAAAGAAACCCCCCAGCTAAAAATAGATGTATGTCAGGCCTCAAGCCCCCCAGTCAGCACTAACGGCCACATAAGGTCAGGTGCAATTACTATTTGCTATGAAATACATCAATATCATGTGACAGAAAAAGAGGAGGGGACCATGCCACTGAGAAAGGCTCAGCATCCAAGAGCAGCAACAGCAGCTGTAGCCGTCTCCGGGGCTTTTCCTTACCCATACCCATTACAGGTCACCACTAATCCTCTTCCCCTGGCTCCAGTACAAAGGGATTCTCTAAACGAAATAATCCACCGTTGGATAAGCTGCTTATTTTCTTCTATTGTGCACATATAACTCCCCCACAAAAATAAAATCTGTTGGAAACCAAGGTAATTTGTATTGGCAGACTACAGCGAGTCAAGCAAACAGCCCCCAACGCCGGCGCTGGTGACTCCACACCTCTCCTTGCCCCTCCGGCTCTCGCTGACTCGCAAGATCAAAAGGAACAGATGATCCAGGGGCACATTCTGAAGGTGGCAAGTCCCAGACCTGCACACGGGACCCCTACAAAAATAAACCCTGATGGCCAGTACCCAAGGTGGCTGTAGCCTCCTTAAAGGAGCCAACTCTCCCAGACCTGCTGGACGTTTCATCCTTTTGGTGACAGCGGTAAGAGCGGGGGGGGAGCGAAAACCAGCGCAGTGCTATGCTCATGCTGAGCGCCCCGGCTAGAGCATGGCAGGGTGACAGCAAACAACAGAACCAAAAGGACCAAATTTCCCTGAGTCACAGAGAGCCCGCTCCCGTGGTACCATAGCGAGACACAAGGCAAAGAGTGCTAAGCTTCAGGGGACTGAGAATTGTCTTTTTTTAACATTACAACATTAACATCCCTCACCAAAACATTCAGAGTGACAGGGTAACTCCAAACTTTCCCTGCAAAATACTACAGACATCCCAAGAATCCAAGGGAAGCCTCTCCAGCTGTGTTTCTTCCTCATCGGCCACTCCTAGAAGATACCTCCAAGGAATGGCTACGTTATCAGAACGTTATCCCCAGAATTTGAAACTTGGACCTAGAAAGAAAGACCAGGGGAGGTGCTAGTTCTACTAACTCAGTAGGTTCTACTGAGTAGGTCCTACCCACTAACTCAGCAGGATTAGCCAGCCAGATCTTTTCCCGAGCTAAAGTCTCTTATTTCACTGTGTGTATCCACGGGATGAAAAGGCTTCACCTCCCAGGTAGCACACCAAGTACTCTGGACGTTTGCCAGCCTGGCTTCCAGTGGCAAGGATGTCAGATGTGGGCAACCTGCGAGCAGCTACCTCCAGCTCTTCTCCTTGTAAGGAGGCCCACGTTCACCGTGAGGCTGCTCCCGAAGTACTCAAAGCAGGATGTTAGACAGAAGAGATGACTCAACTCCTGTTCCTCGTAGTAAGCTATATATGGTGGCTAGTTACCACCGCACTTTCAAACCTGGGTTTAGAAGAGAGGTGGAGGTGCTGACAGAAATCACAGCTGCCCTTCGACAACCGCCGCAACGCGCCGGGGGAATCGGCGCTGACAATGAGCCCCCACTGCCAAAAAGCCAACACCCTGAGCAGCTCAGCTCCATCTTCCTTCCTCACCGCGGTCTCCACGGGGCAAAGGGCTTTCCTGTCCCTCTGGAACGACACCAGCGCCGTGGCTGATACCTGCTGGGCGCTTTGCCTTGCTGGAGCCCGCTCAGCTCCTGGGGCAGGCTCCAGAGGGGCGGTGGGCATTTTTGCAAGCCCAAGGGAGGCGGAGGGGCTGAGCTGCTTTGCCCTTGCTGGCTCTGAGGGATGTGGGCTGAGGCTGGGGGGCTTGCCAGGCTGCTGGGGGGTGACATGGTGGCTGGGGGTTGGGAACATGGGGGGGGGGGGATGGGAAGGGTCCGAAAAGCGGGGAGGGGGCTGGAAAGGGGGTGGTGGAAGGGGGAGGGCTGCAAAGGGGCTGCTGGAAGATGGGGCTGGAGGGAGATGGGAAGGCGTGGGGCTGTTTCGGGGAGCGGGGCGGCCAGGCGGGGACGACCGGGGGAGCATCACCGAAACCGGGGCCGCCTCCCCCCTCTCCCCGGGGCTGCGGCCAGGCAGGAAGCGCGCCCCGGGGAAAAAATAAAATAAAATAAAACACGATCACAGACGCGCACACACACACACACACACACACAAAAAAAAAAAAAAAAATAAAGCAGCCCCGAAACGCGCCGGGGAAGCCCTCCTCCCCTCTCCCTCCTTTGTTCAGCGGGCAGGTGCGGGGGGCGGCGGGGCCGTGCACCCGGCGGCGTTACCTTGTTCATGCCATTCCCCATGGCTCCCGCCGCCCGCACGCCACGGACCGCATGGGGCACGGGCTTACTGCGAACGAGGGCGGCGGGCAGGGCGAGGCGCAGCCCCCCCCGGCTCGGCTGGGCACGGCTCGGCTCGGGTCCCCTCCGCCGCCCCCGGTAGCCGCGCCGCCTCCCCGGGCGGCCGGAGCCGCTGAGCCCCCGCCGCGGGCGGCCCTGGGGGTTGTAGTCCGCGCCGCCGCGCCGCCCCGTTGTCCGCCGCCCGCCCAGAACTACGACTCCCGGCGGCCCCCGCGCGGCGCGGCCGGCATGCCTGCCCCACCTGGGGAGCCCGGCGGCATGGCGGGCGCCGTGAGGGCGGAGGGCGGCAGCGCCCTGCGGTGGGCACGGCCGGCCAAGTCCTACATTAGAGCAGTGGGGAAGGAAGGCAGGGATGGATGTAGGGGATATGCACGGTTCAGATACGCAGGGCCAGGGCGTGAATGTGTAAAATCTTCCCCGGTAACCTGCCCAAGTAACACGTCCGTAGTGTCTCGCGTCTCATCTCCCCCATTAACCAGCCCGATATCCTGCCAAAATACCACATCCTGCGCGGCTCCCGTGCGTGAGCAGCAGGAGCCACGCTGCTGTGCAGCTCCCCTCAGGCGCTCTGTTCATTTGTACAAGCATTGCTATGAAACGTACGAAGGTTTTTCCTAAATACTTAAAATATCCCGCAGACAGCTGCGTCACTATTCGCAGCTGCTTTTACATACATCCTAAAAAAAATAAATGCAGTAACTAAATGGATGTCTGTGTGTCACCTGTGACTCTGGTGCTGTGAGGTCTGTAAGGCACGCCTCAGTAGGGCTGACAGGCAACACAGCCAGGTATCAAACACCTGACGGATGAACTCTGGAAGGGCTGGGAGATAAGCGACGGGGAACGCTTACGTGGAGGCAGTGCATGCCAATACAGGCATGCTCTCAGGGAGTGGTTTCACAACCTGCAGCTGTAATTCAGTGTTGGCAAACAGGCGGTCACGCGTCCTCCGTGCTGCCCTCAGCAGTACGTGTGTGTGCCCCTTTCCTTGAGCAACCCCAGCAGTGAGCCCGCTGGGAGACCCAGCCCCACGGGTGGCTGGGGGCAACAGCCTGCTCCCCACGGGCCTGGACCAGAGCATGAGGAGACTGGGAGCAGACCCACACGCCTCGTCATTAGATGGCCACATCGTCCCAAACCGGAGCTATTCCCGCAGAAGCCAACGACATGCTTGAAAGCTAATAGAAGTTAAGCCATCAGTTCCTCAAACTGGGACACCTGCCTGGAAAGCTGGGAAACTCTTCCCTTAAAACAGCCATGTCATCTCCACAGGTGCTTAATTTTCAAGGGAAGGGAACGCGCCCGTCAGCAGCGCTGCTGGAGCAGCACAGCTCTCGGCAGCTGATGCAGGCACGACTCGAGCTGCCTGCAGCTGCCAGGCAGTTCAGAGCCAGCACCCGTGACAGAGGGGTGCCAAGCGGCTGGCGAGGAGGCAGGCTGCTAGCAAGAGGTTTGCTGAGTAATCTTACCTGGGCTTCTAAGAGGAAATAAATAAACCAGCACGGGCTGCTGAAGCTAGGCCACTCAGATCTGGACTGGGTGGGCCTGGGAGTGCTTCTGAGCTTACACCTCAGCCCGTGTTAGGGCAGGCTCGGGGCCCCTCCTGCCTTCCACAGGACCATGGCAGAAGGTCAGTAGGAAGCCATCTCATGCTTCAGCCCAGACCATTTTGGATCAAGATCTTAGCTTCACCACGACATCTCCACACGATCGTATGGACTTCCCAGTACGCCTGGCCCTGCCCCAGCTCACAGCAGAACAGGGGGACACCAGGGAGATGAAGCTTTCGCTTTTGAACCATGCCTGAATCTCCCCCTCCCTGAGGCTACATAGGGTTTGTGGTGTATATCATGTCTTTAGTTGCAAAAACATCCGAGGAGCTCTTTGTAAGGCTGGAAGGCTAGCTACTCAACCTAACGTACTTCACTTCTCTCCTTCCTTCCTCCTCAATCCTTCTGAAAAGCGTAGCAGTGAGCTTTATTGCAGATACAGGCTTTAATATTTCATGGGCAAAGCTCTCCAGAATGCAATTTACTTTATTGTCATGCCACACAAAATACAGCTAAGGTTCAAAAGGTCTGAACTGCAGCTTGCCATAATAACTACTAAACACATTCTACCCCCAAAGTGGAAGAATTCTTTGCCAGCAACTGGCAAATGCTTTCTTTACATGAAAAAAAAAAAAAAAAAAAAAAAAGATAATAAGTAAAGTTCCTGATCTGTGTTGTGCTAAGAGGTCCGCGATAACTGGAAAGCCTTGTGCTCAATATGCTGGAAGTCTTGCCTGGTCACTTCAGTTCCCCATAACTCAGTTTCTCCATCTGCAAAGGACAGTATTTTTGTCCTCTGTGAAGAGCCCTGAAGAGCCCTGTGCTTGGGCAATACATGTGAAATCGTTACGTTGTCTTAGGCAATGCAGACGGAATACAAGCGCATCTAGCTTAGTCATCTAACATTTTTCTGAATGGGAAGTGTCACGCAGTCTTCTCTGTTTTATTTTCAAGTTTCGTGGCTCCCTTCAGGACATCTACTTCAGCCTGCAGTGCTTTCCCTTATTAGAATTTTATTGCATGTGTGCAGCTTTCTACAGTGAAGGAACAAAAATTAGAGTGGGAGAGTGCAACATACCAAGATTAAATAGCAGTGGGAGGAAATCCACATGTACCTTAAACATTTAGGGTGATGTATAGTATCTGCTTTTCTTCCCCACAGCTCTAGAGGGGGAATCCTGATATAGTTGCCAGACCCGTCTCTCTTGACAGGTATTCCAAAAACCGATAGTTGCAGTTCTTCACCACTCTTTATAATAAACTATCACATAATGCATTTATGGAGGCTGGTCTTCAGCAGACCTAAATCAACAATTGGTGTTCCTTGATTGTTTCTTCCTGGGATCTTATTACTTGTCCTTAATATTTGCACTGTTTTTAATGCTTTGAAAGTCTGTTTTAAAAAGCGAGCTATCCTGAGATGACTGGACTGAATAAAAAACCTGCAAAGAAGAGCAAAAAGCTCTTGCCAGATCTCATAGCTTTTGGTATCCCTGAAAAGAGCCATCACATCAGAATGGCCCATAACCCCACAGATCTGGGGATGCTTCTACTGCTCTGTGATGTGGGGATGGTAAATTGAGTAATCTCCACTTCTTGACTTTGCACACAAAGGTAACCTGGTGATGCCAAGAGTTCAGCAGCAGCGATCGTCTTCTAGGCAATTGCCTGAAAACTAACAAACAGAAACAAACCGATACTGAAACTAAGTCGACTTCAAAAAAAAAAAAAAAAAGACAAAACTTCTGCTTTGACAGTATGTTGAGCTTGTTATGTTAAAAATAAATAAGTAAATAATCTTCTTATCCTCTGATCTCACTTTCTGTAAACCCTGGAGTGCTGAGCTCACATTCGGCCATAAGCAAAAGGTATCTCAGCTATCCATGATCTGCCAGGAACTGATAAGACCTGGGCTGGGTTCCCCTGAAGTGGCGTCACAGCTTAGTTCTCAGAGGTGGCAAGAAGGGAGATAAAAAGAATGGCTAGTCGGAAATTGTCAGTTTTCCTCTGAAATAGGCTGGTTTGACAGGAAGGAACGGTTTCACCCGGAAATAAACAACCCCAAGCCTTAAAATTCATAAATAACACCGGTCTTGTTTTCTGAATGTGCTGAGAGGGTGGTCACCTTCTGCATCACACTCCTCTCACCACCCCTTCCATCAGCATCACCGGAATAAGGAGTGTGCCAAGATGAAAGAGCTGAGCCAGCAGATGAGGCAAAAGTAGCAGAAAGGAGGTTCGTGTTTTTTTTCTAGGCAGACCCCTAGGAAGGAACTAACGATTCAGACAGGAGGAGCAACACTGGACAATGGCTGAGAAAACTGTGCAAGGTAATTTAGATGTAGGTTAGCTCCCATGGCAACCATGTACCAAATTACTGCACTTCTGTGCCTCTAAACCTGCCAGCAGTCACTTTTGTTTGTGTGTTTGTTTTTAAGGCTTTAAAAAAAAAAGTTAATCCACCTTAATAATCAGGTTGGATTGCAAATGAGGTGTAGATGGAATTGTCATGAGCCGCTTGGTTTAAACATTTAGAAGATAGAGGTAGAAAAAATAATATGCCTTGAAAATTCGGATTTTGCTAACCAGTTAAAATGTACACAATTTCTTAACCTTTAAAGCCATCAGTTCTAACCCTTAACTCATTCTGCTTTGACTTTGTTCCACATGTTTACCAGGTCAGCCTGACACCATTACCTCCAATGCTTATTATGTAGGAAAGAAATTGCTTCTAGCAGGTCTATTTATTTTTCAGGAAGATACGTTAAAAAAAAAAAAAAAAAAAAGAGCAAGGCATTGTCTACTAAGCCAGGATTTGGGGGAGATACAGTAAAATATTTGATGCCTAAAAGCAAGACTAGTATTTTCAATAGAAGCAAGGCTATCAAAAAGCATACTGCAAGGCACGCGTATGTTAATAGTTACTAAGAATAGTCCATTGCTGAGTGTGAATGAAAACATCCAAACGCATTCCCTTGATAAGCTAGGTATGTATTTGTTTCTCTAGGTACATGTCAAAGTGTCCTCAAATGGAAAAACAGCTTTAAGCACTTTTTCTTAAACGCTGCTTCCAAATCATGTATGGGAAATCCTAGGGAAACGGGGTCTTCACAAAACGTCTCTGCAGGAAGCCTGTAAAACGTTATATCCATTGAACTTATCTATCTTCTAAATGTTTAAACCAAGAGGCTATTCTCTACTAAACCAAGCTACTATTCTCTATCAATAGGACTGGATCAATATGATTAGGGACAGGATATAAGTCAAGCTCAGGAAACGGCAACAATGCCAGGACTTCAAAATTCTATTGTTTGCCCGGACTTCTTTCTCCCTGTACTTCTGCAGAACCTACGTCTGTCTAACATCACCTCCTGCTGAGCACTGTGGTCTCTCCTGAGAGATATCCCACTGACGTGGCCCAGTGAAGTACATCCAATGTTGTGAAGCCATACTTTTCTGGCCTAACTTCAGAGTCATCAAACTAAAGGCATTTTCAGACATTATAATATTGCATATGCCTTGTCTAGCACAACAGGTGCAATCACCAGTTTAGCCGTAAAGTTATGTCACAGAAGATAAGAATTAGTAGTCTGGGATGGGCCCGCGTTTGCTTTCAAGTTGACAACGCTTTTACCTTCTTTTCAACCAGTGTCTTTCCAAGGGTAGGTACTGTCTTCCATGGTCATTAAGCTGATGCCTCTTGCCACACCTACTGGACACCTTGCAGTCCCAGGACATATTATTCACATCTGCCTCTGAGCTCTTCAAGTGTTTCTGTGATGTTTTATGCTGGTATTTCGGAGTCTCAGTCGTGCCCTCTGCTAAAGCACCAGTAACACCTAGCAGGCTTCTAACCTGCCGGGTGTTAATTCAGGGTCTCCTTGTGGTCTCTTCTGAGGCTTTTTTGTTTGTTCTGATCCTTTGGTCCTTCACCTGAGACTCGCAACACTGGTTCTCAGATCAAATACTTCTCGATAGTTTCGCTTTCCTTTGTGACCCCAGCACAGATCAACTCTTCTGAATTGTTCATTTTACATAAGAATGTAGGAGCAGATGTATTAGGCCGTGGCAGAGATCTGCATAGCTCCACATCTCGCAGTGACAAGTAATGGACACCTAGGAGAAACACGGTGAGTACAGAGGGTTCCTTCCTCTTTTATATCTTCCAGTTTCTGGCAACCAGTAGTAGAGGTTTTTGAGCCAAGGGGCACACCCCGTCCCTGGCATGAACATTAAGCTGTTTTTTGTTTGTTTGTTTGTTATATATATATATATATATATATATATATATATATATATATATATATATATATTAATATTTACAGTGACTCCAAGATGTCTGTTGAGTGACAACAGCTCATTCAGAACTATCTGCATTTGCTAAGGTTGTATTTTTCTCAGATGCACTATTTTGTATTCATCAGCACCATATTTTCTTTACCATTATACTACTACTCAGGCAGCTGATGTAAAATCCCTGTGCTAATTTCTCAGGCAGTTTTTTGTTGTTGTTGATTTTTTGTTTGTTTTTTTTTTGTTGTTGTTGTTTGTTTGTTTGTTTTTGCTTTTGGCTATTGGAAACAACTTTGTATCATCAGCCACCTTGGCTGTCCACTGTCTTCTCAAGCCCATTTGTGAATGCGTCGGATAATGCAGGATCTGGCACAGCCTCCTTCCCCTGCCTTCCTCTTGTAACTTCCTTGCATTGTGAGAAATGATCAGTAGCTCCCACCTTTGCTTTTCATCCCCACAAAGGGACCTTCCTTCAAGCTAAGGCTTTTTAATGAGCCCTCAGGGGGTGGAGGGAATCCTGTGAAAAGTTTTCTGAAAATCACTGGTATACAAATGCTGGGGGAAATTGGAATGGGGAGAAGGATGGGGAACGAGGAAAGGTGAAACAGTTCATCTCTGAGACCAGAAAGTTTCCAGTCTTTCTTATGTCTAAGCTTCCCCTGACCTGAGCAAGTTGTGCGGTCTGCCAGACCACTGCGTGTGAAGCAGCAGTACATTTCCACTGAAATCCATCTGGCAATGCTGATGACGCTCGCTGAATATTCTGCTGAGCAGCGGATTTATTAAGTTTGGTTTTATTAGCTCATGTCTTTGAACTTGCTTCTCTAAGTAAAAATCCTCTCGTGTCTTCACTGCGAACAATTGTACTTTGATCAGCAAGAGTCGAACCCACTTGGATGGAATGCAAGAAAAACCAAGCTCCAGTTAGACTGAAGTCGAGTAGAGTTCGTGCAGATTTACACCGAAGTCAGAGAAGGCACAGTCAGGGTTTGTACTTGTGCTGCCTAACAGGAAGAGTTTATGCTGACAGTGAAGTCGGCGAAGCTTTGTCATTCATTTCGGTAGGAACAGGAACACCATTTGTCGTAAAAGAATTACTTGACACAACCTTTTTGGTAAAGAAAGAAGGAAGACGTTTCAGGAAATTTCAGTGTCTTTTTTTTCTTTTTGTTATTCCTTTACCTGCTTTGATGGTTACTTTACTTGTCGTCTGGCAGAAAATGAAACTCATTTTAATCTCTTTTAATATCCGAATAGAGCTATAATGCATGTAGACGGGCCTGCATTTAGGAGTGGTGCCAACACTGAGTAATTTTAAAATATTATATACTTGATAATATCTGACCAAATATTCTAGAATAAGTCATTATAGAAATGAAGGTAGGTTTCCTGTGTGGCTTACAATATCATACTAAAATACAAAAGAAACCTGGTTAGGTTTCAGTTATGAAATAATAGATACCGAGCCATTTTCAGATTTGCTCCATATTGCTAAAGTGTTTAAGCAGGTGTGTTTCACAAACTTTGTGAAACAAAAGCTCAGCTGAAAGCAAATCAACATTAGGAAGCAAAACCAGTGCTGAGTGATAGTGCTTAAAAACTGAGAAACACGAGTGGTTTTAAACAGCAACTGAAAAGATGCTTTGATGTTTTTTAAAGCACTGCCTTATATTCTAAAACATGTTACAGTTTTCTGCAGTTACCTACAAGACACTGGATCTTACATTCGTGTTGCTCCTGTGGTTTGGATTATACCGATCAAATATTAACTTCCCTCTTGTAATTTGAGCGTGTCAACAAGTGTTGAGGATTAGGCTCGTGGACCCAACTGCTAAAAAGCATTTGTTCTTTCCCAGGGCATTATCTTCTGCATACAAACGGGGGAAAATGGCAACGAACCTAAAAGCCTTATATCTCCACGTAACCAACAATTATCCTGTCGGTTCATAAGAACAGAAAACACCCTTCGCAGCGCATGCAATGCTCGGCAAAAAATGTGTGCTGAATTCACCTGATAGCTGTAATGCAACTTTTTAGCTCCGTCTCAGCTCAGAAAATACCCTTCCCTTGCACTGTAAACTGAATAAATCCCATGTCTGTGCAGAATGACAAGCTGTCGGTCTCTGAAGCAAGACAAGGCTCAGCCGTAGCACAGGCAGAAGCATTTAGGTCAAAGCCTGCTATCAGAGGCAAAGGTGGCCAACGTGACCTGAGGGGAAATTAAGAAAATCTGAAGAACTCTGGCTGATTTTACATAAATCCCTAAAAGCCTTGAATTCATTTGAATTCACTGAAGGCAAATCACTCCAGGCCTTAAAATATACAGAAGCCTTTTGACAGTAGGGCTTGTATTGTGTAGCTCTCCAGCATGACTTTGGAAGATAAGACATGAACAATGGAGAGTGATTAACATGAATAATTTTCCATGCAAATTGGAAGCACCACAGAACAATGGGATGGCTGTAGCTTAATGGCACCAGGTTGTCTGCGGGGCTGCACATAAAATATCACAGTAGGAAAGACATAACAAAGACAAAAGCTGCTAGAACAAAACTGCTTTCAAAAATGAGCTGGGGCAGCTGGACTACAAGATCGCTTTTCCTGGAAGTGGTTCCAGAGATTCAGTGCCCAGAAAACATGCCTGAAAAGCTAGAGCTAAAAAACTACTGCAGATTTTCCAGACCTGAGGAACTTCATGAACCCAACAGACAAATCTCAACATCTTCATTAGATCTGTCTTCGTTGCACATCCTGGAGTCAGTCAGCAGGACTGACACATCTGCAAAAAGGCTAGCACCTATATTAACAAAACACATTGCCCCTGCAATACAGCAGGAAAGAGAAACAATATAAAGAGAAACAATATAAAAAATGAAACATTTTTGTATGTCACTGTTTCAAAAGAGACTTCAGTGGAAATGATACAGGAAGGATGAGAGCTAGTGGAAGTAGCAGGTACAGGGATATGCATCCCCTGGGGTGGGTGGTTCATGTTGCTACTGTGACTTTCTCAAGACACGTTTCTGCTTTCTGTGTTGCTCTGAATCACGCCCGAGCAGCAGAGCTGGTGCTGATCCAGGTGACGGTATCTTATGCTGCTTGAAGTATCAATCCCAAGAAGCCCAAGGGGAAAAGAGTTCATGCAGCAAACAAAGAGCAGCTGCTCCACTGGCTCTTCTGTCCCTTCCTCACTAAAGCCTCCCCCGGCGATAAATAACTGACACCCACAGGAGTGATCATACAGAATAAAAGTTTTGCCAGCTGGTGTTTTGGTGGACAGCCTACGTAGTAGCAGGATGCTCTCTGAAGCATGTAGATCTCTTTTGGTTTACTCACTCCAACAGTGGGGATTATTTTAGATCATAAGCAACAAAAACCATATTTTCTGCAGAAAACCAAACAAGTAAAACACCGACTCTTGAGGATCAGGAGCTATGACATCCTGTCCGTGCTGCAAATTCAGTGTATGTCTGCCCCTAAAAGAAATTTGAAAGAGACCTTTAGTAAAAGGGGTTGCATTTGCTGAGTCGAATAGGAGAGCTGTATGTCTGCCTTCTAAAACTCCCAGATGTAGTTTGTGTTTGACTGGAAACCCAAAGGTGACAGCCAGGTCTGGTACATCGAGCCCAGCATTCACTGAAATCAATAGAGCTGTATCTTTTACCCCTACGTCTGAAAGTCTTCCAACAAGTTTCTGACACAGAAGAGGTCACTCAAGCCATTTCTAGTACCGTGGGAGGTAGGGAGAAGTGATTCCCTCAGAGTAAGACTGCTCTATAGTGATGTTTGGGAAGTCTTAATTGCTGCTGCCTCTATGAGCCTCTCTGTAGTTATACAAGGAGGATTTTGGTCTCTGTGCTGTTAGTCTGACACCTTCAGTGCATACTTGATTCTCTGCTGAAAACTTTGATACTAAATCTTAAGATCGTGAAGTCAGTTTCCTCTACCCATGTGTCAAAGCCAGAATGAGGAAGGAAATATAGATTTCTTTTCTTTATTCTGTTGTAGTGACAAATCATTACTCAATCCAGTAGACAAGGCACAAGCTTTCTGCACATGTGGAAGCAAAATTACCCTGTTTCCCCAGTACGTATTTATCCAGCTCCCCTTTTATCTTTTCCCTTAATCTTTGTCCTTCACTCATCTCTCTACTCATTTCAGTACCCCAGTCCCGTTCTTGCTCACAAATCACAGCTCCAGGCCTTAGTATCTTTTATTCTCTAGAAACTGCAGAATAATTTATTCTGCGGGATAATAATACATAAAGGATAAATGGTAAGTGGGTCAAACACTAGTTACAATGGAATGCTTGCTTCTCTTTATATGCAAGTCTGCCTTTACCTTCACTTCTGCCTTCCAAGAATCTGGGCTTCGTCTACTGAGAATGAAAGCAACCATACAGAGGAACTTTATTTTGGACCTTTCCTCAAGGGGAGTAACTGATTTTATTCATTTATTTATTTTGGCTAATCTGGTTTCCAGTATAAAGGTAAAGTCAGGCTTTCAGGTAAACCAAAGCGTCTGTTTTCTGTGTGAAATACCGACTCCAGCCTGGAAAAGAGATGGCTGAAGAAAGGTGTGTGCAGAGATCTGTCAAATTATGTGCCACAGGGAAAGTGAACGGGTGATGGCTGTTCCTAGATTTTTAAAATTTTTTATTTTTTACCAATACAAGAGCTAAGCGGCATCAAATAAAACTTCCACAGAGCAGGCTGGAACAAAGGAAGTGATCCTTTACACAGAGTTAAACTGTGGCGGCCCTTGCTGTAAAAGACTGTGTGTACTAAGGTTTGATAAGCAACTACCAAAATCCATAAAGAATCACTGAATAAGAAAGCCTTTGGCAATGGAAGTCCCTGAGATTCTGTCTTTCAGTATTGAAAGACAGAAGAATATACTGGAAAAAAATTCACTATAACCTTACCTTACCCTTCTACTCCCTCTTAGGCATTTGCTGTCAGCCACCCTTGGAAAAGGGCTAAAAGGATATGCAGTCTCACCAGGCACGACTGTTTTTATGCTCTTCTATTTTGACTCAAAATAAGGCTCTTTTATGTACAGTAGCATTTACTGCCCACTGAGCTCAGCAAAGGTACTGTCCAGCTTTATGAATTCAAAATTAACATCTCAGAGGCAGTTCTACTTTGTACGGTGGGGTTTCATGTCGGTCATCTTCAGGATTTCCCATCATAAGTGTGCTTATTTATGTGTATAATATGACAGCATAAATCCAGCCTCATCTCTAGAGCTCAAGGTGGCTTCTTTCCTTCTTGATTTTTTTTTTCTTTCCTTCTCCAGAAGATCATATTGTCTCCCTACATGCTGCTTATGCAAACTCACTGGAATATACTGTAGAACAAAGGAAGTGGTCCTTTATACTTTGAGTTAAATTTTGCTGCATAAGACTGTTGTTGTTGTTTTTTCACACAGAGATGAAGCAAGTATTTTCTTAATTGGGCATGGCTACAAGATGGACAGAGATAATATCAGGGAAAAAACCTTCTCCGGTCACCAATGCAAGCGATGATGTCAGCTTTCCCTGTAGAAGGTGGAAGATTTCCACGGTGACTTCAGAACAGAGCCACATTTGGACTGACATTCAGCTCGTCTCAGTATCAGACACAAATCCCATTTTAGGATGCAGTGGATCTTCGGTGACCCTATCCCAGTGTTAGTCTGCTGGCTGACCAGAAAGAAGGTCACTGCTTCAACAAAGATGTGGGAGAAATGGTGACGGTTAGATGGGCAGCAGCAAAGTCAGAAGCACTACACCTCTTGGAAATGAAAGACAGGCATTGAAGCTCCCTCTAGATTAAGAAACAGAGGAAAAACCTCCCAGTTCCTGAGACCAGGTGCACACTTCAGCTGCATCCTAAAACCAGTTTGGCTAAATGTTGACCTCAAACCACAAGTATCCCTATTTCAGTGACACCTCAGCAGTGCAAACCCAAGAGGAGCTATGGCGCAGGTCATCTGGAACATTTGCAAAGTGTGAGTCTCTCCCTAGGACATGCAATGCACTGCTTCTCCTATAGGTTTTACTTAGCCAAATAAACCTCCTGCTTGCTCTTCGGCTGGAAATCTGCTACGTGCTTTGCGTGCTTCTCGTATGCTTGTGACATTTGGACTATTGTTTCATTATTTTGTGGGCCCCCAGACACCTTTTGATAATAAGGTACTTCTGCCTTGCTTTGGGCAGGGTGTCACTCGTGTGTGTGTGGCAGAGAGGTGAGAAAACTGAGTAGGTCTGGCACCTACAGAAGTACATGATATTACTAGGTTGTAAGTTGTAACTCCCAGTCTCAAATATGATTACTTATGCATTTTTTCCATCACAGTTAATATTCTGAGTAGTTTCAATTGTCATCTCTGGGTAGAATTCTCAAAACCACAAAGTGTCAGCCTAACTCTGCTTCCACCAAAGTCAACAGCGTTTTTATTGATTTTGGTTTTGGGTGAAGGTTGTATGCTACCCAGGCATTTCTGAAAGACAGAAAAATCCTCCAAACAGAAGAGCATCTACTGAAGGCATTCTGGCTAAATTAAATCTTGTTCCTAGACCTGGTTCTAGTTCCTCAGAATATTTTAAACATTAGGAGAGGTATCTGACCACGAATAAATCACACAGATGAGAGCATAAACTTGGGATAGAAATATGTGCAGGTCAGACATTAAAAGAGTTAACATCTACAGAAGGATATAAGTTAACTGGCCACCTAACAATGCAAATAAAACCTAAATTCTCTTATCCCTAGAGCTCATAGGAGCTTTTTTAGCAAAGGCTGGGCTCTTGCTGCCATACTTTAAGGGCTTATATAAAACTGCTGTTGACCTGCCACTCCTGTAGCCTCATTCACTGTCAACTTCTTGCACTTTATTCTAATGCTGCAACCACCCCTTTCAAATTAAATGATTGTGCCGTTCTCCAGCATGGCCCTCTAGAGTTTCACACTTGGTCACAGGGAGGATGGTTAAGCACTCCAGCAGGTGCCCAGAGAGACTGTGTGTAACCAAAAACCCCAAAAAAGCTTGGACTAAGTAACTTCCAGAGACCTCATCCAACCTAAATTAGACTCAGATTCAATGACTCTACTTCTTTTTTCTTTAAATCACTAACTGCTAAGGCATCTCCTATAAAAACACAGAGACAGTAGCCCTTTACTAATATAGCCTTAGCCTCACAGACAAAACCTTGTGCACAGTCTCAGTCATCAAGACAACACAAACATCTTCTGCTCAGTCTCACTATTATGTGCCATCGTTTACTTACCCAGCTCTGGAAACCTACATATTCCAGCAATATCCAAATGTTACAGTTCCTTTGCACATCAGCTTTCTAAGACTCTTCCCTCCCTTTCACTCATTGGGGATCCAAGATAGGGAGCCAGAGATCTGAGTTTTAAATTTAGCACTATATCTACTTCTATACGTTTTCCCCTGCAGTCTTTGATGATTCACTTAAGATATTCTAGAGCATCAGGGATTTTTTGGCTTTCCATTATTTTCATTTTTGCTAAAACTCTTGATCTCCTCAGCTCATTAATTTCTGTAAGCTAAAAAGGAAGATGAATTCCAGATCTTTGCTCTCCTCCCAGTTCTCACATCCTGCCTTTTTTATTGGAAGACAGGAAGGGTGGTAGCAAAGATACTGGATTTGAGATTCGGAAAACTTGGGGTTATTTCCTGCATTTGGGAAAGTCTACACTGCTATGTAGAGCTTCATATGAATTAGTTCAGAGGCAAAGGTAGTTCAACCGGAGCACATGAAGACTTTGAAAAGTCTAATTTACACTGTGAATGTAGAATTCCTTATTTAAAGCTACCTTTGATATATTTATTACCAGACTTCAGTCTAGGGAGGGTAAACATAACCAAAGACCACGCTAAAAATTGCACATCAGGAAAATGAGGCTAACACTAGTTCCTCTTCATCCCTTCTCCATCTGCTAATGATGATCTCAAGATCTTTGCAGCAGGAATGTATTTTTTTGGAAAGCCAGACATCCACTCTTTTTAATGTATGCATGGTTTTAAGCAGAAATTAAGAGAAGACCAACAGCTTTTACTGCTTCATTTTTTAAAGGCCAGTCTTTTAAGAAAAGTGTCTTCCTCTGGTGCTGCGGCCTTTCGGAAGAGATTCCTACCTTCTGAGATTAATTTTTGTCATTTAATCTTGGTCCTGTAAGTAAGGCTAGGAAATGCAGCTGAAACTAAAATCTTCCATACAGTTTCTGTTTTCTCTGAATATTTTTGAATATCAGGTGACACATGTGGGTGGGGGAAATTGCAGATTAGCCTTAACCAAATCTCAGCTTTTGCTGGAACTTCCCAAAGCCTTTCTCACCCTTTGCTCCTGACTGAAGTTTTGCTAGTTTTGCTAGTTTGGGTGCATTCCAATTAGAACTTAAACTTGGTTTTGGTTTGCTGATTTACAACGTCCCAAGTACTTCCAAGTTTCATTTCATCATTCAGATTTATCCATTTGGTCTTCAGTCCTGAAGATAGCTCTAAAATATCACCTTGGCATCGAGCATACAGACCACATTCAAGCAAATCTTCAGGTGATTTCCAAAAGACTTTTAATCTGAGTAAGGAATAAGTCAATGGGGGTGAAATTTACAGGACTGAAGCAGAGTGAACCCATACTAACAGCAGCTTCATCATACCCTTTTAGAAAGAAAAGATGAAAAGTAACTTCATTATTTTTTAGGGTAGAAAGACTACTCCTTCCAGTACCCATCAGAAGATGAACTTTGCAATGTAAGAGTGTAGGTTCCTAAAACGAGGTCTGGAAAGTGAACAAACAATCCAGAACAAAGTGAGCTCTTTTGACACTCTTTCTCAAGATGAAAACATTAGTCTTCATAAAAGGAAAAGGGAAAAGTAAACTTAGAGCTGGAATTCAATATCAAAAAGGTATTTGCGGAAGTAGATTGATTTCACTGGAAAAAGCCAAGCAGGGCAAAAATGTTAAGATGAATCTTTACAGCTAATGTCTAACTGCATGGGTCTCCTTTCTGGTTGGGAAATTTAAGGATGTTTCAGAATATGTGCTAAATCATACCAGAAGCCACCAATTTCTTCCAAGTGATAACTGACTAAACACGCTGTGATTTTCTTCCTTACTTTAGCATGCTTTCAGTTACTCATGCATTTTTCTTTGGCTTTCTCCCTCATCTCACCTCGCAAGAAGAAGTTTTTTTACCTGCTTTTCTCCTTTAATGTCTTCTCTTGTCACCATGATCCTTCTCTCTTCCAGCTCTTGGTCTATTTTGCACCGTCTTGCATCACTCCCTCTCTTTCATGTCTGTCTCTTTCTCTTCCCTACACAAACAGCCTTGTTTATACTCTGTCTTTAAATCTGCTACTTCTACAGCTTTTTTCCCTGCTCATCTTTTGAGGAATAAGAATCATTAGGGAGAAGGTACATGTATTTTTTATCAATAAGGAACAAGGACTAAAATTACAGCCAAAATTAACATAGAAGAAATAGATACAAAAATGAGCAGCAAATTTCTCTCTCTAAAATCAGCGCAGTGTTGACATAGCTCTTCCTACTGATTTTAAAATGTATTTTTCTGGACTCTGTCAATTATTTCTAGTTGTTTCCAACATCTCTCTTACTTTTCTTCCTTTCTCACCATTTACTTTTATTAGCTTGGGTTTCTTTCAACTAGTTCAGTGCATTGGTGCGTTTGTAGACTTTTTTTTTTACTGTTTTTTTTTTTTTTTTTGATATTTTTACAAAAGCAGCTACTTAGTTTTTATTCTTACATGTATTTTCACTTCTTCTGACTAATTCATCCTATACCACCGGTCTTCTCCCTTAACTAGATACAGCTATTTTCTGCAGGCTTGATACTGGGAACAGGAAAGAGCTCTTTCTTTCAGAATTATTCTGCAGTGTGGTCTAACTTCACAAGTAAATCTAACTAATGATTTCAGATGCTCCAAGTTAGTGAAGTTGTTTGTTTAATTACATCTTAGGCCTCCTCCAGTTTAGCTCCTGGCAACTGAATTCAACTAAACCCTTCTCACCACAGTCTACAGTGCCTTCTTAACTAAACCATGCAACTGCAGCACTGCAGTCTTCCCATTTTGCGTCTGCCAGTTGGTCTTGACACAACTGCCATCTATTTCTGAAAGCTTGCCATTCACTGGCTTCAGGGTCTCCATTCTCTCCTAATCCTCCTCCACCTCAGTGACAGTTTACAAACCTGTTTGCAGGTCATCTATATTCTCCCCTCCATCACTTCAAGAGGGACAAAGTGTTCTGTCTGCTTTTGGCTCTTTTCTCTTCTTCTGCCCCTTATCTCTAAATAATCACTCCCCCGATGCACTTAACAACTTCATGCTCACAGCTTACAAATCCACATTTCCACGCTAGGCATGAATCATTTTCGCTTAGCTAACCACTCAGCATGTCTTTCTGACAGCTCACAGTGGATGTGTAATCATTGGTGTAAGCTTAATATGGTTAATCGTCCTCCCCCAGTCATTTCCCACCTGCCTCTTTTTTTTCTCTCACAGTGGAAACATCACCATCCTGCCTCTCATTTGGGCCCATAAAGGCAGCATCACATTCAACTTGGATTTCTCTCTTGATCCTCGTGCTAGGCTACAAATAAATCTTGCAGATACTTTCTGAATAACAACCTTAAGTATAACATTTTTCTGTTCATCCAACTACAATTTTGATTTGTTTCTCATCATGTATTAATTCAATTGGGCTTGATGCTCTCAGAGGTCTTTTCCAACACAAATGGTTCTATGATTCTGTGATACCTGCAACAATCTTTTTGTTTTCCTGGCTTGGTCAACACCGTCCTGTGCCATGCAAATATTTCAGCAAAGATGAAATTTTGTACCTTGATATGTTGATTTTGTTTTTCTGTCACAATAAGTACAACCCCACCAGTCTTCTGTTTGTGGGACCTGTCACAATATAGCCCTAATGTACTTACTGCCTTGCTTGCTATTGAAATGCTGAGTAGAAGAGGGCCAACAACCTGTGGCACAGCCACCTGTTAAATTTTGAGATGTTCACCTCTGCATTTTCTTCTACCCTACTTATGTGTTCCTTCATATTTTCCTTTAAAACACTCCCGTGTTGCAAATCCTAAAAAAAATTCCGCTATATTGAGATCAATTCAAGTTCCCTCTTCATCACCAGCCTGTGTTCCTCTGCTGTATCTTTGAGTTACTCTTAGATTATAAATCTCTAAGAGGAGAGGACAGCCATGGTACCGATGGGTTGTGTGCTTCCAGAGTAAAAATGCTAAAATTACAGAAATACATGCAACGGAATAGATGAGTGAATAAATCATAACTATGTTATCCTTGTGCTAAGTAGTTCTCTTCACTACTACTGAATACTATAACACTTCAGTAAATTACACATCTTCCAAATAAAATCTGCTTGTAAAGTATCCTGGCTGAGGTTTGTAAATGCTTGCATAATTCAGATGATTGTATACCAAATTACACAATTTAATCATACGTAAGTACTGAATAAGATCCATCAATAGCTTCCTTATTCCACCACAGTCAAGTAAAATGAGTATACGGCAAAGAATCCAATACAATCGCAAAGTGTTGCACAAAGACTAGCACAAATAAGTCTTACTCTAATTTCCAGGCACACCACCATACCACATATATTTTCAGTCTGGACACTATGGGAATCCAATAAGCAATAAATAAACAAATACAGTGCGAACACAGAGTTCTGCTCACTATGCTCCCTAACACTTATTTCTGAGCATATTCTTTAAAAATGCTTTTTTATAAATCAGCATCCAATTCATTGCAGAGATATGTCTACACGTGCCACTAGTGGAATATAATATGAATGCCAGGTGAGGTGATTATGATGTTGCATGACCCCCCAGAAAAAGGCTTTTGACATATTGCGATTTCTTTAATCAGTGCATATTATTGAGCTTTATGTAAGGTTTTAGGATAGCATCAATAGCAAGAACAGCCACAGAAAACCTCCTAAAATTGCTGGAAATCAAAAAAGTGAATTGGCAGCCAAAGAACATTTCTAAATATATCATATAACCACTTGAAATACAGAGGCATGTGTTAAAAAAAAAAAAAAAGGAATGATAGAAATTTAGGCAATGATAGAAATCACTTAAGAAATACAAATTCTACACATTATGTGGACTTCTTCAGAAACAAAAGTAATTTGACTTTTAGATTTTTTCCTGAAGCTAAATGAATCAGTTAGCTCTCGTTACATGCTATGAGGCGTGCTGTAATTAATGTAACACTATACTCTGCTGAGTTACATAGCTGATTCATTTAAGGAGATGCCAAGATAAGGAAAATAAATCTGTGCTTTTCACCTTTTAGGGAAGTTCTTATGAGACCCAAAACTGATCGACATTTTTATCAATACGTGAAATATCTCTTAATACGTTTTCTGCTGTCACCTAACAGTTTTCATAAGATGGGGAAAAAACAGCACTGTACTCTTTCTAGTCCTTCATCCACAGTAAGATCAAAACTCTAATACTTCTATTATCATTCAACCAGAAAATGATAATCTGGTTGAAAGATCCTGTGAAAGAAATAGAAAAACTTGAATTGTTTTGGACAGGTTCAAAGCTGATGTTCAAAATACTTCCTTGTCTGAGCTGTTGTCACAAAAAAAACTACCTTAAATGGATGCAAATGTATATACATTTTCATTCTAAACACAGTGTAGGATGATGTCCACAGTTAAGCTGACCTATAGATCTGTTAGATCAATGTTATAATACCAATAATCAAAACTGGCCCTGAAAATAGCTATAGAAAGAATGGCTTCAACTTCTAAATATATTTATAAGCAGCTGAGCTACATAACATGCTTCCTACTGCACCATACCTGGCCATGTATACACTCATATATAAATATATACCCTACCTACAAGCTTGTGTCCCAACGTGGTAGATAAAATTTCTACATCCCAACTAATGTGCCTGAGTTATTTGAGTATTATTTTTTCTTTCTGCAAACATCAGAGGCCTCCACTGTTACTCTTTCATCTGGCTAAATCCTGACATGTTCATTCAGCTTTTCCCCCATGCTTTATCAGGCAAAAATTCCCATCACTTTCCACACCTTGCTTTCACAAACTTTCCAGACTCGCTGTTTCCAGGGAGTGGGACCAAGATGGGCCAAGCTTGTTTCATCATCAGACTCCCAAGATCCAGTTATGTTTACTGAAGACTGTCTACAGATGCCTTCATTTCTCTGAAGCAATTTCTAGGTCCTTTACACCCCTCTCTCCTCTTGTCCAGCTGTCTGGGACTCCCCCACTTGTGGCTGAACGTGGATTTTCCCCTAAAGGGGGAAGTTCCCCAGAGCAGAAGGGACCCACAGAGAAATGAATGTCTCCAGTTGTACTGAGCATTGTACAGATTCCCCAAGGGACTAACGGAGGGACAGTGAATTTCTTCCTTTGAACTAACTCCTCTCTGAATCTTGTACTCATACAACAGGAAAAAAAAAAAAAAAGAAAAAAAAAAAAAAGGAAAAAAAAAAAAAGCAAACATTGAAAAATCTGAACAAGAGTCAAAGAATTATGACAGTCTATTAGAGGAGGCAGAAGTGGAAGCAGGCATAAAGAGTATCATGCATGCACGTTTCTTGCAATACTGAATGATCTCATTAAGACTGCAGAGAACCTGAGGACCATGTTCTGCTATACCACACTTGAGAAACAGACGGAGCAGCAGAAACTCTCAGGAAGGCTCTAAGAAAGAGAGTTGTCCCAAGCAATGATTTTCAGATCTAGCCCAGGATGTCTCTGGAGGAGGTAGCCCAGAACAGGAGGGCAGGATAAGCAAATCCAACCGGACTTGGAAAGACTCTGGCTGTGCCTGCAGACACAGCTTTCCTGGTAATCATTCTCCTTCTGACAAAGTGCTGTCCTGTTTTGTCTGATTATAATGCACGAATCCACTTCTTCTTTCGGAAGAGTTAATAGGGGTTTGACCTCAATGGCATCATGAAAATTGAAATGCATATGTTGCCAGACATCATTCTAATAAACTTAGTGTAACTCCACTGAAAAAGCAGGGATGGCAGCGAGATAATCTCTTCCTGAGTTGCTACTTTCCCTCCAACATCTATCGCTTTACAAACTTCCCCTTTTGTTCCATTCTATACTATGTTCTGTCTTCACAATTCACAAACTTTCTATTCTCCATATTCTTCTTCTTTCATTTTGGTTTAATGATTCACCCTGGGTCTTCTTTGGGGTCGAGAACAGCTTCACATGATACGATGAGTGTGAAACGTGGGGGCATTTACAGGAACTTGGAAGCAATTCTATAAACATTCCTCTCAAAAAAGGAGCTTCATAAGTCAGATTTTTTTTTTTTTTCAGATAATGTAGTTTCACAGAGTGTCTTCAGTGGTTTCCCTTTGTATGAAGAAAGAAACTAAAAATTATTATTGTATCACAATGGTGTGATCTGACGAGTTTCAGACTAATCTTTAATTAGCTCAACTCTTTTTGTGTCTGATAGTGACATCTTTTGTTTTTGCTGAAGTAGTGCATCTAATGTTCTTTTCTTTGGATCGTTTCTTTGAAGGGGGAATTTCATAACTGCGGTTCAGTGGACACACTTTATATAGTATGAATCCTTTTATCCACAAGTCCAGTTCTGTCTCTTGTCTTGTGCTGGGGATGAAATCAAGATTCAGACAAACACTGAAATCCGTGTATCTGGACTTGTAACTGAATCAGATCCAGGAGGTTCTCACTTGACATCCCACTTCCTTCCATATCTCTGCACCGCATCTTGAGATGCAGAGATATTCTACTAAATCCTTATGCCACAGACACTAATTAATGCTAAATTATTACTTTCTCCCCCTATTTTAGGAAGACTTGAGTGAGAAAGAGCCATAGGGAAAAAATCTGTATTAATAGTTTCCTGTGGGTGTCTATCAATATATCTTGTCATACTCTAAATCAGGGACCAACTTTTATGTGAAGAATGTGAAAATGAAAGAAATTAAAAATGAAGTAAGACTGTGAATCTCAACTCTAATATTCTCTTTTCTTGCATGCACAGATATTTGAATAGTATCTTCACTACCAAAGAGAAAAATGAGCTTTGATCAATCATGTAATCAAAAATCCTAGAGGAAAAAATGCTGTTCAAGTAGTTTTATTTTTATGTTTTCCAAAATAGCATATTATGCAAAATAACTAAAAAGCATTAAAAAAACAAACACACACCAACAATAAAGCAGGAAAATGAGTTTCATTTAGCGATTGGAAATGATTTTATTCATACAAGTGCTGCCTGGATAAACTTGGGTCCAGATTTAAGCTTTCACAGAACAAAATGCTCTCCCTCTCAATCAGGGAACATGACCCTAATTCACACTGGGCAGTGCATCACTTGTCAGGCTCAACGCACAGGTACTCAGCCCAAGCTTTTTCAAGTGTAATCTGTGTGCACTCCCTGTCCTAGAGTTTTGCTTTCCTGTGGATTTGAGTGCATCCAAAATCTCAGTGAAAAATACTCCGGATCCAGGCTGACATTCTGTGAGATGGCCGTACTTTGTTTTACCTCAGTAAATGACCCTAGTCCAGCACTTCTGAGAGTCAGCCATCAGAATGTACATTTTGCTTAGCCTGACACACAGCCTGCGGCTATTGTCACCACCCTGATCTTAGCACACAATTCATTTCAACTTGTCTGGCAGGAGGTCCAGGTACTGAAGGCTGTAGCAAGAGTAAATGCTGCAAATAGTTCTCTGTCGGAGCCCATAAATTTAATTAAACACCTGTCTATGCTTACATTATAACTGCAAATAATTTCTGCCCAGTGTGGCACAGTTACGGGTGAAACTAGCAGCTGCTCCTAGTCTAATAATGCTACAGTGAAAACCCTTGAGATATTTGCCTCTTCCTCTCCAGCTTTCCCCCCTTGGCTTCCCCTCTTCAACTCACCCTGCAGGTCATTCGTTCCTGTTCTAAGGGCAGATTTCCAGAGAGCTGTGCACAATTTTCTCCAGGAGGTATCTGCCTGTTGTTAGGAACTAACAGGATTTTTCAGACTTCGGACAGGTGACTCCTTCTTTGATCAGCCTGTGTTCATCAGGGAAACAAATAACTGCAGCATTTGGAAAGAAACGGCCACCTCCTCCACGTCCTGGACATAGAGCCTGTCAACAAGGCTAGGCAAAGCTTTTGTACCCACACCCAAAGTGTGGAGAGCCTCCACCACTCTGTGCTAGATAAAGAAAAGGGACCCCCTCGCAACTCTACACTGCTCTAAAAACTTTTCTCAGTGGGAGTAGCGAGATGAACCAGAAGCTGGCTTTGCTCCTGAAGGTGCCAGATGGGACTTGGAAAGCTTGCCATAAAATGCAAGCCACTGAGAACAACTTTCCAGGAAAAGTCCCAGAAACTACCAGTAGGAAAAAAAAGCCCGTGGAGGAGACGAGTCATAATCTTTCCCAAGCAAAACTGGCCTTGCTTCACATATCACTGAAACACTCACCCCCCTGAAACGCTGAAGGGCATGACAAAATACCAGACACAGACGAAGGTAACCGTGCAGTTTACCAGCTTCCAAAGCCAGTATAATGTCTGTATGATGTGCCTTTTGTTCTGTACAAAGCAAAGAAGACTTCTAAAGATAGCCCATTTCTACTGTAGGGTGCACACAAACCACTGGCTACTGATATAAAACATCAATCTGGCTGCTTGGGGATCCTTGCTGTAGCGGGGCTGCAGTGATTTTCAACTCATTTCAAACAGGGAAGCACACCCAGTAATGACAGCTATTTAGAGGAAGACCACAGTTTCTACACGCTAACCAGCGCACGCAGATTCCTCATAATGCACAGAGGCAGAAGAAAACCTTCCATAGCAGGGCCATTTCAATTTCCCTTGCTGCCAAGCGTCATACTTCCCTTTTGATCCCTGAGAAACTTCTTGCAATACCATGTTTTGCTGCTTTCCCATTACCTTGCAGCAGAAACTTGGAAGAAAGCACAGAATGGTATAAAGACAACCCCAAATTTGTGGCACTTTCACAATATCCAAGCTATTCAGGCTCTCTTCTGCCATAGGCTCCCTCTGAACAGCGCTGGGCAACTTCCATCATCTCTGTGCTCAGCCTAATGCAAGAACAACTGATTTTCCCCAGGAGGACTGGATGGTAATCATATCAAACAGGCAAGTGCTATGCTAGTGGAGTTTTTCAGATACAACTGAGAAAATTTTGTTCACCACCACTTATGTGCTCTTTAAGAAGAGGGGCTGGCTGGAGGGGCAGAGGAATTCCCCTGGGTTGGAGACCAAGGGGTAACATTTCGGAGTTTTCTTTAATTATTAACCTAATCTTGACCTGTCAGTTCCAGAAAGAGCACACGACGCCTTTGATCCTCCTCGTTACCTTTTGCCTCTCACTTGCAGAGGATGTGGGTGATGTGGGCTACCAGAAAATGTAGGCAGAATATCTTTCTCTTGCTTGAGAGCACATTTCACAGTGAAACTAACCGTTCATTAATAACTCTGTACAATGGTCTCAGGCCCTATTAGCATCGGTCTGCGAGATATCAGGGAAGCCAAAATGCAAGCACAATGTTGGGTCCCACAGGCTCATCTCTGAGTCAACCTTCCTTCGGGGACGACAGCCGAAGACACTGTGCTACTGCCCTGTGGAGGAGAGAAAACACATCGGGGCCCTCCTGCCAGTTTGGGCAGACACAGGCTCTAAAACGCGGCGCCGTGGTTGAATTCAAACCATCGGTTACAGAATCCCACTAGTACGGATGCTAACTGGCCAAGTTCTAATTGAAATAAACTTGAAATAGATGTAACTAAAATTGAATTTAAAATGTTTTTTTCTTTCATAACTTTCCTCTCTAGCTATTTGAATACCATTGTTGAGTACAGTAAAAATAATTTTTCATTTTTTCTGTATATTTTGGCAAACCTTTGGAACTCTGGCAGTGAATCAAAATACAGTAGCGTAAGAAAATTACTTTCAAATTTGCCAGGCAACTCCTAACTTTACATAACAATGTGACCTTCCTGCATATTTGCAATATGCTGATAACCAATGGAAAAAGGGTTATTGAATCTCCCAAGTAGTTTCCATGAAAGTAAACTTTCTAATAATGGGAGAGAAGAAAAGGAATTGTTTAGAAAGGGAACTCTATAAGCCTTACAAATAAAAACATAAGAACTCCTGTTCTAGAGGGAGGGAAATCCCTCTCCGTAAAAAGTACATGGGATTCCACTAAGCGGCAAATAAAGCAATAAAGATTCATTGATTTCTCTTCAGTTTCTGTTTGTTTTATATCCATGTATCAAGTTTTTGGACCTCTCAGAGAGGAAGTACTTACCATGGAAATTGAGGGGAAAATGGTTACCTCATTTTTGTTGACTCGGTTATGTGTAAATATTTAATAACAAATTCTACTTTGGAAAAAAAAAAAAAGAGGAATCTGTGCTTTAGTGCAGGCCTTATATTGTGTGCTCTACTTCTACCGCTTATGTGAATACATGCTTTTCATATAAGTATGTGTATAACTACATATATTTAGTGACAAAAAAAAGGAAAAGAAGATCACAGGAAAATGAAGGCAAATGTATATGGGTAGAGATGTACTGGTTTTACTCTTACATACTAACTTACTGGAGCCTTGGATCTGAGTAAGCTATGTCTGGCACACCACTTAAGCAAGAAGGCAATCAAGGGTGACTATAACATACCCAGGCCCTTAAGCAGAGGGGAAGAATGGGAGGGAGATGAGAGCATGCAGTGATTTTCCTGGAGCCAATATGCCAGAGTGGTAAGTTTTTCTCATGCCTCTAAACAAAAGTCTTCAAGGGTCCAGGCTTGCTTCACCATCAGCCGGGGGCTTCCCTTGACGGGGAAATCCCTAACTTCTCTGTTGTAGTGACTTTCCAGCCATGAAAGAGACTGGAGGATACCCTATGAATCAGACCCTTGACATTAAGTTGAGTGAATTACATCAAATTCAATGAAAAGAATTTTTATGACTTTAAGTCTGATAAAAAAAAGCACAAATGGCAGCCCATCAGTACACCCACTATTCAATTCCTGATGCGTCTTTCAAGTCAAGACTCAGTTTTCTCAGGGTAAACACAGAAAGAATTGGCAGAAATCCAACTGGTATAAGTTGTGAAGTATCGGTGATACTTCAGAACTTCATGCAAAACATCCTTAGCAGCTTCTGTCCTAGTGGCAGTCACAAGTAACTTTAACAGAAGAAAGACTGGGAAGAAAGGAAAGCATACAGGTTTAATTTTTGAAAACTATGATTGCAAAGTCACTAAAAGATAAGTACTGGTACTTAAACAATGCGTGTGATGTGTTGTTTTGTGGTAGTGGTCTTTTGTCTGTTTTTGTTGTTTTAAAAAATATTTTGTCTCAATATAAAATACTGGAGTTTTATTTTAGACTTTATCCCATGCTTTATTTCCCCCGCACTTCTAGAAGTCATCCAAACTACAAATCAGTTTCTTAACAGATAAGCCTTTTCACTTTTCCCCTCTTTTCTTGGTACACAGCCATTCTAAAACAGAGCTGGTAATGCTTCAAGAAGGCCAAACTTTACACTTATCAGCAAACTTTAGACAAGTTCAGTCACCTGGAAATACCTTGCCCATCACACAAAGCTCTTCTAAAACAAGAAGGTAAATATGGTGCAGACAACACTATGTAAAAATTTGTTTTTCTGAGGCAAAATTATGGCTTCTGGTGTACTTTTAGAAATCAACAACAAAATTGCAATACATCTCTGGTCAATTGGGAGTAACCTTAGGTAACACAAAGAGCAGAATCAGAACTGTCCAGCTTCATTCAATTTCTGAAGAATTAAAGGAGGAGACAGTATGCATGAGGTCCACAAGACATAGGAAGGATACCCAGATGGCTGCATTTTGTCTTTGTCAAAGCCCAGGAAAGCAAGGCTGGCTGCCAGTGAAGGGATGGGTGTACTCAGAGAGGCAGCAATCATCAGAGAAACAAGCAGCAGTTGCTCCCACCATTCTTCTGTTTCCCCAAGAGCATCTGAAGTATCTCCTGAGCTCCACAATCTTCTACCATTTTCTGCCCCTACCCATCCTTGGGCACGCACTGGCACTGGGCTGGTCCTGGCTAACGTACTGCATTGGTAAGTCACCAGCGTGAACGCCACGGCACTGCTCACAGGGCAGATGTTCTGAGCCGCCAAGGGAAGAGTTTCCGGGACTTGCGTGGAAACGAAACAATGTCCAATCGCAGAATACAGATACAAAGAAATTAAGGTTCAAGCAGCTCCTGGAGAAAGGGAGGCCCACAGGCTAGGTGGTACTTTCATTACTCATAATGTAGTTTCATTATGTATGCGGTCCGTTTGCTTTCTCTCATAACTTCCTTTTCAAAAGCTTGTGCAATACACATGCTAAGATATCACGTTACCATTTTATTGGGAGTAGCCTTTGCATACCTGCCAGACTACTCAGGATCGGTCCCTTTTTAGCCCCTCTGTGCAGACTCCACTATTTTTGTTGCACTTTCTAAGCAAGCTCAAGGTATCATTTCTCTTCCAAGTCCTTCAGCATAACCCCCAGCCAGGCCAAACAAAAAGAAAGCCAAACAAGCCCTAAAGTATGCCACAAGACTCAGGTACTACTACAGCAGCCCAGCAGAGGAAGGAAGGAAGCACAGGACTTTTAAACAACTTCTCCTTTTTCACGAGATCTTCCTGTGCGGGCTTTTGCAGGCCAGCACTGTAAAGCGTGCAGCTACATCAGGCTGCAGTCTGATGCAACCAATTTGCAGTGTACAATTTCCAGACTCATGGCATTTAGTATTAATTTTGGTAGTTTGCAAATCTTGCTGCAGTAGGCCTGTAATTTTTATAGTATTTATATGGAAAAGATACTATAGAAAAAGAGGTGAGCTCTACTGTCCTGCAGCAGTTCCTCCATAAAAGCGGTGACTGACGGGCTGCAAAATGTCTTGGTTGAGTTTGTTTTGTAATGCAGACTACTACCATGAGGCTTAATGTTATTTGGAATATTAAATAGAACGTTAAGGGAGAACATCACATGGATCAGATCCTACAGAGTCAGACTTTGGCAAGGTAGGTCACTTGGAGTCCTGTCACTACATTAATCTTACATTTACTGACAGTGGAAGATTAAATCCCCAAAAGATCAGCTCATCCCTCCGTCTTTCAGACTAGTGAGATGAGATACAGATGTGAGACTTTTTCTGAACAACGTTGCATTTCCAAGGAAGAGTTTTGGAATACAAAAACTGAAATATAAATTCATTAAAAACTGGGATAACACGTTTTGGCTTCTCTTTAAGAGAGGAAATATCTACAATTGCAGCTGTGCTTAGTCCATCTGCAGTAATTTGGTACACTGCTGCACAGCTATTTTAATTAATGCTAATCTAGAATCTCTTAAACTGTATGCTGCCTTCCAACACAGAATAAACTGCCAGAAGAACTGAAGACAATGTGACATTCAATTCTAGCATGAGTTGGCTTCATAAACACAGGCTGTTAAACTGAAAAAGCTGAAGCTTCATTAGGTCACTCAGCTGAGTGCCTAAACCTTGTACCGCACTGATGTTAAGAGTAGGTAAAGATTCGTGCCCAAGTCAGGGCTACTCCTTCTGTTGACAAAACAATTTCATTTATTATCAATGGTAAAGATTTACATCTAAGACTCACAGCCTTGGTTTCATTCAAGTTACTTGGTTTTGATTCTGGGTCTTACTGAAGACTTTGTCTTGGTTTTCATGCCTACAGCTGTTTTTCTGTGCGTCCTGTACTACTTCTGAAGGCGTAGAAGGTTGCTCTATTTGGAATATTAAGCACACAGGGGAATTAAGGCTCACTTTCTTCTTTCACGGTTGCATTACATCACTTAAATATAATCATTTCTCTCCATACACCCACACTCTTTGTTTAAGAACCAAAATTATTAATAAAATTTGGCACGCGATAGCGCACAATCTTGGGATCTGGGGACAAATGAAATTAGTTTTGAAAGCCCACTCAAATTTTGCGGCTCTACCTTTGGCTCGGTGTATGTCTTTCAGACTCTAGGGGAAGCCAGAGGAAACCTTTCAGATTAACCTATCCCACACATGGCAGCACCGCCACAACTGTCATGATCTACTGGATGCGTCTGGCTCTGAGCCACCTTCCCCTTTACGTAACATGCCTATCCTGGCACGGAGGGGTTGGGTGCATTGTGCAACACAGTTTCGAGCTGAACCCTTCTTCTACACGTCTGGGAGCTCCACTGTGAGCGAGGAAAAAGTGATTGCACATTGGACATCCTGCTAGACCACTGCCATTTCCTTCCCATCACACGGATTCCCCACCTCAAGGAGAGCTCTCGGTGGGGTTCAGAGGAAGGGAAACAGAGGGTGATGATGACTGATGATGATACAGACAAAATAAATTGTCAGCAAGGTGCTGCCACAGACAGATCTTGGGAAACAGACATGCATTTCCACTTCTGTTTCAAACAATATAAATGGTATTTCTATAATCTTTTCTGTGAATCCTAGGATGTAAATGTAATTGGGCATTGTACAACTGCATAGTGGAAGTGAGAAAGGAAATTATTAATGCTATGGGATACACCAAGAACTATTAAGATGTAGTTCCTCTCCAGAGACCTTTCAACACAGTGAAAGAATGATTTTAGGTTTTATATTGCTCCAGGATGACAAGTCAAGTGAAGAGGTTGCATATGGAAATGAAAATGAAATTGCATTTTTTTTTTGTCAGAACAATACTTTCCAAAAGCAATGTCATGAAGAGAGGACACTGGCATTAGCAAGTCATGCACCAACCCACACCAGAAACCATAAGAACAGCTTTACAAGCATTACTTGCTGCGTGCATGCACACAAAGAAATGAGTCACTGCATCACAAGGGATGAAACCATAAGACATAGAGAACATTATGTTTTTATACTCACACAGCCTTCAAAAGTTATACCCCGGCACACATAAGGCTCAGTACAAACCTGGCCTGCTTCCATCAGGCCTGAAAATAACACTTTGCTTCGGAACATATCGCTGGGGAGAAGGGCTTGGCTAAATGTCTGTGCGGCGCAACCACCGACACCTATGAGGTTAAGCAAGCAGCTCACTATTTGTCTTGTGATTTTTATTAGCGCAGTGCCTGGAGGAATCCAAAGGTGATCCATACCCCACTGTGGTCGGTACCAAACGTTATGCAGGTCTGCCTGCACTGCTGCAGATAAAGTAAGAAGTCCTGCCATGAGACGCAGATGTTTGAAGGAGAGCAGTGTCAATGCATTTTGGTCAAGGCTTTTGGTAGGCAAACAAAAAAAGGAAGAAATTGGTTTCTGTTAGCCCCAGGTTAAATGTTCCTGCTCAACTCCTGGCATACCGCTAATTAAGCAGATGACTACTTATCCACAGAGGTTTCTACTACCTTATTATTTTTAACTCAATTCTATGACGTATTTACATAGGCCAGGAATGTGCAGTGCGTGTTCCCATTCCCGTTCCTCTCATCTTTCCATTGATGTTTATTTTTTATACACTTTCTAAGAGTGAAAAAATAAATAAATTTGGCCAAAAGGCCACCATGCTGCGTGGCAGGAACACCTCCTAAGACTGAATCAAAATCACCATCATAATTTGCAGCTCTCCCGTGAAGCAACACAAAATTTCCAGGTCAGGGCAAAAAAATTCCCACTCAGGCTCTCTTTGAGCAGGGGGCATCCAAACTTCATCGCCCATGAGCCTGTCTCAGGCAGGGGGCACGATGCTGCCAGCCTTCATGCCTTGTGCGCACTGCGATTCTGCGATTCTCCGGAGCACCAGCAGCATCAGGGGAGGCCCTGCAGAGAGGTTGTCTGTCCTGCAACCCCCCCCCCCCCATCTCTTTCAACACAGGCACGCAAAAAATGAGATACATTAACTTGAAATAAGTGTATGCACACTCAAAAAAAAAAAAAAGAATCTACACAACTTTCCCCTGGCCAAAAACATTGTCAGTGGCAGAGATGAAGTGTTCTTACTTCTCAGTCCTCCACTTGTTTCCCTGACCTTCTGCCTCTAAACCAAAATCATTTTTCATAATTGTATCCACAAGTATTAATACACACATTTCAGCGTAAAATTCTACTCCCATAGCAGTAGATGGAGAGGTAAAAATAGACAAAAAAAAATAATGAAGCATGTCTTGCTATGCTATTTTTCACACAGTAAAACTGCAGTACTGAGCAATTTCACTGTGGGACTGCTCCAAGAGTTTTGATTACCATACCAAACAGAAAAAGAAGAGTCTGATGTGTCTCTATCAAAAAAAAAAAAATCTTTTGAGTGTTTGAGTTTGCAGTGAGAAAAGGAAAGTGGGGAGAAGAAAGGGGAGAGGAGAAGAGGAGGAGAGTAGAGGTGAGCAGAGAATTCAGCCCTCTTTCAATTTTCCACTTGGGGGGGTTATTATCAGCTTTGACTGTTGTACAGCGGCCTCTGCCCTGCACTTTGGGTTGAGCCCCTGAACCACAGCAATTAATCCCAGAACATATTATTTGGGCTCGTGAGGTAGCGTGACGCAGGATGCTAAATGATGGTAGGCCACAGAAAAAGGTCAAAAAACCCAATGGGGCGAGCAGCGCACATGTTGAGTACTGTGAGAGCTCTGCTGAGTAGCTGCACGGCTAAGTGAGTTTGGGGGATTTCTCAGGTCTGCTCATTGCTCTCGGGGTTTGCAGTGCTGCAGGTAGCAAAGAAAGAAAGGCAGGGGGGGAAGGGAGCGAGGCTGTGCAGCTGTACAGTGAGGAAGTAATTCTAAAATGTGACGGCGCTGTAGCAGCGGTGGTGGATCTGCACGACTGGTTACACTGCTTCAGGGAAGTAAATTCGTGCTTGAGCCTTTTGTGTAGGAGGTCGGGCGCAAACGGGGATACCCCAAATCAATGTTTAAAAAAAAAAATAGATCAAAGCATGCATACGGCTGTATGATTAACACACTTTGTACAGGGGATATGCATCTCTCTGAACCACACACCAAGTCTCTGCCAGCTATGCAATGCAGACCAAGTGTAGGAGCAACCTAAAGTAATGGGGCACACAGGGGTAATTTTAGCTCTCACTACAGCAGCAAACCTCATCACTTAAACAACGTATTGCTCAAAGCACAACTCTCAGAGAGTACACTAAGCACACACAAATCATTCAATTAACAACGACATATACAGATATGCAATTTTTATGTCACCCCAATATACCTGCGCTCTGCCATTTGCCAAAATCAGCTGTAATTCTCGGTTTCTAAAACTGTAAATTTCTACCTTACGAGGCAGCTTATGAAACCAGGTTCTGCCCTGGTACTGCAGTAATACCTCCTTTTGTGGCAAGGCCCTTCTCCTTCCCATGCATGTGGAGGAGGCATAGATGGGCGCAGTGGTTAAATTTATTAAAACTACCCTTTCACACCTCTGATGACTGCCATCCTGAGGGGGGGAGAGCCTATCAGAAATGGTAAAGCTCCAGACTGGCATAGGCTTACATTATGTATTTAGTAGTATAAAAGCTTTTATTTATCTGAGCGCATGAAAATGGCAAGGATTACAGCCCAGGTCACCAAAGAGCAGCTGCCCCCAGGGATGGCCGGTGGCCTGCATCGGGACAGCTCCCAGAGAGCAGCCAGCACAGACATCCAGAACAAGATGCCTCCTGAGGAGCTGCAGAGGCAGAAGGCCACAGAAAGACAAATGTCCTGCATTTGGGCAACAGGAAACAGAACAGCAAGTAATACAAGGAATATGCCTTCAATCATCTGCTCCCCCTACCATTTTGGCACATCCTTAGTAAATAACTAGCCACAGTCCCCAAGCCTCCACACCCAGAAGCAAGCACAGATCTTTTCTAGAACATGCAGGTACCGTTTTTTAATCCCTCCCCCCACCCCCCAATTCTGCGTGATGTCCCAGTGACTAAGACTGGAATTCAAATCCTGCCTCACGGGATTTTATCACAAGGTTCACAGCCCAGTGCCCCTTAGCCAGCAAGCCCCACGGTATTACAGGGGAGCAGGAAATGAGAATGGGGGGAAGGCAAGGCACCTCCCCATGCTGAAGCGACTTCAGCCTGCACAACAGAGCTGAGAAATGGTTAGCTCACAAACAGCAAGACTGCAGCCTGCTGGTTCACCCTGTTATTGCAGAAAGGAGAAATCTGGATCCCAGCTCTTGCTCCAAGCACTGTCGTCTGCATTTACATTATAAAACTTACCATTACCTAAAACTTTCCTGGGCAAATTCCTTGTCAGAAAGTCTGCTCCGGATTGATTTTAAACATAATGGATTAGCCAGAAGAACAGTTTACAGGGCTGAGATGTTGAGCACAGGCAGACTGAAGGTGGCTATGCATTCTGCTGAATCACCCCCTTAGTCTCTAAGCATCAGTTTGCCTATACATAAAATATAAATAATTATTCTTAGTTTTTATCAAATATTATGGCAGCAATATCTGCTCGAGAAAGGATGGTTGAGGTAACGAAATAGCTTCTCAGCAGAATCACACAGAAATGAAGCAATGAAGCCAAGTCCTGAAATGCACTTGAAGACAGCACGCATAGGATGAGCACATACATATATGCCGTGTCTTTAAAACACCAGAAAGACTTTGACTAAGTCCTTTTAGTGTTGCTGCTTCACCGAGAAAGAAAAAAAAATGCAGTGGTACATGTATCTACCGTTCAGTGTATTTCAAGAAACTTAAGGCGTTTGGCAGTGCCATTCTCAGCTCTCCAGCACCCTCCTGCGGGCTCTGACCGTGCAAGCAATGTCCTCCCTTTTCTACTGTTCACCCCTGGCTGAATTATTTAATGTTGGGATGCTAAACACTAAGAAATGTTTCTTTGCTCCTTTTGAAGCCTTAGAGATTCTTTGTGTGGCAGAAATTCAGAAGAGCCTTCCCCCAGAATTATGCACTATTACAATTATTATTTTGAACATCAGCGTAGTTGTATTTGTTTTGAAGCTAATCATCACTGACTTGCTCACCATTTCCAATGCCAGGCTGTTAGTTTTGAGCTTGGTTAGGAGACTGCACACTAAAACTTTTTTTGGAATCATAGAATATTCTGAATTGGAAGAGATCCACAAGGATCATTGAATCCAACTCCTGGCTCCACACAGGACCACTAAAAAATCAGACCATGTGTCTGAGAGCATTGCCCAAAGGCTTCTTGAACTCCATCAGGCTGGGTGCTGTGACCACTGCCCTTTGGGGCATGTCCCAATGCCCGACCACCCTCTGGGTGCAGCACCTTTCCCTAACCCCCAGCCTGACCCTCCCCTGTCCCAGCTCCATGCCGTTCCCTCGGGTCCTGTCGCTGTCCCCAGAGAGCAGAGCTCAGCGCCTGCCCCTCCGCTCCCCTCGTGAGGGAGCTGCAGGCCGCCATGAGGCCTCCCCTCAGCCTGCTCTGCTCTGGGCTGAACAAACCAAGGGGCCTCAGCCGCTCCTCATACATCTTGTCCTCCAGATCCCTCACAATCTTTGGAGCCCTCCTTTGGACACTAACAGTTTAATGCCCTTATATTGTGGTGACCCAGACTATAAACTGTGCTTGTGGTGAGGCTGCCCCAGCACAGAGCAGAGCAGGACAATCCCTTCCCTCGACCAGCTAGTAATGTCGTGCTTGATGCACCCCAGGGCACATCTGGCCCTTTTGGCTGCCAGGGCACGCTGCTGGCTCATGTTCAACTTACTGTTGACCAGAATCTCCAAATCCCTTTCTGTGGGATTGCTCTTCAGCCTCTTCTCCCCCAGCCTGTTCGTATAGCAGGGCTGTCCCTTCCCAGGCGCAGAATCCAGGACTTGCTCTTCTTACACTTGATGTTGTTGGCAACTGCCCAGCCCTCTAATTTGTCAAGATCTCTCTGCAAGGCCTCTCCACTCTCAAGGGAGTCAACAGTTCCTACTGACTTAGTATCATTTGCAAACTTACTTACTATGCATTCAAGTCCTGCATCCAGGTCATTTATATAAACGCTGAAGAGAACTGGCCTTAAAATGGAGCCCCACAGAACCCCACTAGTGACCGGCCACCAGCCTGATGTAACTCCATTTACTATAGCCCTCTGGAGCCAACCTGTCAGCCAAATGTTCAGCCACTGCTTACTTTGATGGCAGTTAATATCATTGGATGATATGTTCATGTACAGGAGACTCAATCCTATATCACAGCCTGATCCCAAGTCAATGGATAACTGGAAAGCAATACCAAGTTACTGTCATGAGCATGACCTAACAAACCTTGCCAGGCCAGGCTCATGGCGCTCCCTCTCATTTTGCTGACTTTCTTCCCAGGTGCTTTGCAGTTCCATGGAAGGACTAGTTGGCAGATGTCTCAGCCAAATTCTCTGGCATGTAAGAGGAACCTGCAAAATTCCCTTTGGAAAGAATATACAAAATAAATTGTTTCTGAAATACACTATGTCGCACATTGCTGGACTCACCTAAGGCAGCACCTTATGTAGTTGCTGATACCTAACTGGAGTTTATCAGCTTTGTGGAATTAAGTTCATCCCCTACCCTAACAAACTTCAACCACCAGCTATTCTCATCTTCCACCTCACTTTCCAAATCTAGAAAAGCATCAACTTCAATATGAAAATAGTGTCATCTTGATGTGGAATGACTACAAAAACATCTCTCCCATGTTTTTATTTCATCGAAGAGCAGAACTACTCTCCTGGCCCCCCCCCCCCCCCCCTTCTCCCCAGATTTGCAATTTGAGTCTGTGTTCAAATGAGTATCTCAGGCCAGACTTCTGAATCAAAAAGTGTAGAAGAAATGACTAATTACAAGTAGCACATTTATGTATCCTAGAACTTGTACTTGTATGAATTATTCACCCAGCTTCTTGGCACAGATTTTCCAGGAGAAGATGCAATTAAGTTGTAAATTGATAAAGGCATTAAATATATATTTAAAAGACCTCTAGTATATTTTAGTAATATTAAATATTTAACATCAGAAGGTTTAAAAACATCCTAAACAACTGATCAGAATTGTTTCCTAGGACACTATTCCTGTTGATGGTTTGTTTTTCATTTAGATATACTGTTGAATTTTTATCCCAAGAGGTTACCATTTTCAATTTCTGTTACTCCCAGACAGAGAGACTGTGAAGAAAAACAGGTCACAGTACAAGGCTGTTAGTCATGCAGTCCTCCTGCTTCCTTCCTTCCTGTTGCACAAGCCTGTCAACTCTTGTGCTCTAAGGAAGGAGATCAATATGAGGCCGACTGTCTCCTTTTTACTACCTGACAAAACAAGCCTAGGAATACCTACAGTGCTGTTGTGATGTGTATGGTGGTACAGACTGATGCAGGATAAACAGTAGGATACTACTACTCCATTTCTCTTCTTTTCTGTTTTCAGTGTAGAATTGTAATATTTGCTGGTTCAGAACTTCTGTCTCAGGGGCTTTGTTCTCTGGAATATTCAGAGAAAATTAATATTGAAGAAAATTTCTCTTACATGCTGATTTGTTAGTATCATTTTTCCTTACTGCTTATTCTCACTGGTGACAAATGTTCTTAAAACATTTCCTCTATAAGAGAACTTGTCTTGAAGATT
>NC_048894.1:81236282-81241434 GCF_011077185.1 Oxyura jamaicensis
TCTGTCTTGTGTTAGAGACAAAAACAATCTGTGCCAATTGTCAGCAGTCAATAGTCAGTGAAGCTGTAAACATTCAAATTTCTTGTAAAGTATGACTCACTCAATCAATGCTCGTGGATGGCTGAGAGGGACAGGAGAATTTTCTTCCAGTTTAGGCACGACTACTTTTTCTCATTGCTTATTAGCAATTAATTCCTTAGAGAGAAAAAATATTAACAGGAAAAAAAAATATTTTTGTAAGGGAGGACTGCAGAGAGTAATAGAAAATGCAATAAAAATAATAATAATAAAAAATAATAATAAAAAAAAAGAGGATTAAGAAACACTCCCAACCTGCAAAACAAAATTCTCATTGCAGAGGTGCATTGTGTATTATTCACCAGGTAGTAAAATATCTTCCTTCTTATAGATAAGATAACATACATGTTCATCCATCTGATGCATCACTAATGTGCTCCCTGAAGCACAGGCACAGTGTATTTTTTTTTCTTTGCTATTTCTGTGAGTTATTATATGTCCTGTCTGACAATACTGTCTAGGTGCAGCATGTAAACTACTAGCATTTTTCCTTTAGTTCCCCTTGTCTTACCATAAATAGACTTTATGCATGGGGGGGGCAAGGGTTGGTGAAGAAGACTTTTGGCTTGGCCATTGGTATGAGATATAAAATAAATACACATATATATATAAATAAAAACGTACAGTCTTTGGGCTACAGCCATTTCAGCTTCTTTCCTAGCTTTTGCCCAGTCTGCACAGACGTGAGTTCTACTTGCTAACTGCATACTAACAGCCCGGAGCTGTTGAAACACTGCTTTATCAGATCATCTCATTACTCCTGTTACCAGAGGGGACAAAAAGACAAAAATAAATCATCCTACCTGAAAGGAAGTAAATTGAACCTGTGTTTCTTGAGTCCCTGCCCAGTTCTTTACCACGCTGCTTCCCACATAAGCAGGAGAGCATCACCACGCAGAATCTGGGCTCTAGTTTTACATTCAGCATGCTGGCTGTCGGTGAGCAATTGCTGTGGCCCCACTTCCCACTAGGGTCACTTCCCATTTCTGGACACCGCTGTCCCCAGCGCCGGCAGCGCTGTGCGCGTTACCTTCTCCCGGAGAAGCCGGGGAGACGGCGGAAGGCTTTGTGTCCCCCCTAACGCAGCACCACGGAGCACAGCCGGTGGAAAACACAAGCAGGGCAAGGTTTGCACAGAGTTTTTCTGCACGCTTTCTGCGAGAGGACGCGGGTGGTTGCTCTGTCACTTACTGCTCAGTGCCAGGGGCCCGATCAGCTGCTGTCCGCCCCGGTTTCTCCGGTCCGAACCGAGCCCCAGCACTGCGCGTAAAGCCCTGGGGGAGGCAGGGGGGGCCGCAGCGCTGTCCGGATGGGTGGCAGGGCTGGAGGGGAGGGGACGGGGAGTGAGAGGGTCTGACACCGGTTTTTAGAGGAAAAAACGAGAGTGCTCTCCGCCTTTCCTCTGGGAAGGCTTTGGAGAGTGACGCAGTACGTCCATGTTAACCGAGCGGGGAGCTGTGCTTTGCTAAGCGCAGCAACAACAGCTCCACCGGGCACTCGGTGGCCTCAGCCAAAAGCTGAACATGAGGTGACGTGCTCGCTCAGCAGAGGTCAGCCAGCCCAGCAATATTTGCCAACAGAGCACGCGTACGGCCTGCCCGCCCTCCCGCAGGCCTACAGCCCGTTCGGCAGCACGCAGCACGGCGCTCCCAGCCAGGTGGTACCGCCACGGTGGCTGCCCATGCACCTCCTCCTGGTGCTTCTCACACGAACACATTTGTCATTTGAGCTTACAGGCCGTGCTGGATTCTCAGGACAGAAGCTACTGAGTGCTGCTGGAAAATGGCAGGTAAGAAAAAATACTAATAAGGATGCTATTCACTTAGGTCCTGGGCCCGCTGCCATATGGAATACCTGCAGTGTTGTTTACTTGTGATACTGAAGTACTATTATTATTTTTTTCAAATCACTACAATCTCTTCAGTAAAGGATGCATTTGAAAACTCCAATCTCTCCACTGTTAGAGTGTCCTCAACTCCACTGCAAGGGAAACAAACTAGTACCTTGCAGAATTAACCCTACGGCATCTCTGAGCTCGTCATCTCCAGCCACTGAGCCACTTGCTTGCTGAGAGCTAGCGAGAACAGCAAACAGGTAACTGCTCTTACAAGGAGCGAGCGAGCAGTGGTTTAAATAGTTAAATTTGTTAACTGTTAACTTGTTGAATTTGTGGTAGCATCTAACCACAAATTGTAGTAGACTTCTAGCAAAGCTAGTATTTCATGGAGGATGCTAAGCATGCTGTAGAAATCACTACCTCTGATAATTTATGATTAAAAATTAGGTATTGTTTTTTCAAGCCTTCAGCACTGGTTCTTGTATCTCTGACACCCCAAACTTACCTGCTGCCCTGGTGGTGATCTGGGACATACAGCTCATGTCCACCAAATTCAGGAGATACCTGTTACAGACTGGCAGATAGGAACCAAGAGCTGCATATTTTGCAGATCCAGCCATTTTCAATAATCCCTGGAAATACTCTTAAGTACGTATGTACAAACATATTACCCCATAAGAATATTTTACATTTGCCTTGTGTTCAATGATGAATTATTTTTTTAGAGAATTATTAAAGTTGAATGGGCTACATGCCATAACATTTTGAACAAGCAAGCTCTAATACACCTTGTTGATCGTTTTAAGAAGCTGCATCCTAAAGTATCCATCTTGCCGCTCAGTTTAGATTAAACCTGCTTTATTTTGAGATACGACAGACAGCTCATTGAAACATCTAAGAAAAAAATCAAGTCACTTTCTATCAACATAACTTTGAAGATGCTGAATTGGGATAGCGGCATCTGAAACATCTACGCTGAGGTTGTCACTTATACAGCACTGCAACAGAAGATGTAGGGAACCCGCAATGCAGTAGGAGGATGCTCTGAACTCTCAGAAATTGTTTCTACAACAGTCTGAGGGAATGTAAATTGGCACTGCTTTGGTCCCATCCTGTCCCTCACTCTTGCTCTGTAGCTCGTCTGACTCTGCTCCCGGAGCTAAACCAGCAGAAAGCTGTTTGCTTTTCTGTTCTGTTTTTGTGTAGGGTGAGGGTTTTTGAAGGAATCAGCTGAACACAAATGCTGACTCAAGAGGATGGACCATGCCAGAAGAGAAGTGAGAAAGCCCTGAGTTGCACTAATGTAGGGCAGTGTGGCCTGCTATGGAAAGACACCTACTGCCCACTGAGCCCTGCATAGGAAAGCCCAGCATAACACAAGATTGCTGGAGGACTGGGGAGACATTTACTGATTAGTTCCTCTGCTGGGCAGAAGTCAAATGCTGCCACTATCAGTTCTGTGCTGCTTGGAAATCACAGTACAGAAAAATGAAAAGCCTGGCCCGGGCTCCACAAACTCTTTTGTATCTGCCTACCTCAAAGGTGTCTTCTGCTTTTCTTTCTGCCTCCAGGGAGAAAAGTCCTGATAGTCTATGCACATCAAGAGCCCAAGTCTTTGAATGGATCTTTGAAGATGGTTGCTGTGGAAGAATTAAGCAAACAGGGCTGCACTGTCACGGTGTCTGATTTATATGCGATGCAGTTTGAGCCAAGAGCAACGAGAAATGACATTGTTGGTAAGTTTAGCCAGAATAGTTTTTTTTGAGACTGACTTTAATCTCGTCTATCCTGCTGCATTAACAATCTAGAACCCATGCTTTTAGTGCAATGCAATTTAGAACCCATTGCATACTAAAAAATAGTTGCTATTATTTTGTACAAATATACCCCAAATAACAAGACCTAGTTTTTTATTTTCTGTAAGCATTGACCAAGAAATGTCAGTGTAGGAACATAACTATCACCTGCTTTTAAACAAATCTGATGAAAAACAGCTCCTCAATTAGAGAGAGGAAACATACGTGTAGTGCAGACCAGTAAAACCGTGTTTTGCTTTTAGACCAAAATTAATGAGGAATGGTATTTTTTTTCCTTGTACTTGCAATCAACTGAAGAGACATTCAAAGAAACATGTTCTCTTAACAAACAATATTACAAACGCCCTTAGCAAATTAGCTCCAGGCACTCAAGTACACAGGCTTTTGAGTTGTTTTGGCACCTTCCAACTACCTTGAGAATGCGTGATTACTAAAAATGACTAGGGGTTGCAGCTGAGACTTGAGAACAATAGTGATGATCTTGTTAGGCTTATGTGATATTTTCATGATTAAGAAGTTCCACCATGCTCTTAATAACATTTATCTCCAGTACTTTTTCTGGTCACGAAAAACAAAGCTATAATGTAATCTGAGAGAACTTTAGAACAAGAATCAAAAAGAAATAGCACAGGCCTAATGCAAGAACTGGGAAAAACAACCAAACAATCAAAAAAAAAAAAAAAAACTTGTTAATGATGAAATGTAAGCGTTTCTTAAAGTCCACTCCTGAATTTGAACCTTGACTCACAGTAAGATTACTGAGAGGCAAAAATGCATTGGCAATTGCCAGAATCAGCCTCTGATGTTCATTTCTCTTGGGCAAGAAACATCTTCAGATACCATTCAATGATGTACTTAGCTTAGTTCATGAGGTTACTACTTCCACCTTCCACTGCTTGTCACCTCTCTGTCCTTCTGCTAGAGGCTGACGATCTGCTAGTTGAATCAGCAGGAATGAATGTGCCTGTCTGGTTCAGACACACTTGACTCAGCTCACCCCTCTGTAGCAGAGTCAGCAGAACCAGCCTTCACTGGTTCCCCAGACCCTGCTGAGTTTCCAGAGAGGCTGAGAAGCAGCTACATAGTGCTTGTGCCAGCAGAGTGGTTTCAGTAATCCCTAGTGCGAAGGCAGAGCAATTAGATAAATTCCCTTAAATCCTCTTAAATCATCTACCTGCATCACCAGAGCCTAGAGCCAACCAAGCTTAGGTCCTCTTTTTGCACATCATATTCTGTCTCCTACAGAAAGGTAAAAGTTTTAGTACTCTGAGATAATCTATTCCTCTCCAGTTTACAGTCAAGTCATCATCTGTCAGCTGTGATGATATGGAATAGCATTAAAAAAAAAAGAAAAAAAAAGGTAAAAAAGAGGAAAGGAAAGGAAAGGAAAGGAAAGGAAAGGAAAGGAAAGGAAAGGAAA
>NC_048894.1:81241534-81306068 GCF_011077185.1 Oxyura jamaicensis
AAGGAAAGGAAAGGAAAGGAAAGGAAAGGAAAGGAAAGGAAAGGAAAGGAAAGGAAAGGAAAGGAAAGGAAAGGAAAGGAAAGGAAAGGAAAGGAAAGGAAAGGAAAGGAAAGGAAAGGAAAGGAAAGGAAAGGAAAGGAAAGGAAAGGAAAGGAAAGGAAAGGAAAGGAAAGGAAAGGAAAGGAAAGGAAAGGAAAACATGGGAAAAAACCAGAAAGCAGTAACTCTATTTAGAACTGTAGATCACAACCTGTACTTAATACTTACTCGGCTACAGGGCTAGGAATGGAGAAAGCAATGACCATGTCCTTCTATCCACAGATTGCTTGCACAACTCAGATGAGTTCAATTACGGAGTGGAGACCTGGGAAGCTTACAAGAGAGGAGGTTTGTCCGACGATTTGATTGAAGAGCAAAAGAAGGTGCAGGAAGCAGACTTGCTGATTTTTCAGGTCATCATTTTAAATTGTATTAAAAGACTTCATTTGTAATGTACAGGCTTGAAGAAACCAAATGCAGCAGTAAGTGAAAAGATTACAGGTTTCATTAGGAACATTGAATTTAGCCAGAGTAAAAACAGGTGGTAGCTCAGCCAGCTACATAGAATAGTTTTTACCCAGCATAGCAATTTCAAGATCAGTAGTACAATTACCTGAGAAGCTATCGCAGCAAATGCAGTAACTCACCAGTCCTAGGCCAAACTCAGTATCTGGATGCACAAAGAGGTATATGACCATGGCTATCAGGCAGGCCAGCAGGAAGCAGGGCATGGCTTCATTTCTGGGCGATCAGCTGGGAGCAGCCAGCAGGCCTGGGGAATTCTAACTTTCCCAGCTGTGCTGCCCTCTTCCATTGCTGGGTTGCAGAAGCACTGTCTGGACTTGATAAATGATCATTACACCTCACCTCTGCTCTACTCTGCGCCGGTTATGTCTTTGGTGTGCACAGGGCACAGGGATATCACAGAAAGCAATACTAGCCCCACAACGTGGAAACAATGTTCCCTGCGTGAGACAGATGCTTGGGTGCAGAGTAGCTCCTAAATGAAATACTGGGATCAGCAGTGTAAAGGGTGAAACATGTCCCTACTCGTGCAAATGCAGTCAATAGCAAGGATAAAGTACACAATGTACTGTCCTCCAGAGAGCTGAGGGCTGGGAGGCCCTGTGTAATAAAAACAAAAAAATAATCTGACCATATTCACCCTCAGACTGTTGGCCTTAGGCACAGCCTATATATATTCCGCTGTCTCATTCTAGAGGAAACCTAGGATGTGACTGTATCTCAAGCAAGCATTTCAACATACGCTGTCATAATTTTCACAATATTGCTTCTGAGATTACTAAAACATCCCCGGCAGGAAGTGGTTGCTTTCTACTTTCTGTCCTTAAAATACTATGGGGAGTTGAGTGTGTTCTGGTGCAGAAATAAATAAATAAATAAATAAAAATTGGAAAGAAAGGGAAGGAAAAAGGAAAGGGAAAGGGAAAAAGCCTCTTAAAGATACCGCAAAGTAATTTAAAATTTACTACAGCCTAAGCTCACCACTTCCAAAGATCATGGTGACTGGGCATTTCCACGCAGTTTCCATCTTGAATTAAGCCATATGCACATAAGCTTCTAACAGATTTTTTTTTCTTTTATACTGCAAAATGTACAAAGGTTTCAGAAGAGCAATTCAGCCTAGAATAGGAGTCCATTGAGCATTCAAGGTAATGCAAATAAGACATGATAATTTGAGGCTGTAGACCCATGGGCTAACTGGAGGATCAGTGGAACAGAGCCCTACCGTTAGAGAGGAGGCTTTCTTCTCAGTAGGGGTTGTCATGTCAGATACTACAGCACTTGTCTGAGGACTGCTAGATCAGAACTGATCACCAGATGTCAGTCCTGATAGCAGGGCTCTCTGTGGCCATTTTGGCAGCTTTAACCATTAGCTTATACGTTCCTTTTGCATTTCAACAACCGTAGACACAATTCTGTATAGGCTTAAGACTGAATTAAGTGACACCTTCCTGCCTTATCGTTTTCCAGCTTTCACTTGTGTGGAAGCCCTCCCATTCACCATGGTGTTGATGCACTGTAGCTGGTTTGCTAGGTACCTGAGACTACTACAAACAGAGAGCACTTCAGTTATTTTTGCCAAGCACAGTTACTGCCTCTCCTTCCTGGAAGAAGGCATGTACAAGATCTGAACAGATTAAGAGAACAGGACACTGCCTATAGACCAGGCCTTAGGATGCCCTAGATTCTCTGTGTTAACAAGGTAATTTCCTTTTTGTTTAGTTTCCCTTGTACTGGTTCAGCATGCCAGCAATCATGAAGGGCTGGATGGACAGAGTCTTGGTCCAAGGATTTGCTCACGAATTCCCAAACTGTTATGATTCCGGTTTGCTGAAGGTATGTTTCTGAACGTGTTTTATTAAGACCAAGATTTTTGCAGTGCACTTCAGTAGTGGTCTTTCTTTTCCATTATGTTTGTATAAAGCTGTCGCTTTCAGCTCTCCTGAAAGTAGACCATAGCTTTTTCTGTGAAGGAATGATTTATTTTCTTGAAAACTCTGGCTTATTCTGGCCTTCAGTATTAGACTTGCATTAATTCAGGTCTTGGAAGTTGAACTTCTTATCAATCCAAATGTATCCTGAGCAGCACACAACAATTGCTCTAATGGTAGCACAAGAAGGTACAAAAACTTCTTTCTAGTCTATTACAAGGACTGATTCCCTCAGCTTTCTCCAAAACACTTTCCAGATATGAGTTCTCTGCAAAATGTTGCAAAAGGGAGACATTAATAAAATGAAACAGTGTATAGCTGAGGGGGAAAAAGGGAAGCGTCATGCATCCTGAAGCAGTTGTGCTTGATTATTACCTAGGGCTAAATGCACTAGTTCCGACCAGTGGGGATGTAGCAGGTCAACATGTTTCCAAACAGACAGCTAGTGCCTCTATACACTACAGTATTCCAGAGTAGATGGATGATTAACATCATCCATCAACATCATGCATCAACAGAAACTTCATCTTCAAAATAAAAATACTTCAGTGAAGCTTGTGGGGCAAGTTTGACTTAAGTATTGGTGACAGACAGACTCTTATTTTCAATCAGTTCTTGCTTATTCTACACAAACTAAGAAAAGCCATGGGTTTAGGTCAACCTTATCACTCTTCTTACAGTTCTGTAATGACAGTTCTGTAGCTAAAATATCTTAACACGCATAAACAGGAGAGTACATGAACAAATCGTGAGGTAGAAACTTTGCATCCATGGCAAGTCTAGGAAAAAGTGTTTTTTAATATCAAATCCTTTATGGTTAATTTTTGAGGTAAAGGTTTAAGCTGTTGTGTTCATGGTTAGGATATGGAGAACACATATAGATAAGGAACATGGCTCAGCTGTCAGAAAGTAACTGGAAAATGATCCTAATTTGATGAAGTGACCATTCTGGCAGCTCTCAATAATAAAGCTTTAGTAATGTGCTGAGTAAGCCCCTGGCTTGTTAAAACTAGCTGAAATGTAGTACTATAATGAGGACACAGTGGTTCCAAAAGATTTAAGCCATCTCTTAGAGGTTTTTATTTGGTCTGCAAAATGGGCTTTATAATTTGGTAGGTGTATCATGGTACACTGGAAGAGCACGCATTTTGAAAACAGTATAAATCGATTAACTTTCTAAAACTGTAACCTGCCATTCTTTTCACCACCGCAGAACTGCGTGAATCTGTAACAAGCAGCATACTAGAAAAGATGACAAAGATTCGTGTTCTGGGATTAGATGCCAAAGGTTGGAATTAAACTATAAAACTTAATCAGAAACCTGCAATACCCAGTGTAGGAAATTCTGGGCCTCTGTCCCAGCTGTCTCCTTTCAGACTATTCTTCTCTGTAGCTTATAAATTAGGCAAGATCAGTATCTCTAGATGAGAATTCCCAACTTTTCAATTCTCCATGACATTAGGAATACCTCTGAAGAGCTTCTACCCGCTGTCTGATGGATCTTACTTGGTAACAACCGCTACATCCAGAAATAACCAATATTAGCTTCATATTTATATTCTCTGTAATCTATATAATTTCTGATCTTGCAAACGTTTCATTTGGTTTAAATTTCAGAAATAGCTGCCTCACTGAGATTAACAGGAGCAATCCCCAACCATCATAGCTGCTTACTGATTAGAAGCAAGGCACTGTCATACCACCCAAAAAAAAAAGGTATTTTAATTACGGGAGCTAAGACAGAAGAGCTGAGCACCAGCCCATGGCCAGTCCCAGAGTTACAGAATCAGAAGAAACACATGGTTTTAGAACACCTGAATATTTTAAAAGTGAGAAGCAAGCCCAGATCTGAATGGGGATTGTAGCACACAATTTCTGCATTCAGGAAAGTGGGGAATAAAGATATCCTCTGGAATGAAGTGCTCTCCAGCCAGAGTTTTCCAAACATTTCATAGGAGAGAACAAGGGTCAGCTCTGCTTCATACATGGGTGTCTGTACATGTAATTCCTTTTCTTTTTAATCAGCCTCTGCCCAAAGCCCTGGCATGCAGTCTGTTGTTTAGGTGCATGCCTTCAGTCTGTGACTCGGAGCCGCTGCTAAACTCAAGGTCTGGGGAAGGGGAAACCTCCTGCAGAAACTGATGCTGTCCAGCTTCCTGTGAATCTCTCTTAAACTATTCAAACAGTCTTCTTAAGCATTTTTTGTTGTTGTTGTTTTTAATTCTAGAATAAATTAGCCCTGTTTTCTTTCACCACTGGAGGAAGCAAAGAGATGTACGCAAAAGGAGGTATCAATGGTGATATTCGCTATCTCCTGTGGCCCATGCAGGTAGAGCACATGAATATTTGGTTGTTACTGGTTTGCATGGATTTTTATTATTTAATTTATTTTAGCAATTGTATTGATGTTTATTTGATATAAAATATATTCATAGTTAGTTCTAAAATTAAAAATAATTAGTCAGTTACAAGCGTCCGTACATTATCATTGGCCCCTAAAATCCCGAGACTTCTTTAAGAGTCCACAGACTTTTAAATTTGTTTTGTGCCTCTTTCTCCAGACTGAAGTCTAGAGAAAGCTTATGTCTGTTGTCTTAATTTCTCTAGTGTAATAGGATTTCCTTTAGCCCTGGCACACAGGGTTTCTTTTCCCCGTCGCTGCCTGATTCATGTAGGATGCAGGACAGGAGGGCACTCGCACATTATCCTGGCATTAACAATCAGCATACAACAATTAGCATGTCTTTTCTTATTGCTACTCTCTTGTCAGAGGTGGAAGAAGTGCTTTCAGGAATTTAAGTGGTAAGGCAAATTGCAAGAAGTAGTGTTTGATATAGTACAATGGATGTGTTTTAATTTTACTGGAAATTCCCTGGTCTCCAAACCCTTTTGATTACTAGCTGCTGCGTGCCCTTGTGACAATACCTAGCTGCACAGCTTGCAGGTCAGCGTAACAAAGAATGCTATATGCTGCTGCAAATTCAGAAACACAGGGAGGGAAAATGGCAAGTTGAGCTGATTTCAAAGGCACAAATGCTCATTCAGAATTGTGTGGCTATGCTGGAGGAAAAAGGTTAAAAAAATACTTAAAAGGAGATGAGAAATGTGCTGCAACCCTGAACAATCCATGGAGATTCAAGCAACGTAATGAACTTCAGGCTGACTCTGATCTTTGTAAATTTAATAGAACATGGCAGCTGAAGAGAACAGTTCTATGGGTTTAATAGCACTTAAAAATAAATTCCACAGAGCAGAATAAATTAAGCTGTCCTTATTTTTCAGTGTGTGGTATGTCATTCTGCATAATGCCTAGCCTTCAATATAAACTGCCAAGGCAAACAATGAACTTGTGCAATTTGTTTCGCTTCTCCTGATAAACACACAGAATTAGAAAACCTGCCATATCAGGTCAGAGGAAGTTTCAGAACTGAACACTGCACATGCTCAAATTGAAAGTGAAAAGCTAACTGAGGCATTTTTCTGTTTGCTTTGGATCTAGCATGGCATTATGCACTTTTGTGGTGTCAAAGTCCTTGAGCCTCACATCTGCTTTGCTCCAGAATATGTCTCTGAGGAAAAAAGGAAGGAGATGCTGACTGCTTGGGCCCAGCGTTTGAAGACTCTTTGGAAGGAAGAACCCATAAACTGCTCTCCTGAGTGGTATTTCAAGTAGCATTCAGACGCAAGTCTACAGAAAAGAATGTTTCCATTCTTTTTGGTGCTTTATCCCAATATCTGAATGCTGACCTCTTAATTCATATGCACCGTAGGTATCTTGAGTAATACAGCTGGCAGCTTAGCTGACAATAAAGAATTTATCTTTATTTCCTGAGGGATTCTCTTCAATGATGAGTGCACAACTCTTTGCGAAGAATTATCCTTGCTCATATAAACAGTGACATCCTGCCTGCAAGCGGTTGGAAACACAAGCGATATTTAATTGCAGATTATACCACTGTTGCTAATGAAACAGTAAAGCGCATTGCCAAGTTTAACACTCTTGTACCAACAGCCACATTTTTTTTTTTAATTGGCCAGGGAATGTACTGCCTACGCTCAACCTCCTTATGGACAAACCTGTTCTTTTAAACGGGAGATCTACACTTGTGCCTTTGAGCCATGAAGCCAAATTGTGAATAATGCAAAATGATGTACAGTTGCACAGTGACTTAGACAACTGGAAAGCCTTCTTGGCAGCTTTGCTTTTTCCATGTACTTACAAATATATTAAAGCCAAGACGTGCCAGAAAAGGAAAGGAGCAAATAAAAATATTCCACAGTAGTACAAACATGTATTGCCTTTCTTTACAGCATAGCTTCCACTTGTAAAGTAAGCAGTTTCCTAAAATCAAAGGGAACTGACTATTTTTATTACTCTAAGTAGACACAAAAGGGAATTATATCTATTCCCTGCCCTTGCACACCAGCCAGCATTGCTATTCAGGTCTGGTCAGCTTGATGCATCCCCTGCACCATGAGTATAAGATGTACCTGTCAGTTGGAGAGGCAGAAAGCCTTCCCAAAAAACTGCAGGAGCACTGTCTATGTATGGGCCAAGACATACAATAATAATAAATAAATAAATTTTTGTTTCTTGATATCTGGGAATCTTACCTTGAAATTTAGTGGAATAATTTGGTCCTTGAGAGCAGTAAACTTGTACATATGGCAGAGTGGGTTTCTTGCTTAGCTACGTAATTTCTCGCTTTGATAAACTTATCTAACAGCTGACTTTGCACTTTGATATTAAAGGAACGTAGCCTGAATGAGAAACAGTCTGAGTCACTGTGAAATGACACTCGGCCCTCCGCATACAGAGCGTGCATGTTGCAGCCTTGTTATGCCACACCCTTACATTTCTTTAAGGACTGTGAGCAATAAACATGCCAAGCCCAGGCTGGGAAGGGGCAGAGTTATCTAACACTGCAGACTGGGAATTGCTACAGCAGGGAAAGAGACGTGTTCCTGTTTGTCACTGTATGAGGTGAAGGGCTGCTGGACTGGGAAGCAGTTGCAAGTGTCTGCTTCAGTGTGTGTGACTCACAGTCCTTACATTACCCAAGCAAGAATTTTGCCTTGGTTCAGTGACTCTTGTATATGAAAGTGAAGCGGAATAAAATAGAAAATATTATCTGCACAAGTTGTAGGGAAAGCATGTTCTTGCCTAAAAGACATAACGAAATCGACTTCAAGTTAGCTAAAGAGGGACTGAAAGACAAATAAAACCCTGTCCAAAAGAAAATACAGTCAAAGGCATAGAAAAATAAGTCTGATCATATATAACTAGTTGCTTTGGAGGGGAGCAGTTCGTTGGAAGATGAACAAAATGATCCACATTCCTCAGAGTATCTTCAGGTTTGTAGAACCAAATTTTATGATTTTCTGCATTTTATACTCACAGGATTTTCCTTGCCAGAAGACAGATGAGTACTTGGCATCAAAAACAATCTCAGCTTACCTGGAAATTCTTCCACTCTCTATCACTAACGAGAAACATCTGATCCAGCCCTTTGGCTGACAACTGAGCTAGTGAAATCACGTATATCCACAATATCTGAAAAGACTCTTAAAATAAAAATAATTTTTTTTTGGTTACTGTTTGGTAGTAAAGAATCTACAACACATGTAAAAAAAAAAAAAAAAAAAAAATCCCATTTACAATTTACTGCCAAGCACAAAATCCAACCACAAAGACCTCTCAGGTCAAAACATCTGCTCTGTGAAGACACTAACTCCATAGGAAAGAACGCTCGGGGGGAAATAATGACTCACAGTGCCACACGGTCCATTTCCCTCTTGCTTTTCACAATGTCAGAGGGACCTGACTAGTTAACACAAGAGTAAAATCTTATTTTCTAAAAACGTGGAGAGACCAAAATATTATTCATGGTCAGTGGAATACTTAGTGTTATTTCCTAAAGACAACTAGCGAAACTGTATCAGCATTTCCCAGCATATCCCGTATGTATTATTTCCTGCAGAGGAGTTCACATCAGAGACTTGGAAGAAGGTGGAACGGAGGTGTTACACAGCACACCAGGAGGCGTCTCCATCAAAGCAATCAAGACCAGCAGATAATATCTTTCATTTTAACAGTAAAACCTAATTTGAGACTCTGAATACCTGCAGCTTCCTAAATCCTTCCTTAATTACACCCATGAAGGAAATAAAGCTTTTGAGAAAATAAACACCAGCTTGAAACTTCTGAGGGTCCTGGTTTGGTGATGGGACTCCGTAGGTCACGTTAGCAGTTTGACTTGATGATCCTGAAGGCCTCTTCTGACCCAGATGATTCTAGGTAGCAAATAGCAAAGTTGTATAGGCAAGGAATCATCCTTATCTTTACTGCATTCGGTTACCAGAATATTTGAGAAAGAAGGAAATGGATACGAAAGCAGAAGTTGCAACACCAAACAAGATGTTACTGTATTGGATCAACTGCAGTGCTTAGTGGGCTCAACTGTTAGATAAAGAATCTCAGATTAACGTATACGATGAGGATACACTTCTGGATACCACGTGGCACATGCGCGCCAGCCCCCTCACACAGGTGGCAGTATTAAGTGCCCACATTGTACCGGCTGTATGTAATGTAAGCCTACAAGGCTGGCCACGCTAGGTCTGAACAAGGATTCTCCGAACCCGAGTGTTTTCTCCACGGTGGTTAATGGGCCAGGAAGAGCAAGCACTTCCCCTGAATGCTGTCCCAGCCTCCAACTATATTTAGTTTAGGGGATTTCCTGAGCTATGTACGTTTTCTCCACATTTACCAGCCCCAGCAGATCTCTTCTCTATATTTGGTTCAGTCTTCTCGTGGATTTATGCCAATTTTAAGCAGTCAATGCTCTTCAAAGTTCAGCAGGTCAGCTTTTTCCTCGCATGAAGCTTTGGAGCTAGGGGGAGACTGAGGAGGGTGAAGAACCTGGTTGCCAGTAGCTTCATTTGATTCCTCCCAGTCAACAATAAATGCTCAGTCCCGTTCATTCATCCAGATGACACTTATTTTAGTAGTAGTAGACATGCATCACTTCCCCTCCTAAATAATCTTTTTCCCAGGCCGTGGGAAAAAGCTCAGTTATTCTTAAAGGAGAAGGCATTGGTCTTGGTGATCCTTTTTCTTCTCTTCTGAACTCTTCCCATCTCACTGTCCCTTTATGGAGGAGAGTGGACCAGAAGCAGAGCCCACAGTGTGACTCTTGCATTCGTATGACTTTCTCTGCTCCTCTCCTAATAAGCTCTGATGTATGATTTACTTTTCTGACTGCTGCTGAGCTAATGATTTCATTTGTTATAACCCCAGATCTTGGCTGACAGTCATAATGGTCAACTCAGGGACCATTATTTTACACATCAGTTCAGGGTAACTTTTTTTCTTCATATCCACTCCTTTATATAACTCAATTTTCACTTCTTGTTTCATTGCCCAGTCACTCAACAATTTTTCCCACAACTCTTCACAATCTGCTTTCCTTGTCCCCGTATTAGGCATTGGAATGGGCTGCCCAGGGAAGTGGTTGAGTCACCATCCCTGGAGGTCTTTAAAAGACGTTTTGATGTAGAACTTAGTGATGTGGTTTAGTGGAGGACTTGTTAGTGTTAGGTCAGAGGTTGGACTCAGTGATCTTGGAGGTCCCTTCCAACCTAGATGATTCTGTGATTCTGTCCTCCAAGTAATTTCTATCATGAGCAAACTTTCTCAACCTCAGTGCTCATATCCTTTTCCAGGTCACTTATTTTCAACAGCTCGGATCCCTGCAGAACCTCACTTGAAACCTCCCCCTATTCTGAGAACTATCTACCGTTGTCCTCTGTGCTATCTTTCAAACATCTGTCCACACTCCATTCTTCTCTCTTAACCTTACCTGCTTAGTTTCCCTCAAAAATTCTGATATGAAACTTTGTCAAAAGCCTCTTGAAAATGCAAGTAGACGGTATCAGCTGGATCATCATTCTCCACATGCTTTAACGCCTCATGAAGTGAACTCTTCAGGAACACCATTCCAATTTAAAAGCCATCATAGTAAGGGATATGCAATTGGGCATGGAAATAAACCAAGAACAACTATTCAGCTGTAACTCTCTGCAGTCATCTCAGTCATCCTCGTCTGTGTAGTCTTTTCTCATACAGAAACTGTTCGCTGGGCCACATAATTCCTGTCAATATCTTTTAATTTCACATCTATCTCTTCTGTATCTGTTCTGAGAAGAGGCAATCGGAACTGTGAGCTGTGTCTAGCACGTGGACACCTACCAGGCTAAGCCATACTTCCTGAAGGTCTCTTTTTCCAGGTGATTTGGAAGCCGGCCAACTGTGCTCAATAGCTGGGGCCGAGCCAAGTGTCACTGTGCTGACACGCTGGGGCACGTGCCTGTCAAACAACAGTCCCTTTCAACACTCAAGGGAGGATTTTAACACACAGAAAAGCAATAGAGAGTGATCTGTGGTTAATAAGGAAAGAGAAAGGAAGTGACAGTATTAGTTTCTTAGTAGTACTGGAAACATCACAGCCATTTTGATCTAAACAATTACTGCTCTGCTAAACCACATTGCACTAAAAGCCACACGTACACCTGTCAAAGCTGCATTGATTTCATCAGAATAAGGCTAGACGTAGGTGAGCAACTTTATCGCTGTTTCAGGCTAGGGAGAAGAATGTAAGGGCAACACGCTTTCCTGTTCCAGTTGGTCTGTTTTGTTGTTGCTGTTGCAGCTGAGCCTCCCCTTGCACACCCTTTCAGGCAATGGTCTGATCTTTTTCCCTGATGATTTGTTCTGAAAATCATAGTAGCATTTCTTTATCTGATGTTCTGAAACAGCAGGTGAAACACGTTTGCAACTTTGGAAAAAACATGAACTAAGAGATCCCCATCTGATCTATATGGTCGAGAAGCCTCGTAGCCTAGAGAAACCAAGATGCCCTATGTTGCTTTTAAGACTGGTTTCAAAAACCTTATATTTAAAATCTGGTGTAGACAACTCCCTCTTTGGTTTAAATACTCGATTCCTGGAACAATCTCACTAGAGGTTAGTTCTCTGCTCACAGAGGAAAATACTTCACTATACATAAATTGAAAAATGGCTGCGCTGAAGAGAGGAACAGACAGTAAAAAGTGTCAAGCATAATTCATACCTTTTTTTTTCCCTTAACTAGACTCCTACTATACTAATAGATATTCCACGCCTAAAGAGCTTACACACCACAGAAGGGATACAAAAAACTAAAGCTTATGGTACTCTTAAGTTTTAGTGCCACGTATTGTCTTATCATTTTAAAGAGATGAAAACATTTACAGTAGCAATACAAAAACAAATCTCCAAGATTCGCGGTGCTTCCTTTTAAATTAGGTGCGTTACTACAAAGATCAGCTGAGAGCTATCCCAGCCTTAGTTCCAAAACTCAAGTCAAAATGTCTAAAAGAACCCTTGCCTACAAATATTTGAACAAGAAGAACGCTCAGTCCAGAGCAGTACCCTCTCATTTCAGAAGTTTCATTTTGGGTCCTTTAATATAGTGGCAGTAGTTGATCATTTCACAAGCAAGTCCTGAATATATCTTTTCCTGTAATTGTGTTATTGCTTCCACCTTCATCTACTGGTGTTTGTGTATTTATGGAAACATTCTCCATAGAACAATACACCAAGGAAATGCCTTATAAAGGTGTCACAGTACTTGGTGCAGACTGACATTTAAAAAAATAGTAATTACAAATACTAGTAAAGTGCTTATATCTCTCAGCAGTACAATTTAGTGAAATAATTTTTCATGAGCAGGTATTTCCATCCATCCTAAGACATGTTTAAACTCATCCAGATTCAGCAGGAGTTGTGTAATGTTGTTTGAATCCACAGGAATTCTGATCTCTTTGAAAAACTCCATAAGGAGGGAGGAAACCAGCTTTTTCTCTGGGACCGTGCAGCCAAAGTACCTCATAGCTGTTTCTGAATTACCAACTGCCCTTGATGAAATTGGAAAGCATTTTGTTAATAACTGACATAGAGAAGAAAACAAGGACTAGCCAGCAACAGGCTGTCACCGAGAACTGCCGCACTTGCACATGCAACTTACTCCAGAGGAATGTGCACAGCAAAGGTGTTGTCTTCACTGGAACTTATTATGAAGTCAAGAGGAAGGTAATTCCTCTTACTACACTCTACACTTCCACCCTCATATTTCTATTGTTAGGCCACAGCTCAGCATTGAGGGAGGACCTCAGTAGATCTTCTGAACTTATCCGCAATAGAAAATTGTGGCTGCAGTCAGCCACAACCAGTGGTGGCTCCCAAGTCCCCTGAGGCACTGCACTCTGCAGTCATGCTCTCCTGTGTCAACACTGTTGGTCACACAGTGCTGCAGGTTCTCCCTCCTCTGCCCTCTATGGCTTCAGGAAAGTATAATAGAAGTTTTGTTGAATCGGCGGGTCAAAACTACCTAAAAGTCATGGCTCCTCTCCGTAAAATCATCCGTAGAACAGAGTATCTTGGCAGCTGTTGGACTGCAGTGGGATCAATCTGACCAGATAATGCTTTAGCTTTAGATTAAAAGGTAGATTTTCGCTGAAACATTTATTTGTAATAAAGCAAAATAAACCTATTAGGTAGCTTTTTATTTTCATTAATACCAAAACTAAATATTTCTGCACATGTAAAGGCATTATTGTGAAAAGCATTAAAACAGTGTTGACCTTATCATCCACATCAGGATAACCTTCCTTTCTTCTCCATCAGAATTAAGAGATTTCTACGTAAACTCAGAGTGCATTTTTGGATCAATTATTTTCCCTATTAATTTCAAGAAGGGATGTCGTAACTGGCAACACTGAGTTGGTTTTAAATTAACATAAATAATAAATTAACATTTATTGGTTTATTTAACCAATAAATGTTAATTTCTGTCTTTTTTTTTTTTACCTCACGCTTGTTGGTAAATCACAACTGAATGAGACTGAAATGTTTTTAACCACACAACTGTTACAAATTTAGCCATCTTACTTCCTGTCTTCAGCCACGTAATGCAAAGCTCAGAAGAAGGAAAAAAAAAAATAGCAACAAAGAACCCCAGAAGCAAAAGGCTGTCCAAAATAATTTGTAATGTCTGGGATGGCAACAGAAGACCAAAACCTTCACATGGCTATGAGAGACACCATGTCTGGATTTACTTTGCTTTCTTTAACCGACGAACATCCCAGATTCACTGGACTGCAGGTTTAGTAATGCCTTCCTTACAGTGCTTCGCAACGTGGACAGACACGAAGCATCTGCGTCCAAACAACAATGAACTTAGCTTGTCAATGCAGCACAGCTGTCCTGAGCCTCCCAGTTCCAGTAGGGGTGATCGGCCCTCACAACTCAAAGCTGCGGGAGCATTAGACGCCTGTTCTGGTTCAATGCTAGTTGCTCCAGAATCAGTTGGAAGTGGAAAAAGCTGGAAGGCGTGAGCCACCTGCCCCTTCTGGATGAACTTGCTGGCCAGCAGAAGGCATAAATCAGTCTGCCTGTTCCCCTGAAAGTGCAAATTAGGACACACAGGTAGTTTAGGAAGTCAGATACTGCACTGATGACCGCCACGGGGGGAGCAAAGGACGATTTCTGTACTTGCAGAGGGCCAGAGCTTCAGAGCATGCCAGCGTTACACACCAGTGCACCCATGCAAACCTCAAAGGTTTGCACTTGACGGGTGGTGGTTTGTTTTTGTCTCTAAGTGGCAGGCGTAGGACTCATACAAACACAGCCTCAGAAGTCCTCCACAGCCGAGGAGGAATCCTACCCAGGAAATCCACCGTTTGGGCTAGCACAGAATTAAATAACCCCCCCCGTGGCCCCTATGTTTCTTCCAGCCCCACAGCAGCCTGGGGCCCCAGTTTCCAGCAGGAGACCGGCTCCTGGACCACTGACATCCATCACACTTCCAGAGCTCGCCCTCCACCCCAGGAAGGCTCCCTCCCTCCAACACAAGCTGAGGGGGCTGCTGCCGCCTTCCCACACGGATCTGCTGCTCCGGCACTCCGCAGCACCCGCAAGGCACCGTGAAGGGCAGAGACATCCCCTGGAACTGGAAGCACCGTGGCAAAGCTACCAAGCAGCACCGCCACCGCCACCCAGGCCACCTCCTCCGCTTCCGAGCAGGCGCAGCAGCGCCGGGGCCGGGGCCGGAGCCGGGCGGGCCGAGAGCTGCTCCCGCCGCCCTGGGGGGGGCTCGGCGGGGAAGAGAAGCGGCCAGCAGCCACGGTGAGGCACGGTGGGACCGAGGGGGGGAGCCGGGATGGCCGCCCACAGCCGGAGCCACCCCGCTGCGGGGGGCGCCGGGCCGCCGGCCCCGGGCGAGGCGGAGCGCGGGAGCCGTGAGGGGGGCGGCGGGGAGCCCCGGGAGGCGAAACTGAGCCGCGGGGGAGGCTGAAATTTAGCCCTGTCCGTGCGGGGAAGGCTGAAATTCAGCCCTCTCGGTCCAAACCTCGCCCTTGCTGCCCCTAGAGTTACGGCCGTGGGGTCGGGGGGCGCTGACAGCTTCTGAAGCGCCTCGCAGGCACGCACAAGTTTTGTCCCCCGGCTGTGCGAACCCATCCTTCTTCCTCCTCCATTTACCAGCGTCAGTAATTTCGGTTTTGGTTCCATTTTCCTCCCCCGTTCACCCCCGTATCAGCGATTCCGGGTTTGGTTCCAGTTTGTTACCGCTGCCATTCCCGACAGCCGAGCGGCCAGGGGCTGAGGTGCTTGCGCGCTTACCCGCTTCCTTCAATGACATCTTGCAGCGCCTGCCAAGCGGCTGCGCACCGTGAGTATCTCCAGGACCCTGAAACCTCTTGTCGTGCCACCCTGCTGACACGCTCAGCGAGCCTCGGAACCGCACAGGCCCACGAGGTCCGTGTCAGACCAGCAACAGGCACCCAGGGGAGCGAGCCGCGAGGGGTAGGCCCAGCACGACCTGGGGATCGGGGCACCACTCGTGTGCCCCGTAGGGGCCAGGAGGGAGAACATAACCACAGCGTAACAATTAAAATGCCACAACCCCACGTATCACGCTTCTACGCCTCTCTAAAGGAAAGGAAAGCCAAACACGCTGGTCAGCAGAAAATCTCCCTCTTTCAGCAACCAGCGTTCAAAATTTTCATAGTACTTGCTGGCAGCTGTTAAATACAAATCATCCCCGATACAGATGTTCACAATCGTATATTAAAGATGATTTGTTTTATAGTCAACCAGGTGAGGGTGACCTTACAGAACGCAAGTGAACTGCTAGAAGCAGGCTTAGCCTCTGCCAGGTTAGGCTGAGCAGAGCTACAAAATTTCTCTTCTGTTCAGCACAGACACTTAATGTTGGTACTGAAGTATCATAGGTACTAAAGGATACGTTTTAGTCACTATGTATCTCAACAAGAAGCAGTAAGTTTGAATGAAGTTGAGCCTTCCTTCTTGATTCCTGTAATATCTGACACGTTCAGGTAACGTCAGCCAATACCTCACGTTAAGCAGCATGCTGAAATAAGTAGTCTTCGCTTGCAAGCCTGACCAGGGATTGCTTTTCTGTGATACTCATCCTACAAAAATCTTTACGTTTCAAACAAATCTTCAGTTCAAAGAGCTTTTACTGAGAGTGCCTCATTACAAAAAAAAAAAAAAAAAAAAAAAAAAAAAAAAAAAAGTCATCCTAATACTAGAGCATGCCTAAGGAGGGTTTTCTCCCACCTTATGAGAAAATTCCCTCTGTTATATGTTACCCAGCTCACTTCAGCAGCCCTCTCATGATTTCACAAATTACTACTGATTTTCCAAGCCTTCTGGTCAAAGTTATTACACGCTGCTTGACAGGAAGGCATATTACCAAGGCAAACAGGAACAAAGTTCTGTTTTTGTGGTTTGAGGCAGGGCTACTATTCATCAGGTTATATTGTGTTGAATGTTTAGCAGCCTCAAGCTATTTGTAGCGTTAATGTAACTTTAGAGATTCAGCATTTAAATAAACACACACCTAATTTGTCTTCACAAGAACAGTATCTGCAATTTGCGCACAAGCAGTTACTACCGAGATGTATAATTACTGTCAGCATGCAAAAATTACCATAGATATGCAACTTTGATCCAATGCTTTAAAGGGAGACCCCAGATAAAGAAGCAAGATGTTAGTCTGTGTCACATTAAAGTCTCATTACTGAATTCAGGCCTTTGTACTGGTGACACCTACCCCATCAGCACAACAGCGGGTTGCATTTCACCAAGAAATCCAAAGGACCTTCACCAGGAACTGCTAAGGAGACTAGGGCTCACCTGTGAGAGCAGCAGTGGGTGTTCTGGGCAGTGCTATGAGCTGTTTGTTACACAGCCATTTGACTAGCTGTAAAGCAATATAAGAACATCTCTTCCATAATAATTGTTAAGCGGAGCCAAGCTTACCTTCTTACTAAGGGAATGCTGCCATGTCCTCAGTCCTGTGCTCTCAAGGCAGGCTAGCACCTCAGCAAACCAAAACCTGCATCATTTCTAAGCCAGGAAAGCCAAAGAAGAAGGTTTTTTGTTTGTTTGTTTGTTTTGTTGTGTTTTTTTTTTTTTAAAAAAAAAAGCTTACTCTTCCCAGTTTTGGCTTGTCAGTATTATCAAACTGGCCAGCCAATATCCAGATGTGCACATTAACATCTCTCTGCCCTCCAGCACCTGCTTTCTACAGACTTTTTCACTGCTTCCTTACTTCCCAGACTCCCAAAAGAGGCTGTAGTAATTGGGCTGCAGCTGATGTTCATAACAGCATTAAAAACATCTTTGCAATTAGAGGTTTTAAGATACAGGTGCACAGTAGTTAGCTTGGTCTGAAAAATTTGGGAAGCCCTTTACTACACTACTTAAAGAGCTCTTAACTACCTGAAGGAGCTAATCTACTGCTGCTGACAGGGGCACCTGGAAACAGTGCTTTTGTTATATCTGTGTCATAGCCACCCAAAAGAAAAGGAAACTGAACCGCTGCTGTAGTCTCTTAGGAGTTTGCTTTTTGCCAGAAAACGTTTTCTTTACATGAGGTAAGGTGCTTAACATAAACGTTCATGAAGCAGAGTTTGCACCTGTGCTAGCAATGCAGCTTGCTGATGCATGCCAAAGGCACAGGCTTGTGCAGCCTTCTTTTAAGGTTTTACCTCCTGGGAGACACATCAGGCAAGGGAACACCACAGTTTCAACAAAAGCTTAAAATTATTGTGGCATCCACGGGGGATGATTTACCTACCCACTTCAAGGCTCCCCAAATTCATGGTGTTTTCTGTTGATGTATTTAGGAGTTACTGCAAGCTTTTATAATTTCTTCATCCTGTTTATTTTTTTTTGAGGGGTGGAGAGCTGCCTTATTTTGCCACCACAGTCCTTCCCAGCTTTCATCTCCTTAAGTTCAGGCAGCTGGGAAAATGTTTCCCACTTTCACCCTCCAGAGAAACCTTTTCTATATTTTAAGCTTCAAGCCAACTCTTGAAAGCCAGACTCGCAAAGATGCCCAAAACATAGCTTAGAGTTATCCAAGTATCTAGGCACCAGACAGGCCCATGTTCAGGCAATTTAGAAAACGAGAACCTATCAGAATTGTTACAAACTGCCTGCCTTTGGAGCCATGGCCCTTGTTTCTCTGGTTTTCAGTTTTTCCAAGCATGAAGTATAAGGACAGTAACAACCTACTGCATGTTCTACGGATAAGAGCCATTTATTAACAACACTTGGAGATCCTCAGGTGAAGAAATGGTTTCACATCAGTTTAACATGACTCTAACATGTAGACAGAATAAATAATTGTGGTATTTGGACCGATCCTATGAGAGAAACACAGCATCCTTAGTGTCACACTGAGGCCCTTTGTAACACAGCTAGTTCGGAAGGGTCACGAGTAGATTCTAATGTCTCCTTACATAGACACTTATTTAGTGGAACAGCTAAATGCAGAGTAATGACGCTTTTTCTTCCTTTATACAGGTCCAGAAGCACTAGGGTACTTCATTTCGTTTAAATTGCTAAGACTGCAAACATGTCACTGGATGACATCCACATGAGCACCCAGGATTTGCTTGAAAAACAACAGTTAGATGCTGGAGGATGTGGAACAATTTCTCTATGCTTTCACAGAAAACATGGATACGTAGTATTAAAAACCGTGTATACGGGACCCCAGCGCACTGAGTGAGTTCCTGATCTTAGTTCTCATTTTTATATTTCAGTCTAAGGAAACCTCTAAATTCAGTAGAGATAATTCTAAATAAAAGATTATAATTTTAGATCTTTGGATCCTGGCGATATTGTATGTGGAGAAAATATTGTCAGTACAGTACTAGCAGCAGTCCTGCAAATTTTCATTTTTCCCTCATGAGCCAACTTTTCTAGAGTTTTAACTTATTGTTGCAGTGAAGTCCCTGTTTTCTTTTGCAAGGTGAGCACTGCTGTGAATTGTTAAGAATCAAGGGAACTCTTACACACTCAGGTAAATTCAGCAACAGAGCAGACACGTTACTTGCAAGCTTGCTGATCAGTTTTCAGTACAGCTGTCCAAATGTAGATGTCCACTAGGAACTAAACAAACATGGGGCATCAGCAGGACTCCAACTCTACATTTATAATACCAAGAACGTAAGCTAAGCCCACTGATTTAATTCAGGGATTGAATTAGCTGTGGATTTCAATGGGTTCATGTCATGTTCTAGCTCTACTACCTTACCACCACAACTATCCTAAAACTCTCCCTTGAGTCTTCCACTAGAGAGAGACAAGAACCCATGTTCTTCTAGTTTGTATTATGACAAATAAAATGAGTTTTCATTTTGCCAGTGGAAAGGAAAGTAAGAAATTCCTGTAGTTTGCAGGCTTCACTGATGTTTGGGACAAACGCAGTTAAAACAGATAAGCCTGCCAGCTTTATTTATTTATTTCACTGTCTCACTACCTAGGCCCTTAAGTTTTTTATTCCTTAAAGTATTGAATCAAAAGTCTTCAGCAAACTTCTAAATGAGCCTAAAGCAAACAAAACAACCACCTCCTCTAGTACTGCAGAGGAACACAGAGGGAGAAAGCAGTTTCCTTATAAGTCACAGGGTAGGAAAGCATTGGCAAGCAACATAGCCTCAAGTTTTTCTTGCATCAGTTTGCTCTGTGGAACAGGTGGAACAGTACAAATGTCACCCCTTCCCATATTTAAAATTATTGGTACCATTCTTCTTAAGTACACTGATAGTGTGCTTCCATCTGTGTACCTGTGATTATTGGTGGGCTATACTGAGGTAAGCAGGTTTTGAATTCATCCTAAACCAATAATCCCCAGTAAATGTTATCAGTATCCCATACGCAGGTAGATTCCCCTGTAATAAATCCATTTTGGAAGCAAATATGAATAGCAGCCCTTCAGGAAACAGGTCTAGGTAGTTTCCTGTACAAGAGGCAGTGTAGTGTGCCTTGATCCTCCTTTTGCAAAGGTTCTTTCAGCCCTGCCCTGTCCTTATCCCACCTCAGCTCAGGGATATACCACCAGTACTGCATTTACAAAAAAAACAAACATGCTTATTCACTTTCTGAAAAGCAGGCCTTAACATCAGGCTTTGCTAGCAGTCTTTGTACAAGGCATTTGAGCAGAGAGTTGGAGAACGTAGCCTGACATGAACAAGACTGTCCCCATTCAAAACCAGCAGAAGGTATGGTTCATCTTAGAGTGGCTCTGGGGAGGCTGTCAGTTTGGGCCATGATTTTGGGTATGAATCAACAGCATTTTTATTTTACCTGGGCTACTTTCGGTGTAATTGCTGTTTTGCAGATATAATGCTTCCCTCCTTGAAGAAGGCAGGATTATGCGGAAACTACAGCACAACCGTGTGGTAAAACTACTCGGTATAGTTTTGGAAGACGGAAATTACTCACTTGTGATGGAGTATGTGGACCGGGGGAACATGATGAAAGTGCTACAGAAGGTGAACAGTGAATTGCTTCATCCCTTATGCTCCTTGGAGTTGATAAGATGTTTGAAAGGGTCAAGATGTTGCTGCCGTCTTCAAAGGAGGCGGTCTTTTTAGTTTCTGATTCTCCTTTTTGTATTAAAGGGCCAGTGGCCCTCTGCCTTCCCTAGAGATGGCAGATTATAAAAGCAGAGGACAGCTATGGCTTTCCTGTGCATCATGGAGGAGGAGACCACAGTTGTAGGTTCAGAGTTATGGGAGTGTTTTTGTAGAAATATTTTGAGACTCTGCTAAAAAAGAATGCTTTTGTAAATATGGAGAGACTCCATAATGCAAGAATTTAGATCCGAGAAGGACCTTGGTTCTTTTTATTAGCCTGGCTTGAACAGAGGTACTCGGGACTGAGAAACAAACTTGTTTGAAGACTGTTTTCTGATTTGATGGTTGTAGCAGCATTTTTAATAGATGATATTTCTTGTTCCTTATTTTAGCTCTCAATACCTTTGTCAGTGAAAGGCCGTTTCGTGCTGGAGATCATAGAAGGAATGCTTTATCTACATGAGCAAGGCTTAGTACACAAAGACCTAAAACCAGAAAACATCCTTGTGGATGCAGACTTCCACATTAAGGTATGTGTTAGAAAGTAAATGGAGGAACGCTGATGATTTGGGTTGAAGAACCCAGTTTGCTTTTGCTTAGCATTCCTGGTCAGTAGATGCACTCCTCTGTAGTTCAGTGAGCTATTGCTAAGAGAGCGTTAGCAGTAGATCCCTGAAATACGATGACCTATACAAGCTCTGCACCTGAAGTTTGCATAATCTTCCCCTTATCTGTGGGGGGAAAAAAATCACTATGGGTATTAAAAAAGGAAGAATAATATTATTGAGAATTAGTGAACTACAAATAATGAAACAGCTAGAAAGAAAAAAAAAGAAACAAACCTAAGCCCACAGACTGAAACAAACAGAAAGTGTCTTAAGGATCATTTCTTTTGTCCTTTCTTGCTGTAATTTCTCCTGCCTTTACTTTGCTCTTTCTATTCCTTCTTTTGCCTATTATCTTTTCCTCTTTTGTCTCCCTTTTTTTTCCTTTAGTCATCGTATTTAAATGACAGCCAGCAGCTACAAAAAAAAAAGCAGCAGGAAACTACTTCAAATAATGAGTTATAAGCCTGTTCCAAAGTCCTTCTATTAACTTCAGTGGGCTTTTGGATCCAGACATACACATATAGAGCCTCCTGCTGAATAAACCTGAGTAGAATTTGCAGCAGTCCTCATCAAACATCCTGGTCAAGGTGAGTTGCTGAAATGATCACCCCATTACAATAGGAAAATACTGAATAAAATGCTGTGAAGAGTATTCTATCACGTTTTATTTCTCACATGCAAATTATTGAGAAGTAATTAGACAAGGTCAAGGAAGTAGAAAGTCACAGTGCAGTATGAGGAGCTTGCAGATGAGAGATACAAGCTGTATTAGGTTTTGACCAAAACAAAAGACAAATAACAACAAAACACCACTTCATTATCTGCCTTAATTGTAAATTGGATGGTTTGGGGGTTTCAGCTTGCTTTTGTGGACAGGAGCAAATTAGTCTGCTATCACACTGGAAGACAAACAGAACTGGAACCCAGGATCAAATTCAGAATCAGATCTGGCTTTTTTAAGCAGTTTGATCAACAGCCTCATGTAAGGCAGCTGTTGTATGATTTACCTGCTCAAATGTGTCCAACAGTGCCAACATTTTTAAGGGCAAACAGCTGTTCTATGAAGCTGCAAATGTAAGAGGACTTATATTGTATTTTCCTCTGTCACATTAGACCTCTCACTTTTAGACACGAACTCCTGCTTTGTCAGCAGGTTGTAACTTAGAATTTCCTCTTATTCTGAATATATCACCTCTAAATTTAGCCAAAGGCTTCAGAAGCTAAATAAGACCAATAAGCTAGTTAGAGGCAACAAGAAAGAGAGAGAAGTGAGGCAATGTGTCACTCCAGTTGTATTTGGAGTGATTGGGTTACACAACTAGATGGGTTTAACAGCTTTCTGCGGCCAAGAGAGGCAGTCCTGCTTGTCTTCTCCTGTTCCCTCACATTATGGAACTTCTGTTGCCTTGCATTAGCACTGGTGCTAATTTGACCACCCTACCCCACTACAATTTAGGAAGCCAAACCAGCAGGTTACAATTTAAGTTCAAGGCAGTCCTACCCTTCTGCTGGAGAGCACTTGATTGAGGAAGCTGGTTGAGTGCCTTGCCCTAGGTCTTCCTGGGTCAGAAAAGGGTCAATGCTGGAACACGAGAAACTGAGGGAGCACATGAGAGGAGGCTGCAGGATAAGGAGGGAAGGATTACTGTCTTCACCACCAGCCATTAGTCTAGCTGTTGTAAAACAGCACCCATATGTTTCAGTAACATCACTTTGTCAAGCGCACTGTACCCAGTACCCTGGCTTTAACTAATTTCATGCTATCCTTTTCCACGTCTTTTGTAGCATACACATCACAGAACTTTCGATCCTCTTCCTCACCCTTTCTGTAGAAAGGTCTCAGGGAGTCATGTTAAATGGAATCAAAATGGAAAGGGCACTGCACTAGGAGAGGATATACACCCTTCTCATAGATTATTTCTGAATCTCAGCTGCTTCTTTTGTGGATCTTCTGTTCTGCCATGAGTACTACAAAGCAGCGTTTGAACATCATTTTTCTCTTCAAGCAAAAACAACTTTTTCCCCTTGCGTTGTGCCATTGCTCCACATGGTGTTAAGTTAATAATGAAGGTTCAGCCTAGCAGTTCCCAGTTGGCAGTGATATTTTATTTAGGGGAAAAAAAAAAAAAAAAAAAAAAGCAAAAATGACCTTTCTCATAATCGCATTTTTGCAGAGTTTCATTTTTAGGTAAGTTACTACCTGCTATTGTTACAAAATTGAGCACTGCATGAAATGCTTCTCTAGCTACTTGTCATCACAGCACTGGCTCTGACGCATCTCATTTTTCAGATTGCAGATCTTGGTGTTGCTTGCTTTAAGAACTGGAGCCGGCTGACTAAAGAAGAGACTACCCGACAGAAGAAAATCAAGAGCACTTCCCAGAATAATGCTGGCACTCTTTTCTATATGGCCCCAGAGCACTTACGCAGTGTTAATGTAAAACCTGGGGAGAAATCAGATATTTACAGCTTTGGCATAGTAATCTGGGCGATTTTTGCTAACAAAGAGCCATATGAGCGTAAGTTACTTGCAAAAAGAATGGATCACAAAATCAAGTTGAAAATGCTATGCGTTTAAAATTACAACATTAAGATTAGTGCATTATATCACTTAAAACCTAGAATAGCCATTGTTTGGCACCTGATGGCCGCTTTTAAGTATCATTCATTTTAAGTGTGGTCAAGAACATCTCAGTTGTACTTGAAATGCAGGCATGAGTCCAAGTTTGAACAAAGTCTATTCACATCCACATGGTGCACATGTAAACCTGCATTCGGTGGCAGAAGTTAGACAAACCTTGGGCAGGCCAGGATGGAAACTTTGATGTGTGCGTTATTTCCTAGTCACATATGCTTTTTTTTTTTTCTTTTAACGGAAACATCCACACAGCCAGTTACTGCTTCTCAGCTCTATGGTGCTAATTTCTTAACATGCATACATAGAATCATTAAGGGTAGAAAAGACCTCCAAGATCATCTGCTCCAACCATTCCCCTTCCACCAATGTCACCCACTAAATCATGTCCCCAAGCACCACGTCCAACATTTCCTTGAACACCCCCATGGACGGTGACTCCACCACCTCCCTGGGCAACCCATTCCAATGCCTGACCACCCTTTCTGAGAAGAAATGTCTCCTCATTTCCAGCCTGAACCTCCCCTGGTGCAACTTGAGGCTATTCCCTCTTGTCCTACATGGGCTCATGCAGAGAAGTAGGAGCAGACCATGGAATTCCAGAATAACTTGTGTTTGTCATTTTGAATGGATCCGTTTTTGCTAACTGGCTAAACAGTGCCTGTGTGGCAATCTCTGTGTTCTGACTTAATACAGAGCATAACTGAGATTTGGGTTCTAAAATCTAGATCTGTCACCCTTACTCGCACAGAGCATGTCTTATGCATAAAAATAAATCTATTAGTCTTAAAATGAATCTCTAATGTATAGTAGTTAAGACCCTGGATTCACATTCACAAATGTGAGAGATTTGTATCTGTAACTCAGGTGTCTTTGAAGCATTTACATACCCAGAAATACACAGGCTGCTGCTTCACTATTTCTTTTACCTACAGAGATGTGACTTCTGGGGATAGCAAAATGTGTGATTGCAATCTGATATGAAATGTTACTTTTTCAGATGGTATAAATGAAGCTCAGATTTGCTTCGGCATCATTAATGGAAACAGACCAGACATAGAGGAGATCATTGAGAAGTGTCCAAGAGAGATTATTGACTTAATGAAACAATGCTGGGAGCAAGAGGCAGAGAAACGGCCTACCTTTGCAGGTAAGACATTGTTTTGGGATTATTTTTGTTACATGTCCACCAGTAGTTCATGAACTACCAGTGACTGGATGGAGCTAAGACACTTTATGCATGATGATAATTTGTCTTTGACAATGTATTATCTTCCTTCTGAAGCCTGAAAAAAAAAAAAAAAAACAGCTAATAGGATGGAACATAGTACATCTTGGGTACAACTGAGAAAACATCCTATCAAAAATTGCTTCAGAAGCTGTCACAGACTAGCCTGCCATTAACAATGCAACAGCTTGTGACTAACCATCCTTTTGTGTGTCAGATCCCAAAACAATCAAAGTGCATAGAAGTCTGGACTGAATGGTCTGGGAAGAAGACTAAGAGCATTCATCAAGTATCAGCCAATGTTCCTTATCAACTTTTGCCTTTTGTCTCTGCCTCAATAGTAGTCCCCCAAAAAGAAAATCAACATGTGACAGGAAACAGAGATTTTGATTTAGACCAAGGGCACCAAGAGCTTCATATACAGCAGGTCAATATTCCTAGGATATATGTATACCAGGAGGAACAAATCAACTATTTCCATATTTAACCTGCAATTATCTGCTGCTAATGGACTGGTTTTGTGGTTGTGCGGCGTGTCTCGGTTTGTTTTTCCCTTAATGAAAATGCTAATATTTATCTTGTTTGTAGATTCTTTCAGTAATTCCATCTTTAGCAGAGATGGGGTAGCTGCTTATTGAATACCTGAATGCATCTTATTTCTTAAGACGTGTTATTTTGTCTTTTGGCCAGTCAAGTCCAGGGCAAGTGCTGTCAGCCACAGGTCATAAACAGAGCACTTTCACCCTAAAAAGCAATATGACAATTAAAAAAAATCATCCTAGAAATCACCCTGTTCTTGTTACTACATTAAGGCTAAAAGAGTCATGTGCACATAGATTCCAGATGTGTGCATAGTGTTCACATTACTGTTTCTGACTTGATACAAGCCTTTATTCAATCCTTCTCCATCAAAATTGTTGACAGTATAAATCACTTTCCATTGAAAACCACTTTCACCTAGTTCTCTTCTTTTTACAGAAATTAGTAAAACATACAAGCCATTTTACTATCAAAATATAGGAAAAAATATTGAAGAAGATCTGAAGAAGATAAAAGTGAGTAACTTCCTAAATATTTTAAACTGCCAGTTTCCTAACATCCCCGTGCCTCATCCCCAGTTATGGCCAGATTCTGCCACACTCTTATCATCCCTGACTAACCTGATTTCCTTCTGTGATAAAATGGATGGGGCTGTGAATGAGGGGAGAGCAGCATATGGCATTTATCCGAACTTTAGGAAGGTTTTCAACACTGTCTCCTGAAATATTCTTGTGTCCAAGTTCAGATGTTACCATCTGGATGGGTAGACAAACAGATGGGTTAAAAATGGGTTGGATGATGAGGCTCAGAGGGCAGTGGTTAATAGGTCCTACTTCACCTGGAGACCAGTAAGTAACGACTGGGGTAGCGCAGGGGTCTACTGCACTGAGACCTGCTGTGGTTTACGCCTTTATCAGCGACCGAAGGAAGTGATGGAGCATACTCTCATAAGGTGTGCAGATGACACCGAAACGTGGGGATGAGTTAAGTACTGTCAAGGGCAGGGCTGTCATCTGCAGGCTGGAGGGATGGGTTGATGGAAGCCTTAGGAAATTCAGAAAGGACAAATGCAATGTGCTGCACCGGAGGAGAAACATCACTGAGCAGGGGCTGCCTGGCAGGGGAGCAGCACTGCTGAGAAGAGTGGGGCTTGTTCAGCCTGGACACGAGATGGCTTTGGGAGGGCAATAAGTAGCAGCCCATTCCTACCTGTGAAGGATTTGTTCAGAAGATGGAGCCAAGCTCTTCTCAGCAGCACATCGGAGAGGGACGATAAGAAGCTGTGAGCATAAAGCAAAACAAGAGAATAGTCCCACAGGGACAGACAAGCAATAGAGCAACTTTCCCCAAGAGTGTTGGCCAGTCACCATCCTTAGAGGTTTTTCAGGACCCAGCTGGACAAAGCCCTGAGCTACCCAATCTGATCCCATGTGCAGTCCCATTTTGAGCAGGAGGTGGAACTGGAGGCCTCCTGGGGCCCATTCTCACCTGAATGACTCTGCAATTCTATGATAATAAAAGACTTTGGAAAAGCTTCTACCATGTCCAGAAAGTCTGACTGATAGAATTAAATATTATTCCCAGAGATTCAAAAGTAGCAGAATCTGATTTAGAGTAAGTATAAAAACTCTGTACATTCATTCTAGTTTTTTTTTTTTTTTTTTTTTTTTTTTTTTTTTTTTTAAGGCATGTAATTTTGTGTTGCGTTCAGGCAGCATCTAGTGATTCCTAGCCTGCTTGAGACCAGGAGCAATACCGTAGCAATAAAAGTAATGCCCCGGGTTTTAATTGAAATCAGTTATTTTTCCTTTGTATTTAAGTTGGTCTCTCTTCCTTTTCTGGCTTTAGGTTTACAACTTACAATACAGAGAATGATTTCTGAACTGAGAAATAAGAGAATGAGAACTTCTTGAATATTGGTTGATTACAGAATCTTTTTATCACAGGTTTTATCAATTCACTCACTTTAGTAGTGCTATCAGTGAGGACTCCTAGAATTAAGGGTTTAATTCTTTGCAGTAAAGTGAGTCTCAGACTCATGATATATCCATTTATTTTAACAACAACCAACTTCCGTTGTAAAACCATTAATTTACAGTTCTGTTTTTTTAAAGCACTTCCTTCTATCAACAAGTCCTTAATTGTGGAAACGAAAGGTTCTGGTTTAGAAAACACTTGATAATTATGAAGCACGGGCAACTGTTCAACAAAATGATAGTTTTGCCAAATGAAATTCATTAGACAAATCTCCTGGACGGATCTGACTGAACTAACTCATGATGTGAACTACATGGCCAGTTTATGACAGCGGCCCCAAATCAGGATTAGTGCCAATTATACTAGCTACATTAGCTCTCTGTAAATATTCCTCCTGCATCATAGTGGCCAAAGGACTATTTAGAAAATGGGCTACAAGTCTATTACTTTCTCAGAAAGGGAAGCATCCCTTCATATCAGACCACACAGGTGAGGGGCACAGAACATGAATACTGCATCCAAGCAAGTCAGTGTGCTGAACTGCTGGTATAGATTCATTAAGAACATAAGTTGGAGGGTTTGGGGCAAAGCTTTTTTTCACTTCTGCACTAGCGATTGTGGAAGCAAGAGTCTACAGCCCCCTAACTAAAAGGGCCACAGAATCCCAAAACAGTTGAGATTGGAAGGGAAAGCTGGAGATCATCTGGACCAGCCCCCTGCTCAAGCAGGCCCCATGTCCTTTTCTGTAAAGCTGCTTTCCAGCCAGTCAGCTCCCAGCATATGTTGGTACAGGGGGCTGTTCCTCCCCAGGTGCAAAACTTACCACCCCCCTTCATTGAACTTCATAAGATTCCTGTCAGCCAGTTTCTCCAACCTATTGAGGTCCCTCTGGATGATTAATGAAGGCATTGAACAGGATTGAACCTAATATCGATGCCTTGGGTACACGGCTACTTACCAGCCTCCAGCTGGATTCTCACCATTGATCACCACCCTCTGGGCCCAGTTGTTCAGCCTGCTTATCTAGCCCATAATCCATCAGCTTCTCTGTGAGGATCTTACAGGAGACAGACTAATTATGAAAGACATCACTATTTAGTTACTCAAGTAAAATCTAAGTACCTAAGGTTGTAATGAGATTTAGAATGTTGTCTTTTGCTTTGGGAAGAAAATAAAACTGTGGGAAGAGCTGTCGATTTTTAATCTGCAGAGGTACTTCTTGGGTTTAACTTTCATTAGAAAATGAAAGCTTAAATATTTTACAAGTAAGATGCACCAAGGGAAATTGAGAAATAATTTTTCTGTGTAAAAAAAAAAAAAAAAAAAAAAAAAAAAAAAAAAGTGATTTCTAGTGAAGTCTAAGTAATAGGAACATCAAAAGAGTAGAATGGGAGTGGATTTTGCCTTTACTCTAGCGTAGTGAAGATGAGTGTTTACAGAGGGGAAACTGTACTGCATCCTTCTGAAAATATCCTCTGAACTCCTTGTTCCTGATACTCTCAGGAACAGTAAGAGTAAAAATAAAAGTAAGAGTCAGCATGGTCATACGTGAACATAACTCTCCATCCTGCCTCTTTCCTGTAGATGAATATACTTGCTATACAGAGATCCAGAAAAGAGGGTGCCTATTTGCTGCCTTTACCTCAGCATCCTCCTCTCACTGAGACTGCTTGCAGAAAGGCTAGCTATTAGGCCCAAGACAGACAATCCACAGCCACTCTATGGATTAAGCTCATACTCACATAGGTAAGGGCTTGGCCAACTCAGAGTATTATATACTGCAGTTGCATTACAGTTCTTCCTCCCTTCACTGAAGATAAGGTTTTAAGATAAGGTTTTGCCCATCTGTAGCAAAGCTATGGATATTTTCTGCTAGGCTGTGCTCTCTGTTACGAGCTTGGGATCTCTCCCCACAGACTCATGGAATCTATTCACCCAGGTCTCTTTACTGCACACATGTGCTGTTCCCTACTGTACAGGTACTCCCTTTGATTAAGATTTGACCCATAATTTGATCATGTGTTCTTCTTTTACATGTAGAAAGTGTGGCCTGAGCCAAATGAATTGCTGCAGAGGATGCAGTCCCTTCAGATAGATGCTGTAGCAGAAGATCCCAGTAATGGTCAAATAGGTAAGTGTTACAAATCACTTCCTAACATAACATTGTGCTACGTACTCTGCTGAAGATAAAATCGTATCCGTGTACAATGTAAGTAATCTTACCATTAAGTGGTTATGGAGAGATTCAATTATGCAGCACTTCAGAGAGAATTGTAATCACTGCAAAGATTAAATTTGCTCCCAGGCTCCCCAAAGTCATATTCACTCTTTCAAAAATTTCAGCATCTTCAGTTTGAAACCATTTTATTTTACTGTCTTGTGCTTCTCTCTTCCGTGCTGAAAAGTGTATTTAACATTAAATTTTCCAACGGTCAATTTGGTAATTACTTTTCATAGTTGCTCTTTCTTCCCATCTTTTTAACAAACTAAATGCTCGTTCTATAGGCTTCAGTTCCACAAACTTTCCTTTTTCCCAGTCCAGCCGTTCTTACAAATGGTCTGAATACAACCAGGACATGTAATTATAAGATGCTGCTTTGCTTATGACCTTGCTGCTGTCTCTAGAGTCTACCCGAGGAGCACTAATAGATGAGTTCTCTCCTTTCTCTGATATTTTCTATCAAATCTGGGATAAGTTGCACATTTCATGGAGCTATCTCACTAATACGTTATGACTTATTTAGTTGTGTGGAAGCATACTTGGAAATGGTTTACCGAAGTATCTTAATGGCAAGGGAAATAAGATCATATTTGCAGCACTGATTTATAAATAACAATATAAAATTGAGTAGAAATAAAAACTACTAGTTTTGCTCACACAATTTAAAGACAATATTAATTTTGAACTGTAGCATGCAACTGATCAATCTTCCCTAACGTTAGGTTTGCCCTAACAGTTCTTTAGCAGAACTAATGGATTTAGTAGGGCAGCCCTATTGCTATATTTTTAAATTAGGATAGTTACATCCCTAGCAAGAATAATCACATACAAATGCAGATTGCAGATGCTCTTGTGCTTTTAAGTATAAGAGGTTTTACTGTGAATTCCCATTGCAGAAAGATAGTAGTATCTTGACAGTCTGTCAAAATAATGCTTGATTTTTTGGGCACGGTTTCCCCACCCCACTCCTGCTCCAGCCAATGGGCATTACTTGGCAGTGTTAGCAAAAGGTATCCTGCAGGACCTGCTCATTCATACACCTCAGGTTTGCCCTGGAGAATGCACGCCATGCAATTTATGCTACTAGCTGTCAGTTTTGATGGGATTGTTTCTGTATTAGCTTATTCCTCCCACTCTCCCTCTAGCAGCGGTAACAGTAGAAGCAGAGCAAGTTGAAGTGAATAAAGTATTAATATACAGCCATCAAGAGGAACTAGTTCTGTTCCAGCCTAATCTGGACTGAATTCATGCAATTTGAAAAACAAACAAACAAAAAACCCTAGGTCACTGACATTATCTGAACCAGTGAGAAGCACTTATACTTTATTCTAAGCTTACAGTGACCTGTGCTAGTGTGCACTTTAGGCAGTGTGCAACATTTCCTAGGCAAATGTGAAGCTTTGAGAACTTTAAGCAATTAACTATAGCCTTGCCCTTAAAAACCACAAGAACAAGTAGTAACATACAGAATTTTACATTCTTGTTTAGTCTGTTGCAGCATGATCTGGTTCATAACTCAGTCTTATTCAGCACTGAAGGAGAGCTTCCTTTGACAGTGAGAATTAGCTTGAAAGATGACAGACTATTTTAGCTGGTAGGCGTTACTTGTAAAAATGTATTCTTTGAGACTACAAAGAACAAACTAGACAAAATAAAAAAGGATTAATCCTGAAATACCCAGACAGGATTTTTGCATAATCACTTGCAGATGTGACCTTAATGACAAATTATTTATGCTTTATGAAGTAATACCAATTACAGGGGGTCCTATTTTCCATCTTGTTATACTCCAGTCTTGCACTGATCAAATACCAGCTGATGCAGTGAAGACTCCATAGTAAATCAGACCTTACAAAAACCTCCATGAATTTCTAATTTCAGTGGCTGAGAAGCTGGTGTCAATATAAGCAGAGTAACACAGTGAGTTCAGATGCCTCTTTCCTGAATGTAAGTCTGTAATACTTCCCAGTAGAGGCATTATATAAAGCAGTTTATGCTGGAAGTGATGCTACATTTTCACCTTTTATGAATTACCATAACACTAAAACTAGATCCTAGTGTCATCACAACAGGTTACATACTTGCATTAGGATATATTTCCAATATTTACAGAATTTTCCTTCCTTTCAGATCAGCCTAATTCTCTACACAGCTCTCAGGGTCCCGTGACCAGCGAGGTTAATGAAGCCCAGTTTGCTGCCTCCTCTGAGAATCAGCCTGTTGAGAGCTGCGAGACCTCATTTACATCCCCTGACAATCTAGAAAGAAAACTCCAGCGGGAATACAACTACCACATATACGGCAGCTGGATGGATAAACCAGGAGTACCAGGAGTTCCCCATGTGGTATACACCCCTGAAATGAGAGAGGAAGAAAGGAGACGAAGAGTTTCTTATGATCCATTTGCAAAGATGTTTCCAGCTCCTCAACAGAGTGAACTGTATCCAAGAGCTGAAAACACGGGATCAAACACTAATCCTTATTTTCGGCCACAACCACCCTCAACACCAACACAGGGAAATTTTGATATTTTTTATGGGCCAAACCCTAGAAATCTCCTCCCAGGAAATCCAGAGGATCTCTACGAATCACATTCAGCCAATACCTTTAGCCTGAGCAAAATTCCTGTGCCTGAATCTGGCACAAGCCTGCATTCACAGACCAACATAAACAGGTATCCAAAGAGTGCAGACACAGATACAGGTGAGAGTCCCCCTCCTCACAACTCCTGTGTTCCTGAAATGACACTTTTTCTTCTAAAAATGATGTGGCAAAGATGGTTTTGTAGTTTGTGCAACACCTGCTTATTGCTAACAGCTTATCTTTGTGATACAGCAAAGGTTCTCTGTTTACTTGAAATTACTCCAGGTTGCTAAAATGCTCCAGTTTTGACTTCATTTTCCTTGATTTTACTGATCTCAGGCTGTTAACTTCAAGTGAATCATTTCTAAGCCATCAGTACAATAGAGAAGCATCAGACCCAGTGCCTAACTCTTCAGCTACCAACTTAACAATAGCAGACAACAGATAATACTGCAGCTGCTGCCAAAGCCAAGAACTATTAGTAATCATACTAGAAGAACAAAGAAATACTTTTGACTCACAGAATGTAACATTCATACCATTGGTTGCATGTGCAAAAATTCATGTTTTCCTCATACATTTGTAGCATTTAAGAAAATATATATTTTTTTAAAGCTTGGTTTGCAGCAAGAGACTCCTGAGTTCAGAGAGCAAAATATGAGCTAAGGCTCTTGATGGGTTTCTCCTGAGAGCTCTACCGGGTGCTAACGGGGAACTTCTCTTGATGTTTGCTAGTGAGCTGTGGAGTAGAAAGGTATGGAAGCAACAAAGGAAGAGAACGCTGTAGCACTCTGTTGCTACAGCCGACCACAGCCAATGTGCTCACAGAAACAGTGATCAGGCTCAGGAGTAAGCAGTAGCGGCATGCCCAATGGGAGCCTTCTTGGTTTGGAATCTGCAGATTCAAATACCTGGTAGAAGGCAGCAAAATCCATAACTACATTGTGGTCCTGCACTGCCATCTCAAAGCCAGCTGGTCATACACCCACGTGGAATCCCATGGTCCTCACTGGGATCCAAGGATCATTACGGTTATTAGTCCCTGAGCAAAATCATGATAAGGGTGGCTGCTTTAACTAGAGCTATTCAAGGAGGTGAAGTCCTGTTAAGTAAAAAAAAAACAAACAAACAAAAAAAACACAACAACAACAAAAAAATAACACACCTTCTTGTCTTTTTGTGTTTAAGAGCACTATGCACTCAGACTATTCCAAATATTGCAGTCATTTTCAAGTACGTGTGCTTTTTTATTTATATAATGATTTTGGCATTTTCACTACCTGTTTAGGTAACAAGGATTCCATTTCTTTCTCAAGGGGAACCTTTGCGTATTATACTCCTGTACCTCAGTTACCCAGAGGTAAGTGCTGTAGCCTTAATCTGTCTTGGCAACCACCAGGGTAGGCATTGCATCCTGACTAACAAGGAAAAAAAAACATCAGGATCTTGAAATAATTTGTTATTGCTTTATATCTCTAAGTGTAAGAGAAGTTGCCACTCACCGAAGCGATCAGCTCTGGGGCAAGTGCTTTGCCACAGTGTAGCCAAGGATCGTGGTGTGCAGGGGCATTCCTGGATGGAGGCACCCAGCAGCCATACCAAGGGTGGCTGACAAGGCTTGGGTGGGGCCCGGAGCAGCAGCAGCCACCCCCGCATCCACAGGCTGCCCCTAGGGAGCACAGGTGAGCAGGAGCTGGGCAAACCAGTCATGATGCAGCAGGCAGGGAGTGGCACAGCAGTGTGCGCGGGAAATTCAGAAGGCGGGCCACTTTATTCTCTTCTGGGAGCAACCACGGAAGGAGCCTTCTAGTGAAGCCAGAATGTTGTTCACCTGCTGCATCTGCTGCACCTGTCGAGAGGATGCTGAAACCCAAATGGAGCCTCCCCAGGCAGATGCCTCCACCCAAACAGACCTCCCAAGCACCGAAGGAGCTGCCCAGACCCTCAGTTCCAGGGAATGCCAGAATCTGGAAGTCCCCCTAGGGCCGGAAGGCAGAGGTGGGTGTCAAGGATGCAGGTGTGCCCAGCTGGGTGAACTTTTAGAGCAGATGGCTCTGTTCCTAGAGAAGCTCAGACAACGTAGCGTCCAGGAATCTCATCAGGAGACCGATGAATTGCATTACGTTCAACGCATGTCAGTGCAACAGCCCTGCCTTGAGGCCAGGCAAGGAGAAGGTAAGTTAGCTTCCAACCCTGAACTGACAAACCTGACTGACTCACAGGACGGGGGAGACTGGACCCTCATCTCTGTTCTAAGCAGGAGTCGTCATTTCCCCCTTGCCCCTGAAGTGCCCCTGCAAAACAGATATGATGCTCTAGGGCTGGTAGAAACCTAGGAAAGGGCAGCTGTACAGAGCTAGCCCAATAACTACCCGCATCAGAACCGGCGCCTCAAAGAAGGCACAAAGGATGTTAGCAATTGGAGACCTCTCGCTAAGAGGCACTGAGGCCATCCAATCTCTCCAGGCTACCAAGCCTGATGGGGCCAGAAGACTACCCCCCAGTCCTGCTCCTTCATGCAGGGGCAAATGAGGCTGCAACAGACTCCAGAATATCAAAAGGAACATTATATCCCTTGGAAAAGTGTTGAGGGGATCGGGAGTGCAAGTAGCGTTCTCTGTCCTCCCAGTTGGTGACTGGGACCCAAGGAGGAGGTGGATGGACCAAGTGAATGAATGGCTGCCTGGCTGGCGCCATGCTCAAGGTTTTGGGTGCTACAATCCCGGACGTGCTTTTGAGAGACCAGGAATGATGACACAGGATGGGGCATGCCTAATCAGGTGGGGCAAGCGTGCTGGGCAGCAAGCTGGCAGGGCTTGTGAGCAGGACTTCAAACTAGATTCAGCAGGGGAAGGAGACGTACCTCTGAGTGATGGAAGTGAACCTGGGAACATCGTCACTTTAGGAAGCAATGTGGAAATACTTGTGAATTGTCCCAAAGGGTTCCTCTGAAGAGGCAATGCGACTGATAGCCCAGCTGAAGTGCCTCTACACCAATGCAGGCAGCACGGGAAACAAGCAGGAGGAGTTGGAAGCCGCGGTGCAATTTGAAAACTATGACCCAATTGCTGTCATGGACAGGTGGTGGGACAGATGACAACACTGGAACACCGGAATAGCTGGAATAGCAGGCTGAGCTTTTCAGAAGAGCAGGCAGGGAAGGAGGGGCAGGGGCATTGCCTTTGATGTTAGGGAAGGGATTGATTGCGAAAAGCTGTCTTTGAGAAACAGCCACAGACAGGCTGAGAGCCTCCGGGTGAAAGTTAAGGCTGGACCAACAAAGGACACCTTGTGGTTGGGGTGTGCTACAAGCCACCTGATCAAGGGGAGCCTGCTGGTGAGGGCTTCTGGCTTCAGCTACAAGAAGTGTCACACTCATGCTCTCATCTCAATGGGGGACTTGAGCCACCTGGCCAGCTGCTGGAAGAGCTGCTCAGCAGGCTGAGAGCAGTCCAGGAGACTCCTGGAGCATGGTGGGGATAACATCCTAGTCCAGGTATCAGACAAACCAGCGAGAGGAGAAGTATTACTGGGCCTGGTGCTTTCCAATGCAGATGATCTCATTAAAGAGACTAAGATTGGAGGCAGTCTGGGCTGCAGTGACCTCGCCCCAGCTGAGTTTGTGATCTTGAGGAATATGTGCCTGGTGAAGATCAATGTCAGGTTCCTGAACTTCTGAAGAGGAAACTTCCAACTCTTTAAAGACCAGGGGATGGGATCCCCTGGAACACTGTGCTCAAGGAGAAAGGAGCTGAACAGAGCTGGCAACTCTTTAAGGATGCTTTACTTAGAGTGCACAACTCCCCATCCCCCTCTGTAAGAAGCAAGCAGGGAGGGCAGGAAACCAGGATGGCTGAGCAAGGACCTGCTAGTCAAAGTGAGGCACAAAAAGGAAACACACAGGCAGCAGAAGCGGAGACATGTGGCCTGGGAAGAGTACAGGGATGCAGTCAGGTTGTGCAGGGATGGGATGAGGAAAGCCAAGGTACGGATGGATCTGAGCGTGGCAAAGGATAATAAGGAGGGATTCTATAGGTACACTGACCAGAAAGAAAGGCCAAGGAGAGCGTACCACCTCTGAGAAATTAGAAGGATAAACTGGTAACTACAGACATGGAGAAGGCTGAGGTTCTCAACTTCTTTGCCTCAGCCTTCACTGCCAGCCAGGCTTTCCACATCCCTCATCCTGACCCTCTAGGTGAGGGCTGGGGGAGCAGAGTCCCTCCCACTGTAAGTGAAGAGCAGGTTTGAGGCCACCTGATGGAACTGGATAGGTACAAGATTATGGGGCCCAATGCCATGCATCCCATGGGCCTGAGGGAACTGGCTGATGGAGTTGCCAAGCTTCTCTTCATCATATCTGAGAAGCCCTGGCAGTCAGGTGAAGTCCCTGGTGACCGGAAAGAGGGAAACATCACTCCCACTTTTAAAAAGAATAGAAAGAAGGACCTGGGGAACTATAGACAGGTGAGCCTCACCTCTATGCCTGGGAAGATCATGGAACAGGTCCTCCTGGAAGCAATGTCAAGGCACCTGTGGGACAAAGAGGTGATCCAAGACAGCCAGCATGGCTTCACCAAGGGCAAACCATGCCTGACCAGTCTGGTGGCCTTTTGTGATGGAGAGACTGCATCAGTCAACCAGGGAAAACCAACTGATGTCATCTACCTGGACTCCTGCAAGGCTTCTGACGTGGTCCCACGTGACATCCTGATCTCCACATTGGAGAGATGGATTTGAAGAGCAGACCATTCAGTGGATAAGGAATTGGCTTGAAGGCTGCAGCCAAAGATTAGTGGCCACTGGCTCTGCATTCAACTGAAGGCCAGTGACAAGCGGTGTCCCTCAGGGGTCTGTCCTGGGACCAGTACTGTTTAACATCTTCATCAACAACATAAACAGTAGGATCAAGTGCACCCCCAGCAAGTTTGCAGATGACACCAAGCTGAGTGGTGCAGTCAATACAGCAGAAGGAAGGGATGCCATCCAAAGGGGCCTGGACAAGCTACAAAAGCGGGCCCACATGAACCTAATGAGGTTCAGCACATCCAAGTGCAGGGTGCTGCACCTGGGTCAGGGCAATCCCAGACATGAACAGACAGGGTGGAGAGCTCATTGAGAGCAGCGCTGCAGAGAGGGACTTGGGGGTTCTGGTGGACAAAAAGCTCAACACGAGCCAGTAGCATATGCTTGTAGCCCACAAGGCCAACTACATCCTGGGCTGCATCAACAGAAGCATGACCAGCAGGTCAAGGGAGGGGATTGTGCATCTCTGTTCTGCCCTTGTGAGGCCCCACTTGGAGTGCTGCATCCAGGTCTGGGGCCCCCAGCACAAGAAAGATGTGGAGCAGTTAGAGCAGGTCCAGAGGAAGGCCACAAAGATGCTCAGAGGGCTGGAGCACCTCTCCTATAAAGAAAGGCTGAGAGAGCTGGAGATGTTCAGCTTGGAGAAGAGAAGGCTGTGGAGAGACCTCATTGTGGCCTTTCAGTACTTAAAGGGGGCTTATAAAACAGATGGAGAAGGTCTCTACTCAGGTAGATAATGATAGGGCAAGGGGGAATGGTCTTAAACTAAAAGAGAACAGATTTAGATGAGTCATTAGGAGAAAATTCTTCGCTGTAAGGGTAGTGAGGCACTGGCACAGGCTGCCCAGAGAAGCTGTGGATGCCCCATCCCTGGAGGTGTTCAAGGCCTGGCTGGATGGGGCCTTGGCCAGCCTGATCTAGTGGGTGGCATCCCTGCCTGTGGCAGATGATCTTTAAGGTCCCTTCCAACCCAAGCCATTTTATGAGGCTGTTAATCAAAAAAAAAAAAAAAGAAAAGAAAGTCTGCCACTACACATTCCTGAAGTGCAGGGGACACTATTTACAATCTAGTAACTACTGGCAGGTGAGGCTTGGTTATGGCACTTCGCCATGGAATGGAGTAGGATTGGCTTTCACTGAAGCACGACGTCAGTCTGCATAATGGAAGTATGCTCACAGGTTCCAGTAAGTAGCCATTTCCATGTTAAATACAGGAGAACATTTCATCATTTCCCTGATCAGCAGAACCTTCCCCCTCACCCTTCATGTTACTTCTTGACTTTTTGAACCATATGCAATTGTTCACAAATTGTATTAAATTCTCTTACACAGAAGATTCAATCAAATACAACATAACTAACAGTTCTGGAATTCAGATTGGATCCTACAATCACATGAAGATTGAAGAGCAGAATCAACACATCAGCACTTCTCCTGTTGCTACAGAAGCATCTTACAGTTACTATGAATCAAGGGGTATATTTGGTAAGAGAAATATCTCCCTCATCTCGGTTTATTATCCCCTCGTAGTTATCTCTGAGAATCATTTGGGAACCTATGAAAGCAGTACAGCTTTCTCCCTCTGCAACTTGAAAAATAACTGTCTAGATCCTTTATGATGTTGACACTATGTCAGTATAGCATAGTACTTTAGAGTGTATAAAGCGAGTAAAGGTTTGTGGCAAAACTGTTCTGTAATACCGCATACCTCATTTGTCCTGTAGTTCCATGACACAGAGGCAAGCGGTGTGACACAGATACTACAAATAAGTTGGGAAGGACAGTTGAGGTAGTGAGGGGAGTAGAAAATTTATGCTTTTTTTTTTTTCCCCTTCAGATGACAACACTGTCCTGACCGACAATCATCTGAATCTGGTGAGAGAAAAGTTGGCTAGACAGTGGAAGCACTGTGCTCGTAAACTGGGCTTCTCCGATCCTGAGATTGATGAAATTGATCACGACTATGAACGAGATGGACTAAAAGAAAAAGTTTACCAAATGCTGCTTAAGTGGGGAATGAGGGAAGGCTCCAAAGGTGCTACAGTTGGAAAACTTGCCAAAGCCCTCTTCGGCTGCCAAAGACTGGATCTCCTTACTAGTTTGATGCAAATGAACGAGGAATAAGTTGACTGAGAACTGGGGAAAAAAGTGAGGATATTTTTTCCTGAAGACCTTACAATAACAACTCTGAACAGACTTTGAAGCTTTTGGAACAGATTTTTCTGCCAAGCAGTTTTCAGTAACTCAAAGTTGCTGTCAAGATAATTAGGTCTTGCAGATGATAAAATTTTCCTTCATGGAAATGGAATTTCGAAACATAACAAATAATAATACCAGTCCAAGGAAAATGCATTATATAAAATTCATAGTCTGTCTTGAAACATGATGGTACCTTTGTTCAGTTCTGAACAGTGTACATTATTTGAGCAAAGCCTATGCATCAGTCAAGAATGTGAAAGACAGACTCACTTTGAGAGACTTGGACAGAAAGCAAAATCAACTCTTGAATTTTGGCAGTCCTTACAATGCTATTACATAGGGCGATCAGAAGTAGATGTGCTATTATTTTAAAGTCTTTTTATAATGTTCATTAAATGTATATGTCTAGAACTATGCTGAACAGTAGGGTGAATAGGGTGAATAAAAGCAAAAAAAAGATTTTTAGTTGAAAAAGTGTGTCATTGATAAAATATTCTTCTTTCAAGGATTAACATTGCACTTGATTTTACATTGCTTGGTAGAGAAAATTTTACAAGATTAGTCTCTGGTCTGCTTTATGAAATAGTGAAAAAAATAAATCATTGTGCAATCCAAAATAAAAGCTTGGGAAATGTGAGAGATTTGGAAAGGGGAAAGTGCTTTATTATTACATGGTCAAAGCCTTATTCTCCTACTTACTGTGGGGCTAAGAGAATTTCTGGTTACTGAACTCTTGGGCTGCATTTGTACTATTATACTAAATGTACTTCAGAACATTCCTGCGTGCTGAGGTTAACTGGCAAAAAGTAGCTTGCTGTCAGGATTCAAATTCATTTAATATCCAAAATACCATGGCATGTTCAGGACTCTTTTAAGCAAGGGTTATTTCGCAGCGCTGAAGTTATGTTGGGGAACACTGGAAGAGCTCTGTAGTGCAGGGGATGGTGCTCCAGTGCCTGGGAATGTTCCTCACCACTCTTAAATTACTAGTATTGACACAACCTCAGTGTGCAAGATCTGTGAAAGAAGAATCACTGATCTGTAAGTCTTTATGCCCTAAGAATAATTAGGCCAAACTCCTCTCACAAATCACAGAACCCTAGGAGTTGGAAGGGACCTCAAGAGATAATTGGATCCAACCTCCCTGCAAAAACAGGTTCCCTAGAGCAGGTTGCCCAGGTAGGAGTCCAGATGGGCCCTGAATGTCTCCAGAGAAGGAGACTCCACAATGCCCCTGGGCAGCCTGTTCCAGTGCTCTGTCACCCTCACCATGAAGAAGTTTTTTTGCATGTTGGTGTGGAACTTCCTGTGCTCCATCTTGTGGCCATTGCCCCTTGTCCTGTCCCCACAAACCACTGAAAAGACGTTGGCCAAATCCCTCTGTCTCCCAGACTTCAGTTATATGGAAGGTTGATACCCCTTAGTTCCATCAAGCCTACAAACATCTCCATGCAGGTTTTTTGGACCAGGTCTTTTTGCTGTGGAAAAAGCAGTAAGTGGTTGTTAGTTTCTGGCTGACGTCAGAAAGCTAACAGTTTAATCAAAACGTAGGATACAGCAGCCACCATTTTAGTAGAAGCAAAATTAAACTGGAATCATAGCAAGAGCCAACTTATCTGTAAGCACAAGCAACAGTGGAAGTGGCCAAAGTGGAAACTTCAGAAGAAATTAGTACACAGACTGTCATCCACCCAGATGCTGGAGACTTTATGTATGTGTTGTCAGTGCATGCTAAAATCCATGTCTTTCTGTCATCAGTTCAAAGAGTAACAACCAGCAGCTACCATATTACTCCATGAAACAAAATGCAGACCAGATCTAAAGAGTTCATTTGTGCTTGTAACGTTGGTTTTACTGCATTGCTACATCCATTTCCTACCCACCATTTTCTTTTCAGAGTCTCACATACCCATAGAGTCTTAATTTATACAATATTTTATTTTTTCCTTAGAAGATCCTTGTCTTATCTGGTACACAGAATGAATGGTGAGCATTTAATAGGCATAGACTGAGTACTTCATTTTCTCTTTATTAATGAAAGGAGGCCTGAACCTTATGTTCTGAAATAACAGCAACAACAGATGTAGAAGCACCTCAGCACAGCAGGCATAGAGAGCAGTCAAGGATATTTAAACTGGGATGCAGGAGATAGAAGTTCATTTCAGCTTTGACACTGGCAAGTCCAAATCTAGAGTAGTGCTCAGAGTTTGGGTCACACTGTGGACAGTATCACGGAACCACAAAAGCGAGAGCTGGAGAAAGTCTAGACCAGTATGCTGCTTACAGAACTCAGTCCCAGAGAAGAAAATTCAGCTCCTCGGGAAGAAACCACAAAGTATTACAAACTCCTATGTAATGTGGAAAACCACATAATAGGACCCAATGGCTGGAAGCTGCAGCCAGACACAATGACATTAAAATTAATACATATTTAATTAACGGGATGATTGACTACTGGAATAAACTACCTAGGGAGTTCGTGGATCTTCTCAATGTCTTTGAATTAGGGCTGGACTTGGTCCTTAAGATACATATAGTCAAAAACACAGCTATAAGTCTCAATACAAGGTTAACTGGGTGAAGTATAAGAGAGAAGGATTTACAAGAGGTCCAAAGAAATGATTTTGCACTCCCCCCACCTTTTAAGTTTCATGGAAATTTTGAGACATAGGAGAGGGACCGTCTCATTGGGAAGGCCATTTCATCCTATACAGTGATTTTTACAGAGCAGCCAACCTGCTGAAACCCTTAAATGCAGAGGATTACAATCCACGTAGTTCAGAGCAAGTTAGTCAGTTAACATACCATGTCTCCATGAGCAGGGTACAAGCAGCTAAGAACTCTCTGGAATTTTCACTGCTTCCAAAAGAGCTGCTAAACACCACCAATGAATATGGGATGGAATGAATATGAGATGACAGACTCAGAAAAGAGTTCCTCAGAGTGCTCCTGTTCCTCAGTGTGCTGGTTTCTGGAGGAGAGGCAATACTTGAGAACTTTGCCTCTGACTGATCAAGTGGTTTTAAATAAACTACTCTACTTTTCTCTGCATTAGTTTTTTCCATCATTGTACTACAACAAATTAATACCTTGCAAATTCAAAAGAGTTTGGCCTTGGAGGCACGTGAAAAATAAAGTAAGAATCTTTGAGACTCTGAAATAAGCAAAGAGTTGTACATGGTCAGAGGGAACTACAGAGAAACAAAGCAGAAAAGATCATCCATTATAAGCAGGGCCACGTATGAGCTCACTGGTGCACCATGGAGTGCTTTATTCCCCAGGTCCTAATAACTTCTTGGCATTTTTCCCCCCCTCTGTCCCTTCCCCATCGCAATCTCTACAGAGTGCTCCTCGCAACACGTCAGGTTTCCCTCCCAGCATGCCAGCAGTCAGCTGACTGGCACTTATCTGTTCCTCACTGCAAAATGGCACCTAGAGGAAGTACAACTCTCACACTCTATCCTTAAAACAGCCAGTGGGAAGCAGGGAAGGGGTAAGTTATGACCTAAACAGGGTCTAAGGCACAGGGTCCAGAGGCTATCTTTCTGCTGGAGGAAGTATTGCCTCCAAATGAAGTGACTTACACTGGGTTTCCCTCCCCTCTCCCACTCATTTGCGATATGTAGGTTATTTCCTTTTTCTCTTTAGCACAGTTTCCTCATCTCTGTGATACTGACACTAATTTCTGCCAGAACTTAGATGCGATCGGATAATAAGCATTAAAGCTTACAGAGCTCTGAGATTCTTGATGAGAGTTGTTTGAGACAAAAATCCACACTAATCACCTTAGCAAGCCAGTAAGTAATACTGCTTAGGTTTTGAACCACAGGTTGCAATCCCTGTGCATCGCACACGTATCTCAAGTCAAGAGAGCTAAATGCAGCACTAGAAGGGATACCTGGGTCACTGATTTCACGAGTTATTAAGGCAAAGAGATTCATACCTCTTCCACAAATGTAACAAGAACGATCTTCTAAATGTTACCTTTGCCCCCTGCAAGGGGGAAGCTGTTGCTGCTTTGGTACCATAATATCTGGAGCCATCTCAGGTCTGTGCAATTGAAATGCCCTGAATCTGAATGAAAATCATACTGAGACTTTGCATATGTTTATAGGATGCAGATCATATTCAACGTGGAAATTACGAGGCCACCTCACCGCTGAAGCACACTGACATGTCTGCGTTTGGGCACTTCCTATTTCTAATACAGTTCTTTGCAGACAAATGAAAGGCATGCAGTTGCTGTTTAAACTGAGACAAATATCCCTTGCTAGCACAACAAATACACAGGAAAACATAAGCAAAACAGCAGTTTTTAAATGCACATCTCTGTCTTGGTTTCTTCATTTAAGGCTAAGGTATCTACTAGTTGTCCTGCTAATCACAAAGCACTGTCTTTTTTTTTAAAAAAAAAAAAAAAAAATACATCAAATTATTTTGAACTTGGCTACTGCTCTAGCTAAGAAGGCTTCCTACCACAATTAAAAAAAAAAAAATATTATTCTCCACACACTCCATGCCTATTTAGCTTTAAAAGTAGTTCCACATCTACACAGTCTTTCTTGTTTGAAAGCTCAACACAGAATCATAGAAACATCAGCATTTTCACATCTTTGCTCTGAATTTGGCAATTCACCATCCAAGTCTTACCTCTCTGCAGAGCTGGACTAGCAAGGTTTTGTCCTAAGGCAAAAACATTGTCTGAGAAGCACAGGTAGCCAAGTGTCAGACCAGGAATGGAAACAGCAGGATATTTGACTTCATAAAAAGTAGCTGAAATGAAAGAAGCAACAATCAATCTATGTATACATAGACTCAAGAACCTAAACTGCAGTAAGGAGCAAGCCTACAGCAACTGCTTACAGGACATGGGGGAGAAAGAGTGAAAAACACCTTATTTCCAGATTAAATACATCAGTGCACAACAAGGGCCAGGTGCTCCCTGAGTGCCTGGGGGCCAGGAACTCAGCACAGCAACAAAGCCTTCGGGGCAGGGGCCTCACTAGCCGGGGCCCCATCCTACAACCAAGCCCCCAGAGCAAGGTGATGGATGGCAGCTGTGAGTCCCTAACAATGTGGAAGAATTAGGGTCAAGCTAGAAACACAAGTCAGCAAAACAGTGTAAAGCCCAGGCTCAGGAAGAGAAGCCACAAGCAGATGCAGCCCAGTGACCATGAGGCAGGGCTGGGTCAAACTCAGTAGTCCACAGCTTGTTGTCCGGAGCAGTGGTGACCCCAGCTGGTCACAGACATGGCTGTAGAGCAGCCATGAAGGCTTCCTGAGGAAGTACAGGAATTGTGCGTATATATTGTCCATGCAACCAAGAGTCAGAAGAATACTCTGTCCTTGCAGTTTAATAGGGATATTGAAAGAACTCACTGTTCTGCAGTTGCCCCTCACAAGAAGTTTGTGAAAATACCTGCAAGTGGGGAAAAGGCATTTGATTCATGTGACCCTTGTCAATGCTGTTCATTTTCATAAGGAACAAATCCATGCAGCACTATCAGCACAGCCCGATTGCAGGAGTTTTGAGGGCTGATCACGGGTGGCAAAATCTCACTGTGTGACCGTGATGCTCTCTGGAGCCTTGGATGGACCGGAGATAAATCCTGCCAGCAGCAGCAACTTAGGAGCTGCTAATTAAACACAAGTTTCTGAATGTAGAGATGAGGCAACACTAAGTGGACCAAAAAGAAGATAGGGCAGTTAACAGGGAAGGGGAAACCTGTGTTCAGGGAATTATTGCCAGCAGAGCAGTGATACCTCTTTTAAATGTTTGGGGTTTTGTGTTTTGGTATTTTTTTTTCAATTTTTTCTTCTCTTTTCTTTTCCATTCAATTGCCAAATGTAATTAGTTTGAGGGAAGTAGTCTGAACCTGAACCATCAGCAGTAACCAGACAAAAACATTTTATAGGAGAAAACAGGAGACACAGTGCTCCAGTTGCTCTCAACTCTTTGATAGGCTGTGTAAGAGTAAGCCTGTGTCTGGCTTGCTCAAAACATTTTTCCTCCTTTCAGCCATCAATTTATGAGGAGAACATCTCCAGGTAACTGGTTAAGATGAAAGTTTTACCTTCAGAGATGCCCATTGTAGTGTCCAAAGCTATTTTACTAGCAAGGCTGGATGTTGTGGTGAACTGTGTAGAATGAACACAATTCAAACCTGTGAGTTTACAGTCCTTTTGGCCCCAAATTATCTGCCACCAGCATCCAACCTTGGCAGGCTCCTGCCTCCACAGCTATATTTGGGGGCAATGCCCTGTGGGCCTGGGTAGCACCCCTTTCTCCTTGGGAGCTGCTCTCCTCCATCACCCCTCGTGGAGGCAGTCACTTTCCTCACACACATGGAAAAGGGTTTTCTGCCCCAATTGCCATGTAACTTTCCTGTCCTCGGGCCCAAGGCAGCAGGACACTACCTGAGGGAGGGGTTGCGTGGTCCAGGCACTTGGGAGAGGAATGGCCACTAGACAGACTTCGTATGGCCCAGAGCTGTGACTGAAGGCCTGGAAATAATGCATGGGGCAGCACCTCCTGTGTGACAGCTGCTTCTGCAAAGGGCCACTCAGCTTTCATCACACTGACAGTGGGGTTAACACATAGAATCATTAAGGTTGGAAAAGACCCCAAGATCACCTTGTCCAACTATCCCCCTACCACCAATGTCACCCACTAAACCATGTCCCTAAGCACCAGGTCCAACCTTTCCTTGAACACCCCCAGGGACAACGATGCCACCACCTCCCTGGGCAACCATCCCAATGCCTGACTGCTCTTTCTGAGAAGAAATGTCTCCTCATTGCCAACCTAAACCTCCCCTGGCGCAACTTGAGGCCATTCCCAATTCTTTTCCTAAGTGGTACACAAACCTCAACTTCCTTCTCTCTTATCTGTTGAGGGGTTCTGGATTTACCTTTCTAATTACCTCTTTTCTCCCCCTATATCCCATGATGAATTCTTTCTACTTTATCCCTCATTTCTTCACCACAGGCTCTGGGAAGCTGTTGCATCTCCTTAAGCCGCAGCATGTGGAGGATATGTAAGATTAGAGATTGAAAGGCATTTCAATAGGAGTAAAGTTGGATACAAAAAAGTTTGAGACCTTTCCCTTTGAAGCTCCATCATGGGGAACACCTTTTGATGTGAGGGAGCTGCAAAATTCAGAAAAATAGTTCGTGTAGCAAAAAGATCAAGCTACCTCTTTTTCGTAAACTCAGAATAGTCAGCTGTTACCTCCAGTCATTTTCCACCAGAAGTGTGGACACTGAAACACACAGAGCAAAAATGAGCCTCTGAACGTGGAAGGAAACTGTAGGGGCTCGTACATGCCACTGGGCAAGAGTGAGGGCAGCTTGTCCTGATGACGGATTGCTGATAATTAGCAATACTAAAGACCTTAATCTTAAAGGGTTTGATCTGCTCAGGGGATAAACCGAATCAGTATGCTCATGGAGTTGAGTTAATCCCTTTATGCACTCGCATTTGCTATGGCTGTCGTTCACCTGTAAAATGAAGCAAAGGGGCGAAAAGGATGACAATTATTCACTCTGGGGACAGTCACTGAGCTCCCAGCAGGCTGGAGGAACCGTGCGAGGCTGACCTGCCTTGAGGAAACCCCTTTTGCCCAGGAGGCCGTGACTCCTAGCTCTGCCCCAAGCCTGGCTGGGCTCCTCACAGGCCCCTCCGCCATCACCGGCTCGAGGCCGCCATTCCCCCACACACCCGGCAGGCGCCGCCGCTGGGCGCCGGGGCGGGCCGCGGCTGAGGGGCGGGCGGGCCGAGCCGCCATTGCGGCCGCCGGGGGCGGGCAGGGGGAAGGGAGGGAGGCGGAGCGGCCATGGCGGCCAAAATGGCTCGGCCCAGGGCCGCCAGGGCGCTGCGAGCGCTGCTGCTGCTGCCGCCGTCTCCCCGCTCCGTGCCGCTCACGCCCCGGGGACCGGCCGCTTCCTACGGGTAAAAAAATAAAACCCAGCCGCCTCCTGCCCCTCTGGCTCGGTGGCCGAGAGCAGCGGGGCTTGGGGAAGGGGACATTTGACAGGCAAGGCAGGGTGGCAGCGAGGGGTCCCGGTGTTGGTGGGCGAGGTGTTTTAGCGAAGGGGGGGGGGTGTGCTTGGTTTGGGAAGGTGGGGGTGACAACAGGGACGCTGGTAGTACCCTGAGGAAAGGGCTGCTGCAGGTCGCCGGGGAGGCTTGTTCGGCTGGGAAGAGCCATTAGCTGCTTTCTGTGCCCTGCAAGGGGCTGTGGCAGGGGTCCGCAGCCCCTTCTCACCAGCCTGCCTTCCCTCTGTGATCATGGCAGGACGCAATGCGAAACGCTTCCCTGGTACCTGCAGACACCGTCTTTCCTGCACGTAGTGTGAAAGAAGGACGAGGAGGATTAACAGCCCGGTAACGCTGCTTACTCCGCAAATCCTGTTAAGGAAAAGAGACATTACACCATTTTTTTTCCCCACACACACAAATAAAGACTATGTTGCATTGCAGCCCAGCTGGAACAGAAAGGTAGCATCCAGACCAAGGAGCGCTCCTACAGAGCACGAGGTGCAGCATGGTCTCCAGCGAGGCACCTTGCTGGGCCTGCGGGCTCTGCATCCCTCCCGCCCGGCTGAGCGCGGGCAGCACGTATCCACCGCTCCTCAGGGCTACAGGCTCTAACGCTGCTCATTCAGTTACAGCGTGGTTTGGTTTTCTTTTCTGTGTGGTTTTGGTTTTTAGCATTGCTTCCACAAACATGATTATGCCCAACAATGCAGTCTTTACAAAAAAAATGGCAGAAGCAAAGTCATCACGGTGACAACCATACTGAAGTGATCTCAGATTCACAGGAGCTTGGTGTGGGAAAGACCAAGTCTTTTAGGAATAGCCACTTCCAGGACAGTTTCTCATATACATATATATATATATGTAAAGTATTGAGAGTACGCTGTATGTGAAACTCCCAGATTTCATTGGACTGAAGTGCCTCACAAACTCAGCAAAATTCCTGAGCTCCCAACATTAATAATTAATCCTGAAAAAGGTAAAAGGGTAGAGCTGGGGAAAAAAACTAACACTATCTGAATCACGAAATTAGAATATATACCCCTTGTCTATGAAAACTACGTCAGCGATTTTTTTTTTTTTAATGGTAACAGAGTGATGAATATTTCTGCTGTTTGGATCTGGACCTGCTTTTGGCAATTAATAATCAGAAGAAAAAAAAATCACATTTAGGTATTCATTTTTTTATGGTGAGAATTGTGATAAAATAACCTGTTGAAACAGGTTAAAAGATGGTATATTAAGGAAAAAATAACAAAACATCCTCTTTTAGAAAAAGGCAAAACTCATGTTCAAAAAGGGGATGAGAAGGTATATCTGAATGCTACATTGAGAATATACCTTGTGAAGTATATAGCCGTATCAGGTGCAGTACGTGGACATAAAGAAAGTTTAAAATGGTAGTCTAATTCCTTGAATCATATCGGCATAACAACTCAACAAAACTCCCTGAAGTTACAATGACACAATGAATTTCTTTGTCCGAGCTACATTCTTGAAATGTAGATCTGGATTTGTACTCCAGTTTTCAAGTTAGATCTGCCCAGGTAAAAAGACCTGGTGCTATTCTGCAAAGTCTCTGCTTATATTTAGGCACGTGGCATGGTTAGCTGTGTTACACAGACCCAGATTTTACGTAGAGCCCTAACGGCTTTGTGTTGCACACATCCTGTGATCCTGCTGCCGCTTACAGACTGGGAAGCTGAGTTCACCAGCTACTGGTCATTTTCATTTCCCTCACAAGGAAGATATAAACTGGTGGTATTTCTTACTTTTAATCCATCATTTTAAGCTTTATGTAGCTGGGACTGTGCTTACTTGCTGCAATCAGAATTTATTTGCTAAAACTGAATTTTTAGTGAGTTGTATGGTGCATAGCATGGAATAGAGACTTGTTACATGTAACGGTGGGAAGCAGCATTTCTGTAAGTAGCTATGTGAAATTCACTTTGAATTCATGCGGGAAGAATATTTGATCTATGTAGACTGAGAAGTGCAGGGGATGAAGGTTAAGCATTAGGCAACCTAATGGCAAAATTCATACACTACTACCTCTAATTAAAACAAGTTATGTTGGTGAAAAGACATCTCTCAACCATTTGGGAACAAACTTGCTTGGGAGACCAGATGCAGTCATGTATACTGTTCAGACAATACCTCCAATATATGCTACCTCTAGCATTCTCACTAGGTATTTGCATCTAGAAATGGTGTCTCAGGTTAACTGTATTTGCACATCTTGCTTTGCAGTGAAAGGTTAAAGTAGGCATTTAAGGGTAATGTCCTCTGTGGTCAGTCCCTGTAATCTTTCCAGTTCACATTTTTCCATTTAGAATACTTTTTTAGTGGGTAGGGAATTTTGGCCATGCAGTATTTTCCAATTAAGTATTACGGTGGCAGAAATATCACCCTCATCTCCCTGCAAGGTGTTTCTCATTGTAGACCTCCTACATGAGGAACTGTAACAATAATTTGTTGTTTCTTTGGCAGACAGAAAGGTATAGTTCAGTAGTACTAAGTGAACACCAGCCATTTCAAAAGTTACTCTGTAGCAGCAGGAGGTTTCTCCTCTGTAATATATCTCTTTCACCACATTTCTGTAGCCATGTAAACATGCTTTTGTATTCCTCTTGTTGCACAGTTGTTATTGTTTTTTTTCCCCTTAATTCATTTAACTGAATTTGTGAAATATAAGTGCAAATGTTATATATACCAAATACATCTGTGCTCCTGTCAAGTTTCGTATTTAGTCTTCTATGCATCTGTGAAAGGGCGAGCGACCTATTTAAGTTTTATTGTATTGTCTTTCACGTATAGAAAAAGTATTCTATATTCCTTTAAATGTCCATGTAGTAATGAGAATTAGCTGTCTGAATGTTCTCCTTTTTCTCTTCCCTTCCCTAGTACTTCGATAACATCTGCCAAAATCCAAGTGAATGGAGTCAACTTGCATTATCAGCAAACGGGAGAAGGAAGCCATGCAGTTCTCCTGCTTCCTGGAATGCTAGGTCTGGAGATTGTCTTATCTTTGTAGAGCAACCACCTCATTTACCATTCATGCTAGAACGTACAAAACTATTTTGTAATATGTTCAGCACCTGATTATGGAGCATTGCTGTTAAAAGATAAAATTGCCACACGTACAAAAGATAGGAAAATGCAGAGTTATTGCAACCCGTTAACTGTTTTTAAAGACTTTCTTTATCTTACTGGGCACCATTTATACATACGTAATGGTATAGGTCCTGAATTTATTTCATAGTCACTCACACCTTCTAGATTTGACTGTGCAAAGTGAGCGTCCAGTACAAGTGGCAAATAGCTACAGAAGGTGCAAAGTAATGGGGGTGGGAGGGGAGAGAGGGAAGAATCGGGTCAGCTGTATTTGTTACGCAACTGATGGATGCGTTCGTTTTTAGAAATTAGGTGCATTCCAAATGAAGTAATAGACATAATGCAGCACTTACAGTTTATCACCATAGTGAAAAAGGCCTGGCTGAGACCTGGTTTTTGCTTAAAAACGCATTGTCATGTTTTGGTTACTCAGGGCAACATCATTAAGACTCTCAATGACAGAGCTGGACAGCAGGTTCTGCTAGCTACAGGGTATCTGTCCATTGAGATCAATGCTTTTGATAACAACCCTTTGAAATTAACACAAGCTTTTTTCCCCTGGATTTTTGCAGTACACTTAGGCCTTGCACAGCCATTTTAATATAATGATGAATAACCAACTTGGTATTCGATTTTCATCCTTTGAATATTTTATATTAGAGCTGAACAGGTTTTACTCAAGTAACGTGATATTGTTACCACATGACCATAATCCAAATGAGAAAAAAATTGCAGTCTTCTTACCTTCCTCCTAGCATTCATAGATAGCTTAGCACAATAGCATTTTCTAGACTGGAGTATTTCATTTTTTAAAAATCTTTTGGAAGTCAGAGCCATCAAAAAAAGAAATAGTTCTGCATCAGAAAAAAATAAATCTATTTGACTTTTTTCTGACAACAAACATCTTAGAAAAATCGGAAGTTAGAAATCTCTGGTTTTTGTGTCCCTGTTCTCACCTCAGGACAAGTATTTAAAGCTCAGCTTCAAGCACCCATAGTTGTATAGATTTATTGAAGTGTTTCATCAGATGAGAACTGTCTCTCACAATACTTTTTACGTTTAGATCACAATTTAGTAGCTGGAGTCAGTATATTCCTCCCCTTCCACAATTTCCTCTGTGCTGGCCAGATGAACAGCAATGATCATGCTACTGCTTTAAATCTGTTAACAATATGCCCCTACCCCAGTTAATTCCAGGTAAATCAGTTTAAGGTACTCTTTCAGAGCATCCAGGCAGAGCACAGTTTTGGTAAGCTTACATACCTACTAGAAATAGTTTGCACTCAGTGTACCACAGATACTTTTAAAGAGTTTTGTTATGGTACTTTCTGAGAGTTGCAATGCTTAGTTGCCATTAGAGATAAAGTATACTTTAGGTGATGGATAGCCTCTCTTTTAGAATTAAGATACAAGTTTCCCCAGTTTCCATTTAGCATATGCATGCTATAGAAGTATTATGGTGGTTACTTTAATTGAAAAATCATGATTTTCCAGGGAGTGGTCAAACAGATTTTGGACCACAGCTTAAGTCTATGAATAAGAAACTTTTCACAATTGTTGCTTGGGATCCTCGGGGATATGGACAGTCCATCCCTCCATCTCGAGACTTTCCTCCAGATTTCTTTGAGAGGGATGCAAAAGATGCAGTAGATCTTATGCAGGTAAATCTCTTCTCAGATTTTATTATTTCTCTCTACATATTTAAAACCTGTTTTCCTACTGTTACGTGTGTTGTTTCCAGCAGATAGCAAGTTATGCAAAAGAACATACAAATGAAGGCTTAAATCTGGGCAAAAAAACACACTTCTGGAAAATATTTTCTTCTTCCATTTCTTCTGCAATATACATAGAGGTTCAGCAGTGGGGGATTAATTATAAAGCAATACATTTGTATTCCAGAACCCTGCCCTTAGAGGTTTACAGCCAAGAACCATGTAAGTTTAAGTGAACTATATATAAAAAACAAAGCCTATGCCAAGTGATTTGACGGGAAGGGATTACAGTAGTGAAAGGTTCTTAGAAATTTTTCTAGCTAATAGAATCTTGGCGTTTTGCCTTGAGCAATCCATTGCAAGAAACATCTGATTCTGAAAACTAAGCTGACACTTTGCATTTTACAGCCTATTACTGAAATAAATCTTGTGGGAAATTGAAGGGTTCCTGTGATCATAACAGCTCTAACAGAGCTATTGTTATCATGAAGAATATGACCTAAAGCTGAAATAAAAAAATCCTACAGGATGGAGAAATATTTATTCCCAAGATCTGCTTTTATTCCATCCTATAAGTGCTAACAGTATTCTCTGGTTTAGTTTTACCTAATATTTGGGCTTTGTTACGTTAAGCTATACAGTTTCTTTGGCCATGTTAAGCAAGTTGGCAGAACATTAAAATTCCAAAAATATGAGACAAGATTCAGACAGTGAATCCAAATGTACTTCTGTAGTGAGCAGTAACCTTACAGAACCATATGAAATGGGAATGCAGCAGTATTCTGCATGGTGAAACAAAATCAGTCTGACAGCAGAATCGGGATTAAGATACAATTGTGCCCTCTAACCATAGAAGCAATCTCTCTGCACAGTAAGTCACCAATTTCTTCTGCTACACTAACAAAGAAAATAAAGCTGCTCCCATGGATAGGTGACAAAGTTTTTGTTTAAATGCTTGTAACCCCCTTTCCTGCCTCTGTTCAAATACTAATAGATACAAAACAGAAAACAAAGCTGTCCTCAAAAAGCATGTAACCATGCAGCGTGCAAACAGGACAGCAGCCCACCAATCTTTAAAGCTGCCAAAGCAAATGAGATGTGGCATCCTGTTATTTTTGAAGATGTTCATTGATGTGAGCATGTAACAACAAATGATTAAAGTCTTCCCAAGCATGGGTAACTTGATTCCATTTTAGCCTAGCATATAAAGGATAGCACAAATCTGAAGGAATCATCCCAGCTAGGATTTCCAGAAAAAAAAGTCTTAACTCCTGCAGAGGGCTTTATGATGGTATATGCTTTGCATGCACGCAGACAGAAAATCCATCTGTATAGATGGGCCTTTTATTCTAGGCTCTTCCAGGTTCTGGTGCCTCTGCTGGAGCTGTGGCTGCTGCGAGGTTTTGACAAAATAACAGAAGCTGAAATTCTGAAGAGTATTTTGCACCTTGATGCAGATGACAGTGCTGTATATCACTGTATGGGTTCTGTCAAGGAGTTTGTGTGAAATGAAAGGAGTACAATGCCATAAGCCTACTTGGCTGTGCTCCATCCCAAACTGTAAGAAAAGCCTAGCAAAGGCCCATAGCATTAAAAATAGTACTGATATTTAAGAGGTACTTATTCTGAAGAGCTACTGTCCAAATCAAAGTATGGATTTGAGCTTCTCCCAGTTTTGGTAAATCAACTATAACCCTTACTTCTGGTATACTTCCTGTGATCCAACGAAAGTATATAGTACAGAGTGATATTACAGCACACTGGTGTAAATTAGTTTTGTCACAGCGTGTATGATCTTTCAATTGCGTTTCACACAGACCTTGATGGAGGAAGTGATTTCCAAAGAGATATTATTCCCCTATTGGCTAAAGAGAGCACAAAATCACCCACGGAATCAAGGAGCTGGAACCAGCTCTCAGGTTATTGCTGATATTAAGTAGAAGCCTGTGCTGTAAGTAGCTCAAGATTAAAGCAAACAAACATGCATGCCATATCCAAGATGTCTGTTACATCACATTGGTTTTTTTGTTTGTTTTTGTTTTGTTTTTGTTTTTGAAAGGCACAAAGGATAAGTTAAATTCCTCATGCTGCAACGAACCCTGAGACAACCCAAAGAACGCATCAAGATAATGGCTAGTTCATGAGAGAAATACAGAACTGGAAGCAAATACATCTCAGCTGAAGCACTGACAAATAATTTAAGACAGAGAAAAAACAAATAATAGTCTATTCCACCCATCAGCCAAGTCTGAGATCCATGATTTGCTGTTGGTGCTAGGAGAACAGCAGCAACAGAAAAACATCAGCTTTATAAGCACTGCTGCCAACTCCTGAAATCTGCCAAGACGACAGTAACACTTCAGCAGAACAATACTTAAAGTTGATCACAGATAAATAATTTTTGAGCAGGCCAGGAACAACTTGTGATCAGCTACAAAAATTCCAGGCTCCCTTTTCTTCCTGTCAGATCTTACCTAACATGTCCTTTTCTTTACCCTCCCTTATTTATTTTCTGTTTGCTAATTATGGCTTAGTCGGGTGAAATTGAATATTGACCAACACTACAATAAACCTAGTAGCGAGGAAGGGGCCAAAACCAGAAAAGCCTGATAGCAATAGAAGTTTGCCAGGTATCAGCTCAACTGATAATGCTATGCCTCACTTGAGCTTCAAGTTTATAAGCAAGAGTAAGCTTCCAAATTATAAACTACTTTTTCCTCTCTGTGTAATTCTTTTGTTTCTCTGATTTCCAGTGTTTTTCCTTTCTTCTGTCCAAAGAAAGCAGGACTGGACTTCCACGAGCAAAACACTGAGCACCAAAACACGTTGTTCAACTTACTCTTTTTCCTTCACAACTACAATATCTTCATTGATGTCATCTAAAAAGCTGCAATTCTGGGAGAAAAAAAAAAAAAAAAAAAAAAAAAAAAAACATAAACAACAACAATTTTGAAACCCTTGATTATGCTTGTTTGCTAAAGAGTTCACAAACTCAGACTCCTACATGCAAAACATCAAATACTTCTTAACCACTAAATATCATTCCTGTAAAAATGGTGAATTTGTTCCTTAATGCCTTTATCTTTCTCACCTTTTGCCCACTGAACATCATATACACAAAATCCTCTCTCCTGTCGCTGCTGTTGCTCTCTACCACAGATCTCGGATATGAGCAAACGAGAATTTTGAATTCTAAGTGGAAAGCGGTGTACAAGTCAGAATGAATTAAGGTTTTGGTTGACATTTTTTTTTTTGCACTGAGCCTCCCTTTATGAGAAGGAGGTGTTGCAACATCAGTGCTTTGAACTGGAATTCATGATGAACTAATACTTAAAATTAGTTCATCATAAATTCATGAGTACATCAGTTATATGCTTCAGAAAATGTGGATTAGGCACCTAAGTTCAATACAATCCTGTAGCAAACACTTTAAGCATATTTTGGTCATTACTCAACAGATGTTTTCCCTTTCTTTTTTCCTTTTTTTTTTTTTTTTTAATTAAATAAAAAAGCAAACAGCCAGCATCAGTAAATTAGATCACTGGATTCCATTTTTTTAAATCTTAAACTTCTCTTAAATTCATCTTGGTCTTGGATTACATACCATCCCACACCGTGATAGTCTTTGCCAACTTTATAGAAAGAGAATCCACACACTCTCGATACTGTCAGGCTTTCTGAAAAGGTCTTCACCAGCCACTCTAAATAAACATTTCTTAAATTCAAGAGGGCTTCTTAAATGCAGCAGGAATCTGACTAGTTTGTTTCCTTAAACAGCCACAGAAATATAGAAGGGCAGGTATAACTTCTTATTTTCCAAATATTTCACCTTTCCATGTTTGTTTGTTTGTTTGTTTTTTAATAGAAGGAAAATCTATATTTTCTAGCTAGCTGTAAGCTAACCATAGCTCAGCCATGCAGTGTTGCGTCTAGATCTGTACAGTCAGTTTTCAAGAAATACTTGATGTTTACTAGTAAAGCCAACTGCTATTTTTCATATAACTTTCTTGTGCAAATCAAGGCATTGAAATTTAAGAAGTTCTCTTTGCTGGGATGGAGTGATGGCGGTATTACAGCACTCATTGCAGCTGCAAAGTATCCAACTCTTATCCACAAGTTGGTTGTCTGGGGAGCAAATGCTAGCGTTACTCAAGAGGACGTGAGAATTTATAATGGTATGTATAAACTGAACGGGTAGGGGAATATCATACCCTAAGAGAACTATTTTCATTTCATCTTGATTTAAGGATTTCAGTCACGCTACAGCTAAGTAGAGACAGAGTTGAAGACGTAACAAAACAGGACACAAAATTCACCGAGTTGCTAACTATAGCGATAGATTAAAATCATAGGGAGAAATTACCCAACAATTACTCCGAGGGTAATATAGTGGAATTAAGAAGCCCTCATCAACAGCTGCTAAAAAGCATAAGTTATAATAGCTTGTCAGTAGTTTTCAGAAGGTAAGATTTTTGTTGCTTTAACAAATTCCTAAAAATAAACTCCAAATAATCCTACTGACCCCACATTTGATTTACTTTCTCACATCTTGCACGACACTTAGACGAGGTCCACAGAAAATTGTTGGACTAGCATATAACAGCTTTTGCCTCTGGCATCTATATAATACGTAGTCAGTAAGAAAATAACCTCATAGCTTACCATTTGAGCAAAGGAAGCAAATGAATCATTCAAGTAAACATCCCAGGATGCCTTTCTAATTTGCATTCCTTTCAAGTTAATTACTGTGGATACAAAACCTTTCCAAAATAAATAAACACCATATTTCTGATCATCATTATACTCAAGTAAAAGAAAATCTAACCATCTGCTACTCCAAAGCAAAACAGCAAACAGCACAAGTGAACTCAGAAATGAACCTTATTTACTTCTGAGATTAGAAATAAAAAGTTAACCATACAGCCTCTCAACAAATGTAGCTGATTGTATTTTAATTGAAGTGATTGTCATTCGATTTATACCAGCTGTGGAAACTGTTTGGCTTCAGCTAAGTTACTAGTGTACGTCTTGCACATGTGTACTTACATCACCTGTATTAAAGCATTTTCATTATTGTTAGTAGTAGTAGGGTTGTTTTGGTTTGTTTGCTTAAGCTCTGTAAAAGTGCTACTTCAGTTCTTTACGTGCTCTATATGTACAGAGGTTTTATTTCATAATAATTACAAAATACACATCAGTCAGAATGAGCCAACAGAAAAAATAAGTCTTACTTCAGAAGGACTGCAGTTAGGGCCTGCAACAGTGCTGACTTTTGGCCTTTTTGTGGACTGGTGCTTTCAACATCTCTCTCTGGGTGACGGAGCTCCTAAAGTAGCAGTGCAAGCCTTCTGCACAGCCCATCAGTGCACCTTACCTACAGCAGAGGGTCTGGTAAGAGAGAAAGGTGTTCTTCTGCTATCTATGTCCTTTCAAGGTTTGGCTTTTTTCTTCCCATCTTTTTAAAGTAATGATGGCTGCATGGATAAAACAGTAAGTTCTGTAAGGGAAACAGCTGTTCAGTGACAGCTAGCCTGGGATGATCAAACTCATTTCCTGGTGGTTAGCAATCAGATGTTGTTTCAAAACAACACTTTCAATCAGTACTACCTTGCTCATTTGGCTGGATAGGTTCTGCTTGTTAATTAACTGCAAACTCCTTTCTATCCTTATTTCCCATCTGAAACCAATCGAAAGCTTTGCTACTTACATATATTGCTATTGGATAATTCAGTACTTTTTAGGTCTCTTGCATTTTCTGCTTTGTCAATGTTGTTTTGAGCTTTCTTGATGAAAAGCTGTACAACTGAAACACAGTTTAGTGAAAGTCACTTTTGTGGATATCTGGTTTGTGAGCTGTGTTTAAAATTTTAGGGGGAAAATAGGTAAACCTGACAAATAACTAGAATGTCAGATTATTTGTACAACTGTAGCCAGTATGCCATGAGTCACGGGGCTCTACTAAGTAGAGCTGCTTGTTTTTTTTCTAAGACTATGGCAAATGTACCATGATGTCAGCCTGCTGGAATGCCTTAGTAAGAGCTTCCTTCCTCTGAATACTGGTAAGAACCATGGAAGAACTTCCATCCATAAACCAAAGAAAAAGGCTAAAGGATGTAAAAAAGAACTGCCAGCTCTGGCACAGTGTTACAAAAACAGTCCCCTTTTTATACACAAGATTACTGCAAGGTACACAAAGTACCTCCTTGAGCTCTTCTTCTGTGTGCCCTCAAAAAAAGAAAAAACAGAAATTGTAGGACTGTGTTCTTCTACATATATATATATAATTTTTCCCCATGGGAACATAATAAGGCAGTCCTTTGTAACGCAGAAAGATCACAGCAGAGATAATAAAACTGCCTCATTTTTATACCCTTTCCATGCTAAGAATTATTTAAAACCATTGAATGCAGTTTCAAGTTTTAAGTACATATCTGTTTTTAAGTACATATCTGTATTTAAGTTACTCGTATCAGATGTTGACAGTACTGGGTTTGATCAGGAAAGGTCCTAACATACTTCAATGTTATTTTATGTAGGTATCCGAGATGTTTCAAAATGGAGTGAGAAGGTTAAGAAACCACTGGAAGAGATGTATGGACATGAATACTTTGCAAAAACCTGTGAGGCTTGGGTAGATGGAATATCCAGCTTTGCTGAAAAATCAGATGGTAAGGCATTTACAGTGTTAAGCCGAAGCAATTATAGTAGCAGACAGTTCTGGATAAAAATCTAGCAGTATTCCTGGCAGCTGGGAAAGGAAGGCCTCTGCATATGGCTTTAAAAGCTGTGCCTGACTCACACTTATGAATAAAGCAATTACTTTTTAGATGGTTCACAGAACCAGCAAGGTACAGGAGGAGAAAGCATTTATGGGAATAGTTAGCTGATGAGTCCCTTCTCTTGCTCCACCACAAAACTACATGATTAAATCATTGCTTTTGTGCAGACTGAACAGGAGGGATTCTGCTCAACCTTTTTTCTCCTCTACTTTCTCAGCATCTAAGCACCGCATCTTGGTGACATTAAGATATCCCAGAAGCGAGGTGTGTTCATTTGAGTTTGTGCAAGCAGTAGCCGAACCACTTTTTCAAACTAGTACCATATATGATGAGTACAAAAAGAAGGAAGTTCAGATTTTGAGAACTCAGAACCAACAATATATATATATATATAGAAATATATATAAAACTATTGACACAGCTTGGGCATTTCAAATGCAAAAAGAATAGTTAAACCAAGCAGTATAATCACTGTTGAATGTTTCTCTCTGAAGACTTCTCCAATTACTCAACGTAGCCTTTGCAACCAAGGGTACCATGAGTAATAACCTGCAGTTCTGTTTTAATTCACAGGAAGATTGCTTTCAATTTGCCAAAGCCAAAATACATAGTGTATAAAACAAGAAGTCTGTAATTCTCTTAAATATATGTTCCTGCAACTCTCATAATGAAAGACATGAGGAGGTGATATACATTAACAGACAGCAGGTACTAAAGGGAAAAATACTTTTTCATAGATTCCCCATGCATCAGCAACGTGGTACTAGAATTTCTCTCAGTAGAGAGTTGTAACAAACTGTGGTATCATTTCATTTTATCCTTTCTAGAATGTATCTCCCTAAAACTTGTTTGCTCTTAAATCCAAAGCCCAAGCCAATGAGATGCTGCCTGTGGCATCCTTTTGACTGTCTGCACGTGCCTCAAACACTATGAGGTGGAGCAGCTGTGAAATGGAAGCCACCTGGAGACATGTAACAAGGAGCTGAATATCTAGATGCTGTAACTGGGTCAGCTCTTGGGAGAAGACTAAAATTTGCTTAAAATGATTAGCTACCATCAGACGGCAATTTTTCCATGATTAACTTGGGAAGGGTGACTTAGAATACAAGCAGACCTTTGAATTAAAGTTAAGCAACACTGCAGAAATGGCTATTTGTGGTGAATAATGGTAAAAGCCATTAGAGGAGAAAAATAAATCAGAAATAATAGGACAACAAAACTTTGGTTTGTCAACAACTCAGATTCTTTTTAAAGAACAGATTATTTGCCCTAACAACTTCTAGTATGAACTTGTATAAGAAATGAACTTTTAGAGGGTACCAACATTTATCGATACTGTATAAGCTCTTAAAGCTGCAAAATTCAAAATTCTTCTTGCTGTTGTGTTATTAGAGTAAACATAATCTAGAACAGTTTTATTTCCTAGTTTGACTGCCAACCATGACCTTAGGTAAATAACTTAAATTTGTTTGTTAGTTTTTCTGAAAAACAGTCAACATTTGTGCAGATGTTTGATGACCATGAGTACAAGCTCTAAATGAAAATATTTAATAAATAAATACTGCAAAATAAGAAAAGGTAAATAACCAAACAGGAAAACTCTGTGAAACTGTGAATGACTTAAGAGCTAGGGAAGATGTGTGTGCACAAATATTAGCTGTGCAGCTGTTAGTAACTGCAAGGAGAAAACTACAAATGGGACAAAAGCTATCTCAAGGATAAATGGAACATAAAACACATTGAGTATGCTTTGCTCATAGATTCCCTTGCAGGAGCGTGGGAGGTTAGCCAAAGAGTATGGAAACTGTGGCACTATGCAATGAGGTAAAAAAGAAAAGGGGAAAAATATAAAAGTCTTTAATGAAAAGCATTAAAATTACTTCTACTGAGATTTAATATTTGTAAGTATAAAATTATTATTCAGGTTCTGTAAAATGAATGTGCAGGAAGAATAACCTTTGAATAGTTTTAGTGTAATTTGTATTAAACGGTTATTTATTGCTGACAGCGAGGGGTCTGGAAGATGGAACAGGCAGAAGTACAACCTAAGCTAATTTGTTGATAAAAGTAGCAAGTCTTGGAAACAGCCAACGTAAGAAAATGTAGCATGAAGCAGTAAGATGCTAAGATTAAAAAAAAAAAAAAAAAAAGGAGAGCCTGGGGACAAGAGCCTGGGGAAAAGGGACAATTAACTTCATTCGCTCTATCCATTTCTGTTAATAACCATTAATTAAGCAAATTTCAGTACTTGCATAGTACTTTAGTGAAAGAAATGTTATAGCCCTTTTTATATAGTTCTGTGGAATAATTGCATGCTATCCAGAAGGAGAGGCAACAGCTAGAACCTGAGTTTTCACAATCCTTTACAGAAGCAGTTTCAGTCTTTCACACTATTTTAAAATGAAGTGTAACCTTCATTTATTTTCTCCCTAGGTAATATCTGCCAACAGTTGCTGCCTCTCATTAAATGTCCCACATTTATAATTCATGGTGAGAAAGACCCATTGGTTCCACGCTATCATGCAGAATACATTCAGAAGCACATCAAAGGCTCCCGGTAAGTTTTGTGATGGAGTGTCTCTAAATCATTGTTGAAGAAAGGAAGTCCAAATCCACAATGTTAAAAAAAAAATGCATTAGGACAAGTATTCTCCGTCACAGACAGAACTATTCTAAATTTCACTAGCAGCTTATGATGCAAACAGTGTAGCTGGACCTTTCTTGTTACATGAAAAGTAAGAAACAAAGAAACACCAGTACTTCAGTAAGTGCCTTCCTGTTGTTCTCCAGGAGAAGCCACGTAAGGTCCTCTTTCTCTTCCCACTTCTCACGCAGATCCACTCTCTAACGCTTACTGAAATAAGCAAATTTGTTTTCTCTGTTATGGCCACCACATTCCTTCTGTTGTGAGATGCCTAACTTCTGTCCCATTCAGTAGGGCAGTGAATTTAGATGCTATGAATGGGACAAGACTACTGGTAATCGGAGAGGAGCAGAGGATACTGATCTTTGCTCTTCCTTGTTGACGTGAACTACAACCTCAAAGATTTGCTTTTTAAACTGTTCCAGGAATTATTAGTGTGTTTCAGAAAAGTTAAATGACAAATTGTACAACTATACTCAGATATTACTCCATAAACAAAAAGTCTTGAGGCAACATCTGCTCCTTTTTGAAAATCCGGAATGCTTCCCGTAAAAAGCTGGGATTCCACCAGCTGAATTTTCTTCATACATTTGCACATGAATTCAAGAGTTCTATTACTACTCAATAGCAGACAGTGCTGATTAGCATGAGAGAAAAGAATTAGAACTGAACCCATTTTTATGAATAGAGTGTAGGAATCCATTATTGGTGTCATCTCTGTGAAAAATTGAGTGATATATTTACCTCAAAGTCAACTCTGCCATTCATAAAAAGGTATCGTTCCACGGGAAAGATAAGAACAAGAGACCTTTCTAACAATCACATGCAAGCATTTTTTTTCTCCAATGTCTGCCAGCTAGTGACACCCACATATGCCCTGCTTAAAAGACTTGTTATTCTGTTAGATTTCACTGAGCCCAAAAACGCTCTAGGTGCTAAGGCATGTCATAATAAAAACTAGACAAGGATCAGATAGCTTCTTTGGAAGAAAAGCCACAGAAGAAAGCATTAGAAGTTGCCATATGATAAAACATAATGCTGTTCTTTATGTCTTTGTGATGAAGTGCTCTCCCATATATGTATTTATGAGATAAGAAATGGAATTAATGGTGATATTCTCAGAAACATGCAGAAAATACAAAAGGGGAGGCAAACCTCCCCTTTTTTCTTGTTGCACTGGAGAGGAGACCTTCCATTGTTAAGCAGAAAGACCTTAAATTCCAGTAACACTGTTTGAACATCTGCTTTTCCTGCCTTGGCTTTTCTCTGAATTGTAAAGTAGAATAGGATTTGCTATTTGTAGCATTGTTTACTTCTGTCTTGTGTGCTATCATCCTGTTTTTGCACTGTATGGCTAGAGTTAGGTCGTATTAGGCTTAACAGCAGTAGCAAAAACCATTGATAGTGGTGTAGGATTGTACATCTGTATATTGCTTTGTCTTTGATGACTGAGATTGAATTTCAGGCAGAAGCGATGGAAGAACTGGATAGGTTCATGCTACTGCTCTTCCTGATGAGAAAAGCAGAATTTTATCACCACTAAAAGAATGATTGCCCTGGCTGTAGTGGGACTTAAGTGTTATAAAGGCAACAAAGTATCAATCAAGAATGTCTTTAGCTCTGTTGAAACAGCTTAGTAAGTGGTAGAACAAAAAATTTAACACTTCTTCGGGGGTTTGTAAAAAGCACATACCAAAGGTATAAGGTTTTTCCTGCTCATTCCTATCAGCGTTAAGAGCCAAAAGATTTAATCTTCAGGTTCTTCTTCTAAACACTTTTTTACACTTTTAGTTAAAATTCTGCCATAGAAGTTGACATCCCTTTTTACTTTAAAAAATGGCATTAGTTTTGAATTTGTCTTTTAGCAGAAAGATAAGAAAATTCAGCTGCCAACCAGGTTTGAGTGGTGTCATGAAATCTGTTTCTGTAGCAACCTATTCAGTGCACTCCCTGTCCAGGACAGCCAGCATTCTCTGAAAGAGGCAAAGCAGCTTAGGTGCTTGACGTACCTTTAGAAGACAAACTTCTCAAGTGAATTTCAGAATGTCACAGTGTTCACAGACCACTAAAAATATCCCTAGAAACTGTGTCTGGGACAGAAAAAAAAAAAGGTTTTAAGCATAGTTTATCCTGACCAAAGTGGGGCAAGTAGTATGCTTGTTGATGTAGTTGACATACTGAACCCCACATACCTGGGAGCAGTACTTTTAGTGTTACTTAATTTATTGACTTGGGTAACCAAGAAAAAAGAAAAACAGTTAAATTACCTGTGTTCCCAGAACGTAGGACATACTCAGCATGTGCTTTTTCCCCCCCTCTTTTAAGACTGCTCTTGATGCCAGAAGGAAAGCATAATCTACACCTGCGTTTTGCAGAGGACTTCAACAGACAAGTGGAAGATTTCTTATTGTAACCTGAACTGTAAAGTAAGTTAGATGTATGTGTCTTTGCACTGTTTAGTTGACTTTCTGTATTCAAGTTAAATGGGTTTGATTCCTGTAAGAAAAAGCAGGGAAAATCTGCATGAGAAGCATGCATCTTGAGAATATGTCAGCCTCCATGGATCAGAGCACACCTTTGTGCTGCTAGATTTCTAACCTGCCATTAAACTTAATTCTTCTCAAACACACTGGCTGAACATCTGTTCTTTGTCCAATTGAGGTGTTAAGAAAGACAGAAAACAGCGTCTAGAATACATGCCTTTATGTGCTTTTAACATTAAAAGACAAAAAACATTGTAATAAATTGGATTCAGAACTGTTACACTGAGAAATCTGTCAAAGTTACAAGTGCTGAGAGGTTAATCGGGTACACAGCATCTAAAGAACATGCTTTACCACCACTATCAGAAAGTCATTCAGTATGCATGCCAGCTTTACAGAAGTTCTTTTGGTAACAGGGGACTTAAGCCTCATCCTCCTCTCCCTCCTCTTCAAATTCACCCTGCTCGTCAGCAGT